>NC_048301.1:135289427-135474774 GCF_013100865.1 Trachemys scripta elegans | reverse complement strand
TTAATTGGCCTCTCAGAGTTGGTAAGACAACTCCCACCTGTTTATGCTCTCTGTATGTGTGTATATATATCTCCTCAATATATGTTCCATTCTATATGCATCCGATGAAGTGGGCTGTAGTCCACGAAAGCTTATGCTCTAATAAATTTGTTAGTCTCTAAGGTGCCACAAGTACTCCTGTTCTTCTTTTTAAGGCTTCTATGTTTCATCAAGGAGTATCAGATGTGAAAGAGCATGAAGGTATTTAAGAAGCCAACTCAAAGCGTTCCTCCTACACAAGCATTCAGGTCTTGAACAGTCCAGGTAAACAATGCATGTTAACTGAGAACAGTTTCCAGGTCTGGAGGAGGTCCTGGTAGAAGACCGGCAACCTGGAGAGGTCTCGCGGAAGACCTCTCGGATGGAGACAAAAGAGCTGCCGGTCATATCTGAGCCCTCAGAAGAGGTGCAGGAAGGCATGCGCCAATACGCTCCAGGCCGGACTACCTGCACCATAAAAGAGCCTCTGCAGGGCCTGGAGGTGGAAGATGTGGACCTGAGCGTGCAAACACTTCAGGCCCTGCCCTCCCTCCCTCCTCCAGGGGTAGATGGAGAACCCCCGCAGAGACCCAGTGCAGTCTCACCCAAAAGAACTCCAGAATCGACATCCGGAGGTTGGCCAGGAAACCAGGGTGTTGAGCCGGTACCAGAGCATGAACAGGACCAGTTGATTGAGCACTAGTGCTCTCCCTCGAAGGGAGAGACACCAGAGCAGTCCTGTCCATTTCCGGAACCACTCTGACACTCTGCCCTCTAAACCTAGCCAGTTCTCCGGCGGAGACGGATGCGTGGCAGAAAGGTAAACGCCGAGATGGAACAGCGGACCGCGCTCCACCGGACGGCCTGAAGCGTGGGTGGGAGGGAGCTCGCCTGCCACCCGTCCCCTACCACCAGACCAGAGCTCTTGACCCAGTTGACCCAGGTGGAGGAGGCTGCCGAATAGATGGTCTGGCAAGCCTCCACCCACACCAAGTCGCCAGAGTCCTGGACCACGAGGAGCACGTCGTCGGCGTACGCCGACAGGACCAGCCGCAGCTCCGGCTCCCGCAGCACCAACCCTGCCAACCTCCTACGGAGGAGACAGAGGAAGGGCTCGATCGCCAGAGCATACAGCTGGCCCGAGAGGGGGCACCCTTGACGTACTCCTCGCCCGAAGCTGACCGGTTCGCTCAGGGTCCAGGTGAGCCTGACTAAACACTCTGCGGAGGCGTACAGCACCTGGAGAAAACCCACAAACTGGGGCCAGAAGCCAAACACTCGCGGAGTGCCCAGGAGATACCCGTGGTCCACCCTGTCGAATGCCTTCTCCTGATCCAGGGACAGGAGGGTGAACGACAGACCATCCCTACACCCGAGTTCCAAGAGGTCCTGGACCAGATACAAGTTGTCGAAGATGGTGCGGCCCGGGACGGTTTAGGTCTGGTCTGGGTGGATCACGTCCACCAGCACGGACCCTAGCCGCAGCGAGATGGCCTTTGCTATGATTTTATAGTCCGTGCTGAGGAGCGAGATGGGACGCCAATTCCGTAAATCGCGGAGGTCCCCCTTCTTCGGCAATAAGGCAAGCACAGCTCGCCTGCACGAAAGAGGGAGGACCCCGCCCTGCAAGGACTCAGCCCAGACGGTGACAAGGTCCAGGCCGAGGACGTCCCAAAACACGCGGTAGAACTCCACGGTCAGCCTGTCCATGCCCGGAGATTTATTGGTGGGCATGCGGCGGAGGGCTTCCGAGAACTCGGCCAGAGTGAGAGGCAGCTCCAGCCGGTCTCGGTCGCCCGCACTGACCGTCGGGAGTTCATCCCAGAGCATTCTGTAAGCGTTAGGATCGGTCGGATCCGGGGAGAAAAGGCCTGCGTAGAAGGCCCTGGCCCTCCCGCACATTTCCGCCGGATCCGTGAGGGGGGTGCCGTCCTCTGCTAGAAGGCAGGTGACGTGCTTCTTAGCCCCCCTCTTTTTCTCCAGGGCGTAGAAGAAGTGGGAACTGCGATCCATCTCCCGAAGGAGGCGGATGCGGGATCGAACAAAGGCACCTCGGGCCAGATGGTCCTCGAGGGTCCGCAGCTCTTCCCGCTTCTCCCGGCACGCTCCGCAGAGGGATGGATCACCGGGGCTGGTGGCCAGACGCCTCTCCAGCTCTAAGACCTCCCGTTCCAACTGCCCTATCGCCGCATCCCTCCGTCGGCTGGCACCCCGGGTGTAGTCACAGCAGAAGAGCCGGGCGCGCACCTTCCCCAGGTCCCACCACCGCCGCGCCGAGGGAAAGGCACGCCGCTGCCCTCACCAGGCCAGCCAGAACTCCCGGAAGGACTCCACAAAGCCCACATCCTCCAACAAGCTATTATTAAAGTGCCCATAGGCCGGCCCCGGTCTCTCCGTGCAGAGAGAGGCTGTCACGGTGGCTAGATGGTGATCTGAGAAAGGGGCCGGCCGGCCGCTGGAAGATTGGGCCCGGGAAAGATGGAAGCGTGACATATAGATGCGGTCCAACCGGGAGTGGTACGACTGCTGGACCTCCACCCGGACAAAAGTGAATGTCGAAACGTCATCCGGGTGGTGGTCACGCCAGACGTCCACCAGGGAGTGATGTTCGACAATCTCCCGGAGGACATCCGCGGCGGCCGGGTGCTGCTCGGTCCCCGAGTGGTCCCGTTCCTGAAGGGTGGCATTAAAGTCCCCACCCAGGACTAGGCACTCGCGAGGATCCAAGGTGCCGAGGACGGCGGCCGCCTGCTGATAAAAACACAACCTCTCTGGGCCCAATGTCGGGGCGTAAATGTTGATGAGATTAACCACAAGCCCCTCCATGCAGACCCGGAGGTGCAGCAGGCGGCCTGTCACAGCCTCGGCGACCCCCAGCACCTCGGGCCTTAGGTCGGGGGAGAACGGGGTCGCCACTCCAGCCGTACGAACTGTGAGGTGGCTAAAATAGACCCTGTCCCCCCACTCCAGCCGCCAGCTAGCTTCAGCAGCCGGATCCCTATGGGTCTCCTGCAGGAAAATCAGAGAGTACCCCCCCTCCCGAAGGAAGGAGAACACCTGGCTCCTGCGGAGACCCATCCTACAACCTCGGGTGTTTAATGTTGCGAAGATGATCGGTGCCATGAGGAGGGCTGGGAGGGATCCTCGCTAGCAGAGACACCCACGGCCTCCGTCGGGCCATGCAACAATCCGTGACCTACCCCATAAGCGATTAAGGAGTCACGGAAGAGGTGGACCCCTTGGTAGGCCGCAGCGGCCTGCCTCCCGGTCCTCTTACCCTCCCACATGAGGGCCCTCGCGGCCAGGAGGATCTGATGGAAATCCCCCCCATTGCTGGAGTGCAAGCTATACCTTGTTGCGGGAGCCACGGACGTCCTCAAGGAAGTCCCGTAGCTCCTCTCTCAGCGTATGGAGGGGTGGGGTCACTGATCTATGGCTTTCCCCCAGTGGGGCCCTGTCACAGCCCCATGGCCCACCAAGACGGGCAAGCAGGGGACAGACCCTCGACGTGGCGTACGATGGGCCGACGCCACGTGGCCCGCCTCAGATCCTGGCTCAATGGGGGGCGGCGGAGGGAAAATAGCAGCCCCTGGTGGGTCGGGACAGGGAAAAACAAAGGCCGCTCCTTGGGGGTCATCCTCTGGGATATAGAAGGAGACAGCCCCAGGGGCGGCAAAGGCATCACGGGAAGTGGAGGGGACAGGGACGGGGTCGGTGTCAGGGGTAGGGCTGGAATCAGGAATAGGGACAGGGGAACGGGCAATATTGGCATCGGGGGTCCCAGCAGCCAGGCCACTGGGTGGGGGGGTAACACCCCGCAAATGGGCTCAGGGATTTGCGGGGAGGGAGATGGGCCCTTGGCGATGCCGGACTCGTGCTCCCAGGCAGATGGTAAGGCCACGGCATCTGTAGGTAGAGAATCAACGATGGGGCCCCCACCTGGAAAGGAGGTCGGCTGTCCCTCAGCCATGAGGGAGTCCCCTGGCGACTCGGGTCCCGGTTGCATAGCAGTGGCCATCGCCTCAAGAGGCTCGGCGGCCACTAGCAGGGTGCCATCTGCAGCCGGGTTGGTGGAAGAGTCCAGGGGCTCCTCGGAGGCGGGAGCAGAAGCAGTGGGTAAGGGGACGGAAGATGGGGAAAGGGGGGCTGAGGCAAGGTCACTCAGATCGAGGCCCGCTGGCAGAGGGTTGTCCTCCCCCTGGGTAACCGGGGTCAGACCCAGGGCCTCGATCTCCTCAGAAATGGAGGGGAGATCGCCATCCATCACCCCAGGGTTCTCCCCGCCTGCACCCAAAGTGACACTCGCCTTGGTGCGTACAGGGGCTTCAGATTGTAAGGGGGCGACAGGGGCTCCATCAGGGGCTTCCATAGGAAGGGACACCGGAGGCGGGGTAGTGCTATCCTCCGATGCTGCCACTTCTTCCCTAGCCGGTAATGGTGGACAAAACCAAACCGGGGGTAAAGCGGAAGGCTCAGCATCGGTTCCCCACTTCCTGGTCTTACGGGGGACTACCGCATCAGATGGAAGGAGCGGAGCTCGAGCCTTCCGCTTGCCGCGCTTCCCCTGTACTAAGGGCCAGCCCTCCATGGCATCATCTGGGGGCTGGCTAACAGGAGTCGGGTCAGGGAGCAAAAGCGAAGGCTTAGGGACTCGGGGAGGCAATGGTGGGGCAGCATGTAGGAGGGAGGATTCTCCCTGGGGCAAGCCCTCTTCTATGCCCGGCGATATCCCTACCTCACCCTCCTCCACAGGCCCCGCCAGATCGCAGGCAGCAGAGGCGGGGCCCTCTCGCTCGTCTAGGCACACTGGCGGAGATACCCCTTGGGCCCGAGCGGGAGAATTGGTGGGCCGGAAAGGAGGAGGGGCGGCTTCGGGCGCCGGGCAGCTAGGGGCGCCGGCGATGACGGGGCTGGTGCCCTGCCGGGGCTCGGGGGTCCCTGATGTCCCTCCGTGCTGGGCCAAAGGGCAGTCCCTCCGGACATGTCCTATCGCCCAGCAGAGGTAGCTCCGGGCTTCCCCCGTTGAATAATGCCCCCGGTAGCGGGCTCCCTGGTAGGGGACCAAGAAGGACCCCTCGAGCGCCTCACCGTCACATGCCGCCGGCGGTAGTTGTAAATGTACCTGCCCGCAGAACGAGAGGAGATGACGGAGGGCGGGGTCTTTGCAGCCCAATGGGAGAGGGCTGACCACAGAGATCGGCCTCCCCAGGGTAGAGAGGGCGGGTAACAGGGCGGCATTTGGAAGGAAGGGAGGGACGGAAGTCAGGACCAATCGGGCGCCCAGGTCTTCTAGCGGTTCCAGGGGGACATATACGCCCCCCACCGCCAGGCCCTTCTCCACTGCCCCTTCGGCTGCGGCCTCCGATGCTAGGAAGGAGACAACCTTTCCGTACATCTTGGAGGCCGCCACAATGGCCGTGGGCCCCACCACCCTCGCCAACGCCCGCACGTAGGTCTCCACGTGGGGCGAGGCGGGTACCAGGAGGCAACGGACGCCATGCTTCCTGGTCAAGGTGGGGAAGGGGCCCCGGCCGCTATAGATGGTAGCAGAGGCGGTGGATGGGGGAGATGACGTAGCGGCAGGCGGGGGGGGGCCGCCGCCACCTGGGCGTATGCCCTGGGAGCTGGGGGTGGGACACCCACAGAGCTGGTGGAGGGAACAGCAGGGAGGGACGCTGCGGCTTGTTGCGGGTCCGCGGCAGTGGGGGCACCCCCTGCTATGGAGGGCCTGGCTTTTTTAGTGGGGCCTTTACCCTTCTTTGTGCCCTGGCCCTTCCTGCGGCTGGGGGGACTCCCCCAGAGTCAGAGGGGGCGAGGGACATGGCAGCAGCGGAGGTCACCTCGTTACCCACCGCTGCCGGTGCTCCAGCAGGGGTGACAGTAGGTGGCTCAGCAGCGGCGGTTGAGGTAGAGGCTAGGGGGGACGATGGTGGGGCGGGTGGAGGAGGGGCAGCAGGGTCTGCCTGAGGGGTCTCACTCTCCTCGTCCCCTGCCATAATGAGGACGGGGGGAGAGCAAACACTGGAGGGGGGTAGGGAAGAGGGAAGCAAGTCGACCACTCCTCCCCGCTAGGCTGTAGGGGAGGAGGGTGCCAAAAAAAAAAAAAGCGGGGGGTAGATGGGGGCGCTATCAAGGACTAGGGGTCAGTCACTGACTCAGGGAAGGTTTCCGGCTCCTCTTGTTGCACCAAGGAAGGGAGGATATAACAGCATTGCGGGGGTGTAGTGAGATAGAATCAAACTAAAACGGGGAGGGGCACAAACGCATAGGAGGGGACATGGGCGCACGAGGGGAGGGGCTAATCAGGGCAAGGGGACTGCAGGAGAAAGGGAGCAACCAGGTGGGAAATGGGGCAGAGGAACCATGGGGCTAGCTTCGGAGGCTGGGGCGGGTCAAACAAAGGCTGCAGAGGGAAAGGGCGGGGCAGACAAACAAACTGGAGCTAGCGAGGGGCTGGGACAAGGGGGAGGGGCAAAGCTGGGGGCTTGTTGCAGGGGGGAGGGGGTCAGTCAAAAGGGGGGGGTTACGTGCACCTACGTGTGCTTGCAACAAAAAGAAATTGCTCAAACAGGGCAGTTACAGCCCAAGGCTGGGGTTTTTTCCACCTCTAAGGCAAACCAAACCAGCCACACTAGGAGGACTTCGGTCTCACCCCACTGGCTAACCGCAAGTCTCGCAAGCAATCTCCTTAGACACTCCAGTTTCCCAGTATCCCCACCAGTGCCACTTGTTATGGGGACAAATGGTTATGAAAACCAATACCCAAATAAAAGAAAAAGGTTCTCCTGATCCCAAAGGACCAAGCCCCAGACCCAGGTCAATAAAGAAATCAGATCTTACCCACAAATCACGCTGTTGCCAATCCTTTAGAATCTAAAATCTAAAGGTTTATTCATAAAAGGAAAAAGATAGAGATGAGAGTTAGAATTGGTTAAATGGAATCAATTACATACAGTAATGGCAAAGTTCTTGGTTCAGGCTTGCAGCAGCGACAGAATAAACTGCAGGTTCAAATCAAGTCTCTGGAATACACCCCCTGCTGGGATGGGTCCTTAGTCCTTTGTTCAAAGCTTCAGCTTGTAGCAAAGTTCCTCCAGAGGTATGAAGCAGGATTGAAGACCAGATGGAGATGAGGCATCAGCCTTATATAGTCTTTTCCAGGTGTAAGAACACCTCTTTGTTCTTACTGTGGAAAATTACAGCAAAATGGAGTCTGGAGTCACATGGGCAAGTTCCTGCATACTTTGCTGAATCTCAAGGCATATTTGCCTTCTCTCAATGGGTCCATTATATAGCTGATGGTCCTTAATGGGCCATCAAGCAGGCTAGGCAGAGCTAACACCAGTTTGTCTGGGATGTCATCCAGCAGCATAGCATAAGTTTGAAATAGACAGTATTGAGCCAATATTCATAACTTCAACTACAAAACTGATCATAGAATCATAGAATATCAGAGTTGGAAGGGACCTCAAGAGGTCATCTAGTCCAACCCCCTGCTGAAAGCAGGACCAATTCCCAGCTAAATCATCCCAGCCAGGGCTTTGTCAAGCCGGGCCTTAAAAACCTCCAAGGAAGGAGACTCCACCACCTCCCTAGGCAATGCATTCCAGTGTTTCACCACCCTCCTAGTGAAATAGTTTTTCCTGATATCCAACCTGGACCTCCTGCACTGCAACTTGAGACCATTCCTCCTTGTTCTGTCATCTGCCACCACTGAGAACAGCCGAGCTCCATCCTCTTTGGAACCCACCTTCAGGTAGTTGAAGGCTGCTATCAAATCCCCCCTCATTCTTCTCTTCTGGAGACTAAACAATCCCAGTTCCCTCAACCTCTCCTCATAAGTCATGTGCTCCAGACCCCTAATCATTTTTGTTGCCCTCCGCTGGACTCTTTCCAATTTTTCCACATCCTTCTTGTATTGTGGGGACCAAAACTGGACACAGTATTCCAGATGAGGCCTCACCAATGTTGAATAAAGGGGAACGATCACGTTCCTCGATCTGCTGGCAATGCCCCTACTTATAGAGCCCAAAATGCCGTTAGCCTTCTTGGCAACAAGGGCACAATGTTGACTCATATCGAGCTTCTCGTCCACTGTGACCCCTAGATCCTTTTCTGCAGAACTGCAACCTAGCCATTCGGTCCCTAGTCTGTAGCAGTGCATGGGATTCTTCCGTCCTAAGTGCAGGTCTCTGCACTTGTCCTTGTTGAACATCATCAGGTTTTTTTCGGCCCAATCCTCTAATTTGTCTAGGTCCCTCTGTATCCGATCCCTACCCTCTAGTGTATCTACCACGCCTCCTAGTTTAGTGTCATCTGCAAACTTGCTGAGAGTGCAGTCCACACCATCCTTCAGATCATTAATAAAGATATTAAACAAAACCGGCCCCAGGACCGACCCTTGGGGCACTCCGCTTTGAAACCGGTTGCCAACTAGACATGGAGCCATTCATCACTATCCGTTGAGCCCGACGATCTAGCCAGCTTTCTATCCACCTTACAGTCCATTCATCCAGCCCATACTTCTTTAACTTGGCGGCAAGAATACTGTGGGAGACCGTATCAAAAGCTTTGCTAAAGTCAAGGAATAATACATCCACTGCTTTCCCCTCATCCACAGAGCCAGTTATCTCATCATAGAAGGCAATTAGGTTAGTCAGGCACGACTTCCCCTTCGTGAATCCATGCTGACTGTTCCTGATCACTTTCCTCTCCTCTAAATGTTTCATAATTGATTCCTTGAGGACCTGCTCCATGATTTTTCCAGGGACTGAGGTGAGGCTGACTGGCCTGTAGTTCCCCGGATCCTCCTTCTTCCCTTTTTTAAAGATGGGCACTACATTAGCCTTTTTCCAGTCATCTGGGACCTCCCCCGATCGCCATGAGTTTTCAAAAATAATGGCTAATGGCTCTGCAATCTCACCCGCCAACTCCTTTAGCACCCTCGGATGCAGCGCATCCGGCCCCATGGACCTGTGCACATCCAGTTTTTCTAAATAGTCCCGAACCACTTCTTTCTCCACAGAGGGCTGGTCACCTTCTCCCCATGCTGTACTGCCCAGTGCAGCAATCTGGGAGCTGACCTTGTGCGTGAAGACAGAGGCAAAAAAATCATTGAGTACATTAGCTTTTTCCACATCCTCGGTCACTAGGTTGCCTCCCTCATTCAGTAAGGGGCCCACACTTTCCTTGATTTTCTTCTTCTTGCTAACATACCTGTAGAAACCCTTCTTGTTACTCTTAACATCTCTTGCTAACTGCAACTCCAAGTGTGATTTCCCAGGCAAACTCCCGCTGTTAGCCTCTGCTGTTCGCCGCTCAGCTGGTTCGCTGCTGACTGCCCTTATAAACCAGTCAGGCCCACTCAAGGCCCACCTGGAACAAAGCACTCCCAATTCACACTTTTCAAACAAACAAGCAAGCAATCAAGCACACAGTCAAACTGACCAACTGTCCCAGCAGCAGGCACTCAGATACTCACCAACACAGTCCCCCTAATGCAGCACTTAGCGTACCTCCTCTTGGACAGCTCCCAGGCAAACTCCCGCTGTTAGCCTCTGCTGTTCGCCACTCAGCTGGTTCGCTGCTGACTGCCCTTATACACACATATAGACAGCATAATCATAACCAGTAAACCATAACCTTGTCTTAGACACCCCATTTGACCGCCTTTATACAAGATTTGCGTGCCACTACAGGACCTTGGTTGCAACAATGATCTATATGGTCCCAGATTATATCAATAACGTCACAGGAGCACAAGCGTTATCAGACACCAGGAGGAAGGTCCTGTGATGAGAATAAGGAAGGTGTTTGGAGGAGGCCATGGGGAAGTAGCCCAGGGAGTTGTAGCTGTCATGCAGCTGTTACAGGAAGCACTATAGACAGCTGCAGTCCACAGGGCCCTGGGCTGGAACTTGGCATAGAGGGCGGGCCTGGGTTCCCCCCAAACCTTCCAATTGACCTGGACTGTGGGTTCTTCCAGAGGGGAAGGTCTCTGGGCTGTTCCCCAATCCACATGGTGAATCTCTGAAGCAAGAAAATCCGCCAATAAGCACAGGACCCACCAAGATTGAGGAGGAACTTTGTCACAGTAGTTATCATTATTATTCAATAAATAATTTTATGGTTAAGCTGCTTGCTTCTCTCTCTCTCTGAACTTTACTCTTTTGTGTTTTTAGCTTCCCCCATTTACTTTGAGCAATGCTTCTTTTACATAAGCTAAAGATCCCTGCAGCACCCAAAATACTGTGGGGTTTGTTCATCAAGTGGGTTACTACGAGAACAATTGTAATGTGAGAGTGGGGATAGGGACGTGTTAAACCTGTGGCATATAAGGGTGGCAGCTGAAAGTGCTGCTTGGCCCGGCCTATTGAGTCCAGGGACATATAAGGGGGTCAGCTTGAGAGTGCTGATTGACCCGGTCTACTCAGACTTGCTCTGTTAGTGTGTGTGTGTCTGCGTGTCTGTGTTTATCTGGTTTGAACAAGAGGTTCCTGAACTACAGCCACCCGCCATCTGAAAAACAGCTTTTCTTCAAGTTCACATCTTTTACCAATGTTTTTTGTGCACACCTGCCTTCAAAAATGCTGATGCCTTAAGGAGATGGGAAGGAGAGGGTGAGGTGGAAATTCTGGTGGGAGGACAGGGGAGGGGAGCTGTAAGTTGCAGGAGATGGTGGTGGAGGAGGGGAGATATAATTACACATGTAATAAATAGCCACCACGTTTTTGGGTCATAGACCAACTATACGTTCCAAACATTACAAAGAATGAGCATTATCCCCATTCCACTGTTACCAAGTGTGCGTGGTGAAGGGGGGGAAGCAATGCCCCGATACACCCATAACACACTTACTCACACTCTGTTGTTGCACTGTATTGAACAGGGACTCCCTACCCTTACCCTGAACACAAACAGTAAGGGCTGGTCTACACTACAGAGGTAGATTGAGCCAGTGAAAAATCCCCACTCCAGAAGGATGAAGTTACACCGCCCTAAGTCCCCTAGTAGACAGCGCTAGGAGGGCGTAAGAACTGTCGCTGCAGCGTTTTCAGTGTAGACATGCATCCTGCTCCACATCACATCTGCTCAATTTTACAATCCCTTCAATCTCGTCCCCCTCAGATACATGATGCCATCTAACACCACACATTTACCTTTCATTCATGCCCACCTCACTGATGACAATCACCCTGGCAAGGAGACTACGTGCCCCATTAGTGACACAACGTGCACAACTCAGTGCTATAATGAGGTGAAATGGATCTCTCAGGGTACCCAGGCACGTTTCCTTTGATCACACACCTGGGAGCAGGAAGAGGGGCTTACCTCCGCCAAGTGGAACAGTCCCCTGAAACCACCTTGTCTCAGTTACAGCTCTGCCAAGCTGCTCCAGCTAACCCCTCCCCCATTCAGTAGAGCGACGCCTATGTGCTGAGGACAGCTGGAGCCAAGGGGCTTTTGGCAGCTCCAGGGGCAGGCACCATTGGCAGGTACCTTAACTCCTCAATGCTTGGTTTTCAGATGGGAGAGTTTTGCTGGGCTCGACATTGTGGGAGGGCGCGTGGAATCTCTGAGCAATGTTAACTCCATAGTTTGCCAGTGACTTAGCACTGACTGCCTGGCACACAAGGGAGCAGGAGATGTGGACACAGCTCTGCTACAGCTTGGAACAAAGTCACAGCATGCGAGGGAGGCGACTGCGTTTGTGAGAACCCCAGAGACTCAGCATCCTAGGAAGTCACACGGGAACACAGAGACAAAAGAAAGGAGAGCCAAGATAGATCCCACAAAGTTGGGGGTATTGAGGCAGTTGTTGCTGCCAACACAACCTCTGCCTTCAGCTCAGCTTTGCCAAGCCAATCTGAGGATTCTCTGATGCCGGATTCCAGCTGACTAATAAATGTGACGCCATGTTGCTGCAGATATAGATTGCATTGATCCCGGCAGGTAACGAACCCTGAAAGCCCCATGCCAAGGGGTTTCCATCTTGTCATAGGTAGAAACCTGCCCAGCCCAGACCCCATGGCTGCTCCCCAATGCTAATAGGGAGCATGCGAGATCCTGACCACGGCATGGGTTTAACGAAGTAAGACTGTACCAGGGCACACAACCCTTGGGGGACAGGACTGGGAGAGACACAGAGCTGAGGCAAAAACAAAGCCAAGGAGAGGGACCCAGACTGGGGGCTCCCAACACAACCCTCAATCAAAGCAATAGACAGAAAAAGCAAGCTATGAAGGAGCTGCAGTGGGGGAGCCCAGGGCTGGGACAGCAGGAGCTGTGGGTCAGACTCAGGATAGAGGGGCATCAGCAGAACTCGTTTGCTTATGTCCCACTCCTGGCTGTGCTCATGTTTCCTCAGAATGCTACTCCGCTGGCCCCAGGAAATCATCTCACCTCTCCCTGCCCATGGAAGGAGTGCCTTGTGACTGCAGGGATGCGGCTGCCCCCAGCTCTGGGCCAGGCACAGACTCTGTTAATGGTTCATTGACTCAGGGATAAGAGGCTGGAGCAGCCCCTGAGGGAGAGCAAGACCCAGCGGGGACAGGACCAGCTGCTGCCAGCAGGGACCTCACTGCCTCATGGACACCTTGTCTCTATCTTCAAAGGCGCTGCCCCTTTCCCTGGCAAAGAGAGACTGTCCAGGTAAGTGGGAGCTACCTGGGCCACCTGAGTCCTGCACAGACCAGCCCCAGCGTGGCTGGGGCCACAGACACATAGACAGGACAAACTGGGAGGAGTGGTAGATTCGCTAGAGGGTAGGGATAGGATACAGAGGGACCTAGAGAAATTAGAGGATTGGGCCAAAAGAAATCTGATGAGGTTCAACAGGGACAAGTTCAGAGTCCTGCACTTAGGACAGAAGAATCCCATGCACTGCTACAGATTAGGGACCGAGTGGCTAGGGAGCAGTTCTGCAGAAAAGGACCTAGGGGTTACAGTGGACCGGAAGCTGGATATGAGTCAATAGTGTGCCCTTGTTTCCAAGAAGGCAAACAGCATTTTGGGCTGTATAAGTGGGAGCATTGCCAGCAGATCAAGGGACGTAATCATTCCCCTCTATTTGGCATTGGTCAGGCCTCATCTGGAGTAGTGTGTGCAGTTTTGGGCCCCACACTACAAGAAGGATGTGGAAAAATTGGAGAGTCCAGTGGAGGACAACAAAAATTATTAGGGGGCTGGAGCACATAAGGGGGCTGGAGCACATAATTTAGGAGGAGAGGCTGAAGGAACTGGGATTATTTAGTCTGCAGAATAGAAGAATGAGGGGGGATTTGATAGCTGCTTTCATCTACCTGAAGGGGAATTTCAAAGAGGATGGATCTAGACTGTTCTCAGTGGTACCAGATGACAGAACAGGGAGTAATGGTCTCAAGTTGCAGTGGGGGAGGTTTAGATTGGCTATTAGGAAAAACTTTTTCACTAGGAGGGTGGTGAAGCACTGGAATGGGTTACCTAGGGAGGTGGTGGAATCTCCTTCCTTAGAGGTTTTTCAGGTCAGGCTTGACAAAGCCCTGGCTGGGATGATTTAGTTGGGGATTGGTCCTGCTTTGAGCAGGGGGTTGGATTAGATGACCTCCTGAGGTCCCTTCCAACTCCAATATTCTATGATTCTATTATTCTATTCTAGGGTCTATGGTGAGCAAGTGAGAAGCACCCAGACTGGTATGGTATTGTAGGGTTTTGACTGTCACAAACACAGTTTAGCAAATTGTGGGAAAATATGCGAAGATTTGTTGCCCCTTACAAGAGAAATTAGACTCAGTTGAGGTGCTGACCTGCCACTCCTTGAGCTCTGGGAACATCCAAGCGCCACTTGTGCAAATTCTCATCAAAAGTGATTTTTAGTTTGAAAAGCTGAAACATTAACTGCAAGGAAGTGCTGATACTTAGGAGAGGAAAATCCACAGGAAATGCTGCACTGAGAATATAACCATTGGGGTGGTTATTGTAGGGTCTCTGGTGGGTACAGGTGTTGTAACCAGACTGGTTTGTTATTGTAGGTCTACCCACAGCATTTGTTATTTTGGCAGGGCTGGAAGGTTGCAGACACCCCTCGTGTCACCAGGGAGGTGGGGCTAGTGGGGAAGATTAAAAGGAACTGGGTGTCTCGCCCACAGGGTATCCCCAGTGCCATCCCTGCTGGAATCTGCCGAGGGCCCATCCACACCACAGATGCTGATCCTGAGCTGCTCCGCCAAGCTGCGGCTGCTGGAGGAGACACTACGGAGGCGCTTGCCCGATACATTGCTGGTGACAAGGACCCATCTTTTTTGCCATGTGCCACTTCCTGGGACGGGGATGGGAGCAGGGCACAAAGTTCTCTTTCCCCAGAGTGATGAGGTGGAGATTGGGCTGGCTGGGGCAACATCCTCCCGCCAGGTGCTGGCTGCTCTCCCAGCCTCCCCCTCCACACTCACATCTACTGTCTCCCAAACTCCAAATCCAGCAAATTCCTGCTGCTCACTCAGGGTAGCTGCTAGGACCTCCCCAGCCAATCACAGTGCAGATTGGTTCCATATCAAACAGTTACAGCACAGGCAGGCTCTGTTCCAGCCAGTCACTGTATGGGCAGGCTCCGTGCCAGCCAATCAAAGACCTGGGTAGCTGTGACTCCCTCCATGATTCCATGTCATCACATGGCTCAAGTGTGTGGGGGGGTCACCAGCCCCTTTGTCCCCCCTCCTCCACACTCAGGGTCTCCCCTGCGATACCAGGCCAGGACCCACAAATAAGGAGTCAGACCCCTAAATCAGGAGAGTAAACCTGGGGTGGTTAGAGACAGGCCCTGCCCCGGCCCTCGTCCCTCCTACTCCCTTCCTCATATCTCTCCCCTCCACATTCCTGCCCTCTCCTTGCCCCTCACCCCAACCCCTAGCATCCCCCACATCCCCCCACTCGCTCCCCAATTGCCTCTCCTTTCTGCTCCTCACATTCCCCTGCTCGCCCATCTCTGGTACCCAGAGTCTGGGGCAGCCATCTTCCCTGGCCTCACCCCCCTGAAATCATTGTGAGGTGGTGGCCATCTTGACTAAGGGCAGCCTGTGGTGTCAGCCCCATTGGCAGAGATGGGAGAGGGAGGCCATGTTGGAGAAGGGCAAAAACCCACCTAATGTGCAGAAGATTACGAGGTGCTGAAACCCCCCAATAAATACTGGGTGGCTCCAAACAGAGTTGTGGGAGTGGGAATTGCTGCCCCTCCCCCAGCTCTGACCCCCACCACCTCCATGTCTCTGGCAGGTCTATGGCACTGTGATGACCATAAAGAGGGGGACCCGACTGCGCAGGAGGTGCTGGTGGATTCATGGCCCGAATTCAAAGTCGTCTTCACCCGGCCGCACAGAGAGGTGATGCCCCGCAGCCACTGCACTGCACCTGGGAAATTGGATGGCTCCGAAGGATGTAGAATGGGACCCAAGGCCTTTCCTCACTAGGTGACCCCAGGACGGGGGCCAGATTGGCCCAGGGAGGAGACAGGGACTGGGATTCGGGGCCCTTCCTCTTCAGGGGGCCACAGGGTGGAGCCAAGCTGGCTTGGGGGCTGGGAATGGGACACACAGCCCTTCCCTTCTAGGGGGGCCCAGGGCAGGGACCAGGCTGGCTCGGGGGAGAGGGGGCAGGCAGATCAGTCATTCCATTGGGAATTCTCCAGTCTTGGCTGTATGTCTCCCCCTACAGGTGGCATCGGATTACTCTGATTTCTACACCAACACATACACGGTGTACTACCAGGACCTAGGTGCCTACTGGGCCCTGCTGGCCAGTGCGGGTGCTGTCACTGGGGACAGACCTTCCGCATCCTTGGTAACATGTGCCCCAAAGCATCTGGGAGAGTCGCACAGGAACTGAACATATATGTCCTGTCTGGGCCAAACCCCAGGATCCCGCCCTACAATGCCAGCCCCAAAGCTATCTGCTCCCCTCAGGCTGCAAGGCTGCTCCCATAAGCCCTATGCAGGCCAGGAACATATGGAGTAGCCCCTTTCCACTGCTGGGCTGGGGTCAGCTCACCTGACCACACCCTCTTCCCTGAGGGCTGGGGCTGGGGGTTTGGAAGCTCAGACTCCTGCCCCTCCCGACCCATGTGCCAGGCTAGGCTTCCCACATATATGGGCCCTTTTGTCACCACCATTCAGTCCCTTTTCCCACTGCTCATGGCCAGTCGCTGCCCCCTGCAGTGCTGAGTCTAAGGGGATCAAGCTGGAGGTGTTACACTACTTCACCTATTTTCACCCAGATCCCAGCTCCATGCTTGAGATCTGGTCAGTGTCTGCCTGTGTCACAGGGTCCCGCAGGGGGTGTGGTAGGGAAAGAGGCAGCCTTAAGGGGTGGGGGCATTGGCCAGCATGGCACTGGGATTAGGGTGACCAAACAGCAAGCATGAAAAATTGGGACAGGGGGTGGGGGGGTAATAGGCACCTATATAAGACAAAGCCCCAAATATCAGGACTGTCCCTATAAAATCGAGACATCTGGTCACCCTAACCGGGATGCCCAAGATCTGGCTGACTATTCCTTATGCAGGGCCTAGGGCAATGGGGTCCTGTTGCCACCAGCAGAATCTCAATGGGATTGTCACTGAGCCCAACCTCCTTCAGGGACACTGCAGGGACTGGGGAGCATAGCCATAGGGTGGGGCCAGCCATGGGGAGGGGGAATCCCTCTTCAGCTCCTGCCTCTGCCAGGAAACCCTGATGCAAATGGCTTCTGTGCCACCAATGGGGCCCTATCCGTGGCCCCTGGGGACCAGGCACTGCTTCAATCAGCCATCAGACCTGGCAGGGCTTGGGCAGCGAGAGACCGTGCTCCCCCCATCCCTCCACCACATCTCACCTGGCCAAGGATGGAAAGGAACCTTCCCTGTCCACTGCCTGTTCAGACCTCGGCTTCTCACCCAGGAAGGGGCAGATACCCCAGGGGCACTTTAGGGATGGGGGGTCTCTATCAGGAAGGGGAATGAGACACTCAGTTCTAATGAGAAGAGATATTAGGCAGCCTTGCCACTGTATGTAACCCTTCTGCCCATCTAAGTTGGCAGCAACAAGGGCCGGGTTCTGTATCTAGGGGTTGCGTTTCAATAACGCAATGCAAAACCGGCTCAAGCCCCCACCCAGTGACCTGGGACAATTACATACCACCCCCTGGGTGCCTCTAAGAGGCAATACTTCCCCTCTCGCAAGCACGGAGTCTGAGTGTGACAGAAAATGTTTAATAACATGAGGTGAACAACATCAGCATTAAATTGGAAAAACACCACAAACAGGATTCATAACACAAACCATGAGCAAAAAACCCACCCCAGCAAGTTGGGCTGTGTCCTTTCCCTTGGGGTTCTTGAATCCAGCAACCCAAAAATCACCCAGAGTCCCCAAAGTCCAACACCCCCAAAGTCTTTTGGGTCCAGCAACCACCCAAAGTCCCAAAAGTCCAACAGACCCCAAAGTCTCTGTTCCTGGTCAGTGCAGCCCCAGAGTAAAAGGGGGGGGGGCACACAGGGTGTTAAGGGGCACCTTACGTGATCCGAGGCCGGCCAGCCGTCTCTCCGTGGGGTTCCGCCACAGCCTTCACCACGAGCCAGTCCACTTCCTGCCGTCCCACAAACTGCTCCGCTCTACAAGCTGCTCCGCTCTGCTCATTGACCTGTGAGCCACTCCAGCCATCCCCACAAACAGCTCCGCTCGCCGTTCCTTGGGCCGCTCCAACCAGCCCCACACCACTCCTCCAGTCATCCCCACAAATTGCTCCATCAGCTGCTTAGCAATATAGCTTCAGGTTCCCCCACTAGTTAACACAGCACTCAGTGATCTCATCTCTTAAGAGCTTTAGCTCTTTTGTGATTTCAGCTCTTAGCAATTCCAGCTCATAGTAGGGGAGCCCCCATGCTAGTGCACCATTAGCCCAAAGTGAATTCAGCTCAGCAGCCTGTAACAAGACTCCTAATAGAATCAAAGTTAACTCTGACACTCAACAGTGGTGAAAGGAAGCAGTGCAATTGGTGTATCACACCCTCAGCAGTGGACTTATGCCACCAGGCACAAATACCCATCCCCATCTACTCTCCATTCACTGGGTTTTGTAACCCATGCCCCTTGTCAAGCAAGTGCTACTTAGGTAATGGTGAAGGACTCACTCAGTCCTTCTGTCATACAACAGTTCCACTGGCCTTGATTCACAGAATCAGGGTAACAAAACTTTATTCTTCCTGCCTCAATAACAGAGAAAACTGGGGATCCCACACCAGCCAAAGTAACCACTTTGAGTTGCTGTTGTTTCATGCCAGGCGAGTGGGTGTGCTGATGCAAACAAGATCAGCCCCTGGAGTTCTTTTCCACACTCGCCATAATTCACCACCAGATGTCAGGGTAGAGCTCATCCTGACTCTGCTTACATGAGTAAGAGGGAAAAGGCCCGTATCCCATTCCCCACCCCCTGAGCCAGCGGATCCCCCTGTTCTGGGCCAGATCAGAGCTAGCGCCCCATAGGGGGAAAGGCCCTGTTTCCCATTTCCCATCCCCCAAGCAAGGCAGCTTCCTTACCTCTCCACTTGGCTCTATCATCCCCCTCTCCTGAGTCCCACAAGTTTGGCCAGGTCTAGAGCCCATCTTACAATGACCTTCATGGGAATCCCTCCCTGCCCTGGAGGGGAAGCCCAGTCTGATTGACTGCTTCTCCCACACCCCTGCTGGGGGAAGAGCAGGCAATCAGAGCTGGGAAGGGCAGAGGGGAGCCTGCTGCAGCCCCCACAGGGCTGGGAGGCATGGAAGAACACCAGGAGGTGCAGAGGGGAAGCTGGGAGGGGATTGGGGCTGGGGCTGGAGGCAGAGTTGATGGGTGCCTGTGTGGGGGCAGAACTGATGGGGTAGAGTGATTTGCTGGGCAGCAGATGGGCAGATATGGGGACAGGAGATTCTGCAGTGAGGCCCATATCGCCATAATAAATCTGGGAGTGTTGGCAATACTGATTATGTCACACCCAGGGGTTGGGGGCAGGGGAGTTCAGCTGTCAAGGAGACCAGCAATCACAGTGTCATATTTTAAAAAACCTCATGATCTTAAGGCCATCTCGTGATTCTGAGGTGTCACTCTGATGACTTGCATCTGAAGAAGTGAGGTTCTTACCCACGAAAGCTTATGCTCCCAATACTTCTGTTAGTCTCAAAGGTGCCACAGGACCCTCTGTTGCTTTTTACAGATTCAGACTAACACGGCTACCCCTCTGATACTCTGATCACTGAGGTTTGGGGCTTTGCCCTGCTGCTTTCTGCCCCCCAGACTGGACCCGGCCATGAGGCTCTTGTCCAGAGGTGAAAGTAAGCCAGTACGGGCCGGTACAGAGGACCGGCAAAAAAATGGAACACTCTCCACCTCTCTGACGTCTCCTGGCTCCAGCAATATTGAGGGTCCGGGGGCCCGGCTCCACGAATGTTCGGGGCTGGGTCTCCCCCTTGGCCCCACCTGCTGCCCCCACAGGGGAGGTGAGGGGAATTCCTGTACCTGAGAGGGGCCCTAGGAGCACGTGCAGTGACAGTGGGGGGGGGGGTGAGTGTACTGCCAGAGGAACAAGGGGGTCCCTAACCCAGATCTTGCTGCTGCCGGCAGGGAGAGGGCTGGGGGGAGTCCTTCTCTCTGGCTCCAGTCCCAGGACAGCCTGCCTGCACCCCAAACTCATCCCCAGCCCTGCCCCACCCCAGAGCCCACACCCCCAACCAGAGCCCTCATCCCCCCGCACCTCAACCCTCTGTACTAGCCCTGAGCCTCTCTAACACCCCAAACCCCTCATCTCCAGCCCCAGCGAGAGCCCTCATCCCCATGCACCCTAACCCTCTGCCTCAGCCCTGAGTCCCCTCCCACATCCCAAACCCCTC
This sequence comes from Trachemys scripta elegans, assembly GCF_013100865.1. NCBI lineage: Eukaryota > Metazoa > Chordata > Testudines > Emydidae > Trachemys > Trachemys scripta. The sequence goes on along the minus strand of NC_048301.1, from coordinate 135,454,885 downwards.
ATCCCCAGCCACACCCCAAATCCATCCCCAGCCTCACCCCACAGCCCTCACCCCTGCACCCCCTCCCTCTGCACCCCCTCTTATCCCCAAACTCCCTCCCAGAGCCTGCACCCTGCACCCCTCCTACACCTCAGTCCCCTTCCCCAGCCCCAGGCCTGCACCCCAGACCTCCTCCGCCACCCAAACACCCTCCCAGAGCCTTGGGCAGGTGGGGGGTGGAGTTTGGGGGGGCAGAGTTTGGGCATGGGCAGGTTCTGGGCACCACCAAAATTTCTACAAACCTGCCACCCCTGCCGGCAAGAGCTGGTGCGCCATACCAGGGTGGACCAGCTTCCTGAGGCAGCAATTTAAAGGGCTGGAGCCCAGGGCCCTTTAAATTGCCACCAGAGCCCCGCTGCCAGAGCCCTGGGGTAGCGGCGGTGGGACTCGGGTGGCGATTTAAAGGGCCCAGGGCTCCTGCCGCCGCTACCACCCCGGGCCCTTTAAATCGCCACTGAAGCCCCACTGCCACTACCCCAGGGATCTGGGGACAATTTAAAGGGCCCGGGCCCTTTAAATAGCCCCCGGAGCCTGCCAGAGCCCTGGGGTAGCGGCGGCAGGGCTCTGGTGGCTATTGAAAGGGTTCGGGGCTCCCTTTAAATAGCCACCGGAGACCTGCTGCCTCTACCCCAGGGCTCCAACAGCAGGGCTCCAGAGATGATTTAAAGGGCTCTGGAGGGTAGTGGCAGCCGGAGCCCCACTGCCATTACCCCGGGGCTCTGTTGGCAATTTAAAGGGCCTGGGGCTCCGCTGTGGTAGCAGCAGCTAGAGCCCCGGGCCCTTTAAATCGCCCCCGAACCCCAGGGCTCCCAGACACCTCTGCAGCTGGGAGCTCAGGGGGTGATTTAAAGGGCTCGGGGGCTACCACAGCCCTAGCCCCAGTCCCTTTAAATCCTGATTTAAAGGGCCTTGGGATTTAAAGGCCCCGCCTCTTCCAACGGAGGCCACACCCCTCCTCAGGTCTCCGGAGTACCGGCAAGTCCTTGAAGTTACTTTCACCCTGCTCTCGTCCCTGGATGTCTCCCACGCTGACCTGCTGAATGAGACATGGGTCTTTGGGGGGAACGAGAAAAGCAGGAAGTACCTGGCAAGCCTGATCTGCCACTTCCCCAGTGTCTGCCTGCTGGATGCTGCTGGCTATCCGTTTAGCTCAATCGCTTCATACCCATTTGGTGCCACGGGGCCTGGCTACACTCTGCCCCAGCACCGGGGGCGCGGCTTCATGGGGATGCTGAATAATTTGATAGCCAAGCGGTTGCACACATTAGGCTATCCCAGCTACGGCTATGTGGCCATGGAGAACTACCCCATGCAGAGGTTGCAGGAGAGGCAGGGCTTCCAGCGCCAGCCCAGCCTGTGGTACTTCATTCTTCACAACCCAGCACTGGCGAAAGCCCCCACGTTAACCCCAGTGAACTGCCCAGGGGACCTGACAAGGGCGGGGGGGGGGATAGGGGAGTCTGGGGATCATTGTTGGCCAAGTGGAATCAGTAACATCTCCCAGCTCCAGCTTCACATTGGACCTGCTACCCCCAGCCCCACAGGCATTGCCCTCCCCCACAGCCCTATACCTACCTATAGAAAGTCTGTCCTACTCTCCCGGGCCCATAACCTGCCCTCCTTGATGGACCCTACCACCCCAGACCCATACACACATCACCCCTGTCCCACTTCCCTACACTGCCCCATCCTAGTTCCTCTTCCAGACACTCCAATAATGGCTCAATGATCTTCCACCCAATCTAGCTACATGCTCACCTGCCTCCTGCATCTGCTCTGCTCCTCCTCCCCCACTTCTCCTGGGGCATCCTGCTCAGCGTATTACATCTCTAACTCCACAGTCAGTGTGTTACCCTCCCCACACCCTGCCAGAGACATCTTCCTGGATCTCTCTCTCCCCCATTCCCTGGGGCTTGTCACATCTCTTGCTGTTGCACCCTGCTGTCATCAGCTCTTTTCCCATCTCCTGGACTATACACACCAGGGCAGCTTTAAGCCAGGTGGGACAGGCTGGGCAATAGGTCCTCATTCAGCAACAGCCCCTTGAGCACAGCATGCCTGGCATGATGCTTCTAACTCATGATGGATCTGGCTGTTCCCCATTGATACTAACCAGCCCGAGTGTGTTCCCATGCCATGGACTCCCTCAAGGGCCAGTCTGTCTCAGTAACTCAAGGGTTAAATACATCCCGGGGATCTTGATTATCCTCAAACCAAACTTCACTGTCCCCAAGGACTCCCAGCCTGAGGTCACACTCAAAAGCCTATCTGTAGTTACGAATAATAAGTAAACACCCAGTCCTGCCCCTTAGTGTCTCCAGCTGTGTCCTCTGATTCAGTTCCCCGCCCACAACCACTGAACAGATGCCCCTTCAGCAGTGGTTTCCTCCTCCACTCACGGCTTAGTGTCAGCTGTTGGCCTCATCCCAGACCCTGGCATCAGACAGGCCTGTGCCCTATCCTTTGAGAAATGCCAGCTGGGCCAGCTCCCAGGCTCCACCACCCCACCCAGGTCTGGTGATTTCAGCTTCGTTTGCGTGGGGTAAGGGAGGGCTGCCCAGGGCTCCCTCAGCCCTGCTGCCACCTTCTGCCGCTTTGGCAAAGGGCCACTTTAGTGCTGCCTCCCCGTGAAGACTTTTCTGACTGCAAATCTGATCCCCCACCCCGCATATCTCCGGCAGATCCACGGTGCTGCAATGAACATAAAATGCATAAACCGGCTGGGCACAAAGTGCTGGTGGATTCATAACCCTAGTTCAAAGCCGTTCTCACCCAGCCACAGACAGAAGTGTCACCCTTCAGTCACCACGCTGCACCCAGGTGGTCAGGCTGGTTCAGGGAGTGAGGAATGGGACACAGGCCCTTTTTTCCCTCTAGGGGGCCTCCGGACAGAGGCCAGGCTGACTTGGAGGGGGTGGGGTGGAGGAGCGGGCAAATCAATTATTCCATTGTGAGTTCCCCTTAGCCTTTCGGCTCTGTGTCTCCCACGGCAGGTGGCATCAGAGAACTCTGACTTCTACTCCAACATGTACACAGAGTTCTACCAGGCCCTTCTGGGCAGCACGGGCGTGATCAACTGAGGATAGGCCTTCTGCATCCACGGCAATGTCTGGGGTTGCCTCCTCCTGAGCCCCACAGTCACTGCATGTCCCCGCCACCATCTGGGACCAAACTCCAGCAGACTCCAACCCTGAGTCTCCAGGTCCCCACATTTCCCACCAGGCTGCTCCCATGTGCCCCATGGTCTCAGGACAGGATTGGCTCATTGGTGCAGGCGCCCTTTCATGAGACCAGCATGCCAGTGGGTCAGCTTGGTCCCCTCTCCTCCCCACATTCCAAGCTGGGCCTCCAACAGCCACGTTTCCCATTCAGGGCTGCCACTGCTCAGGGCCTGTCACCACCTCCTGCAGGGCTCCAGGATGGGGTGTACGAGGTCTTGAGGGACATCACCAGGGCCAAGGGGGTGCAGCTGGAGGCATCCAACTACTTCACCTACCTCCACTAGATCCCAGCACCATGCCTGAGATCTGGTCAGTGTCTGCCTTCGGGTGGGCACTGTGGCATGGACCAAGTTACTGGAAGGCCCACAGACTGGCCAGCTGGCCCTGTTCCTCACCCCATCTGGGCCCCAGGCTCAGGGGCTCGTGATGCCAATGGCAGTATCCCACTTGGATTGGCATTGCCCACACAGCCTGCTCTCTGGCTGCTCAGGGACACCGCAGACACTGGACAGCTCAGGCATGGGGTGTGGGGATGGGGGGGACTCCTGATTCCCCAACACCAGAGATGTCATTTCAGAAAAACTTTGGGGCTTTACCCTGCTGCTTTCTGCCCCCTCCCCAGGCTGGACCCAGCCATAAGCCTCTCGTCCCCGGACGTTTCCCACGCCAACCTGCTAAACGAGACGTGGCCCCATGTGGGGACTGAACAGAGACCGCGGTACCTGGTCAACCTGTTTTGACACTTCTTCAGCTTCTTCCTCCTGGATGCCACCAGCCACCCTGTTAGCTGGAGCCTCATGAACCCATTTGGTGACTTGGCTCATGGCTACACCCTGCCCAGCACCGTAGGCGCAGCTACATGCGGGTGCTCAACACCACTACAGCCAAGCGGACACATGCACGAGACCACCCCATCTTTGGCCACGTGGCCCTGGACAACCTCCCCATACAGAGGCTGCAGGAGAGCCAGGGCTTCCAGCTCCAGCCCAACCTGTGCCATCATTATCCACACCCCAGAGCCAGTGACAGCTCCTGCCTGAGCCCCCTGACCCAGCACCAGCCACCACCTCCTACTTAAGTCCCCTTCCCCAGCAACCTCCATGGGGCAGGGCTGAGGGCCAACAGGATGGTCAGGAAAATCCAGGGCTCTGCATTGGGTCCCATAGAACTAGAAACATCTCCCATCTCTCCAGCACCTCTCTGTAACATAGCACATACCAGCCTCATTAGGAGTGGGGGCGGGGCGGCTACCAAATTCACGCTCCATTTGGGTCAATATCAGGGGATTTTTAAAATCATAAACTTCACAGTTCCAGATATTTAAATCTGAAATTTCACGGTGTTGAAATAGTGGGGATTCCCGACCCAAAATGCAGCTGTGAAGCCAGGTCGAAAAGCCATTCTAGAGGGGGTTGCAGCATTGCCACTCTTAGTTCTGAGCACTGCTGGCAGCGGTGCTACCTTCAGAGCTAGGAGGCCAGAGAGCAGCGGCTGCTGGGCGGGAGCCCAGCTCTGAAGACATAGAATCATAGATCATAGAATCATAGAATATCAGGGTTGGAAGGGACCTCAAGAGGTCATCTAGTCCAACCCCCTGCTCAAAGCAGGACCAATTCCCAACTAAATCATCCCAGCCAGGGCTTTGTCAAGCCGGGCCTTAAAAACCTCCAAGGAAGGAGACTCCACCACCTCCCTAGGTAACGCACTCCAGTGCTTTACCACCCTCCTAGTGAAAAAGTGTTTCCTAATATCCAACCTGGACCTCCCCCACTGCAACTTGAGACCATTGCTCCTTGTTCTGTCATCTGCCATCACTGAGAACAGCCGAGCTCCATCCTCTTTGGAACCCCCCTTTAGGTAGTTGAAGGCTGCTATCAAATCCCCCCTCATTTTTCTCTTCTGGAGACTAAACAATCCCAGTTCCCTCAGCCTCTCCTCATAAGTCATGTGCTCCAGATCCCTAATCATTTTTGTTGCCCTCCGCTGGACTCTTTCCAATTTTTCCACATCCTTCTTGTACTGTGGGGCCCAAAACTGGACACAGTATTCCAGATGAGGCCTCACCAATGTCGAATAAAGGGGAACGATCACGTTCCTCGATCTGCTGGCAATGCCCCTACTTATACAGCCCAAAATGCCGTTAGCCTTCTTGGCAACAAGAGCACACGGTTGACTCATACCCAGCTTCTCGTCCACTGTGACCCCTAGGTCCTTTTCTGCAGAACTGCAACCTAGCCATTCGGTCCCTAGTCTGTAGCAGTGCATGGGATTCTTCCGTCCTAAGTGCAGGACTCTGCATTTGTTCTTGTTCATCAGGGTTTTTTTGGCCCAATCCTCTAATTTGTCTAGGTCCCTCTGTATCCGATCCCTACCCTCTAGTGTATCTACCACGCCTCCTAGTTTAGTGTCATCTGCAAACTTGCTGAGAGTGCAGTCCACACCATCCTCCAGATCATTAATAAAGATATTAAACAAAACCGGCCCCAGGACCGACCCTTGGGGCACTCTGCTTGAAACTGGCTGCCAACTAGACATGGAGCCATTGATCACTACCCGTTGAGCCCGACGATCTAGCCAGCTTTCTATCCACCTTACAGTCCATTCATCCAGCCCATACTTCTTTAACTTGGCGGCAAGAATACTGTGGGAGACCGTATCAAAAGCTTTGCTAAAGTCAAGGAATAATACATCCACTGCTTTCCCCTCATCCACAGAGCCAGTTATTTCATCATAGAAGGCAATTAGGTTAGTCAGGCATGACTTCCCCTTGGTGAATCCATGCTGACTGTTCCTGATCACTTTCCTCTCCTCTAAGTGTTTCATAATTGATTCCTTGAGGACCTGCTCCATGATTTTTCCAGGGATCGAGGTGAGGCTGACTGGCCTGTAGTTCCCTGGATCCTCCTTCTTCCCTTTTTTAAAGATGGGCACTACATTAGCTTTTTTCCAGTCATCTGGGACCTCCCCCGATCGCCATGAGTTTTCAAAAATAATGGCTAATGGCTCTGCAATCTCATCTGCCAACTCCTTTAGCACCCTCGGATGCAGCGCATCCGGCCCCATGGACTTGTGCACGTCCAGTTTTTCTAAATAGTCCCGAACCACTTCTTGTGCACTTCTTGTTGCCACCAGCAGCAGCACAGAACTGAGAGTGGCATAGTATGAGAGGAGCCATCACTTTTTTGGGAGAGGAAGGGCTGGTCTTAGGGGTGGGCAACAGCTCTCGTGGTCAGAGGTCAGCCATCCCAAAGTGCCTTAAGCCTCTGAGTGCTGGGACCAGAGCAGAGAGGGGCAGGGCTGGGGGTTCCTACCATGTACTGAGCTCCAGCTGCTAATCCCATCTAAGCTGGGGAGAGATGGGTTTTCCTCTTCCCCTGCATGGGCCGCTCCCTGTGTCGTATAGCCACCTCTGGGATCCTCCCCTGGCTTTAGGAAGCACGACAGCTGATGGCTGGGAACCCAGCTCTGAAGAGAGCACCACAGCTAGCAGCACCACTCAAGTGAGGGTGGCCACACTTACATTTGTGCTACCACCACCTGCAGCACAGAAGTAAGAATGGCAATACCATACTATGCCACCCTTGCTTCTGCAGTGCTGCCAGCAGTGGCGATGTCTTCAGAACTGGAAGGCTCAAGAGCAGTGGCAGCTGGCTGGGAGCCCAGCACTGAAGGCAGTGCTGCCACCATCAGCAGCACAGAGGTAAGGGTGGCACAGTATTGGCAGGGCTGTTACTTTAGGGGAGGGGGCAGGACAGGTCCAGCCTTATGGATGGACAACCCTCAGGGTGCTGTGGCACACACACAGCCAGCCCAAGGCCCCTTTAACCACTGAGTGGTAGGTCTGGAGCCGGGATGGGGCAGGTCTAGGGCACCCCAGCCAAGGGCTCCTCCTATGCGCCGGGCTCTACGCTCTAGGCTCCAACCTTCAGCACCTCCCCTGGCTGCAGGAAGCTGCTGTTGACGGCATTGCAGAAGTGAGGTTGGAAATACCATACCATGAACCCTCACTTCTGGGCTACTGCTGGCGGCAGCGCTGCTTTCAGAGCTGGGCTCCTGGCCTGCAGCTGCTGCTCTCCAGCCACCCTGCTTGTGAGGCAGCCCAGCAGCCCAGAATTGAGGGTTCATGGTATGGTATACCAAATCCTGAAATCCCCCCACAATAGCCAGATTTCCTTGGGTAGACCAGATTTCATGATCTGTAATGCATTTTTCACAGCTGTGTACTTGGTAGGGCCTTACTCATGGGGCCAGCCACCGAAGCTCCATAACCAGCCTCCCTGGGTGGAACTATAAACATAGCACCCTGCAGTCCAGCTCCCCTTCGCTGCCCCCTTCCTTGGCTTGTAGACATCCTAGCAACTGTAATCATCTCCCATCCAGTAAAGCTATATGCCAGTCACAGCTCACAGGCCAGTATCAATGTTGTTGAATGGCTTTAAGTTCATATCCAACCCCCGAGAGAAGTCTGAGAACAAACCATTCTTGCTATTACAACCTGACTCTGCCAAAGGGGTTTCTAATCGTATTATTTGGAGCTGTGGGGGAAATGTAATTGCAGGACGGCAGAAGATTCAGAAGGTGCTTAAACTAGTAACAAATAAATAAATGCCATATGTGAAAGTTTGCTGTGAGGGGGAATTAGGAGGCAGGGTGAAATAGGGGTAGAGGGGATTGGGGCTGCAGCAAAGGGAGGGGGACTATGGGGAGATCTGAGGTAGTAGGGGACTTCTAGTGAGGGAGTGGGATATTGGGACAGGATATAAGGTGGTGGAGGGAGGCTGAGTGGGTGTCAGTCACACCACTATTCTTTCCTCCCATATGTGCCCTGAGATCTGGGGGGGGTCTGTCGCTCTGGGGGTGTCTGAGCCATTGCCTCTGTTTCTGCCAGGATAGGGAGTCTCTGCCCCTTTATACGGGTGTCTAACCACTTTACTTGCCTCCACTCAGGTGTGCTGGATCTAGGGGACTCTTCCTCTCTAGGGGTTATCTGACCTCCTTTCCCTGCCCTCCATGTGAGCCGGCATCCAGGGAAGCCCTGTCCCTCAGGCAGGGAGCTGAGTGCAGCCATCCCAGATGCATGCACCAAAACCACACCACTAGATTGGGGTGAGGAATTAAGAACGAGAAGGCTTGGTGCCTAGCAGAAGCTCCCAAGCACTGACTAGTGGAGGGGGGCTGAGAACACCCACTGAGATGAATGGAGCTATTGTCCCAAGCTGTATCGTCTCAATGGGTGCTCTCCTTCAGCGGATACCATCACACCAAGATCCATGGGCCGCATCACATTGCTCAGAACCACCTGTACTTTCAGGATTATCCCATGCTGGTGTGACAGTTTATGTTACCAATCTGCCTGGGGCTTCAGGTGATCAGGCTGAAGTCGTAGGATCTTTAGGGTAGGAGAAGAAGGATCACACCAAGTAACTAAGTTTAAAGCTTTATTAACCAAATAACAGCTGTGAGTGCTGGGCGCACCCCTCGTCACCCAGAGGGAGGAAGAAAGCGTTAGTGCCTGAGCCCTAACCCACTTTGATACTTACACACACACAACCCAAGGCTGGCCAAATCTGGGTGTAACGTAAGAAGAAGAGGGGCGGAAAGGTAGACAAGAGTTCTGCCCTGTGCACAGGCCGTCTAGGGTCCGCTGTAAATCTCCAACTTGCTTCAGCTCTTGGAAGGGTTTTAAGCCCTGGGTTTTTCCGGGGGCTTTTTCGTCCAGGGACCCTGGTCCCCTGTGCTCTTGGTACCAGTCTGAATCGGCCTTCCGTGGCTCCCTTAGTTTCCCCAAAACACACCGGTTTCAGGGTCGCGAGACTGTTGTTTTTCAACTCACTGACCTTTGCCATCTTACTAGTTTTGCAACCCCTTCAGTTCTGTCTGGCTCAGTTCTCCTTTCTCACGGATAGCCGGGATTGAGATACAGACTTCTGGCTGTTTGGCAGCAGACAGTTTGTTTTTGTGAGCTGGCCTTGGGCTGCAGTTTCGTTCCTTATCTTTGGGCCTAGTTGGATCATCGAGTTAACCCGTTCCTTTCTCCCTTCCTCCCACTTCGATCTCTTGTAACCTGAAAGAAATCTTCCACTCCACACTCACACCTTCAGCCCTTCCCAAGATACTTTCCAATGCATATAAAGGTGTTAGCAGTATACAACACTGGTGCTGACCCCATTGGGGTGGGGGGCATTTTATTGTGACACTGGGGATCTGGAGATAGCAAAGCAGCTGCTGCTGATTAATTTCATACAATTTTACAGCTGAGTGCCAGGTTGGCTACAATTAAACTGAGTAGGTTCCTGTTTCAAATCAATTCCTCTAAGTGCTCTGAAATCCCCATGCTTACTTTAATTGTCTTGAAATTTGGGCTGCCTCCTGGGGGTATGCAGTAGGGGGAGTGATAGAGTGACTACACATAACATTTTGGCCAGAATAGTCCCTTTTTTAAGCAGTGTCCCTGCCATCCCGACTTCTTTTTGGCAAAAATGGGCATTTGTCCCATTTGCGCTTGTCAACTTGATCAGTTGGCAAGAGCAAACGGGACACATGCCCACTTCTGTCAAAAAGTGGGATGTGGAAGAACATGAGAGAGGGGAGCGAGCTGTGATGCCAGCTTCACACAGGGAGGGTGGCAGGGCTATAGTGGGGCGGGAGGCTGGCAGGGCTCGAGTGAGCAGCGATGCCAGTCCCAGCCCTGCATGGGGAGGAGCTCAGTCTAGTCCCACGTGGTGTCCCATTTTTCCTTTGGAAAATATGTCCACCCTACTGAGTGACCCATATTTGAAGTCATTTGAATAAGAGGTTCCTGAAATACAGCCAGCCACCCAAAAATAGCTTTTCTTCAAGCTCACAGCTTCTACCAACGGTTTTTGTGCACCCCTGCCTTCGAAATTGCTGATGGCTTAGTGGGATAGGTAAGAGATGGTGAGCTGGAAATGCTGGCAAGGTACCAGGGGAAGGCTATATGTAGTAGGGGGTGGTAGAGGTTGGGGAGGAGAGAGACACCAGACTTTTTACACATGTAATAAAATAACCACCAAGTTTTTGGGTAATAGACCAACTACACACTGCAAACATTACAAAGCATGACCGTTATCTCCATTCCACTTTTACCAAGTGTGCGAGGTGAAGGGGGATGGGGGGAAGCAGTGCCTCAATACACCCATAACACACCTACTCACACTCCATCATTGCATTGTACTGAACAGGGGCTCCCTACCCTTGCCCAGCACAAACACTAAGGACTGGTCTACACAACAAAGTTAGATCAACTCAGGAATAATCCCCATTCCATTGAGGTAAGCGCTGGAATGATGTAGTTACACTGACCTAAGTCCCCGTGCAGACAGGGCTACAGGTGGAAGAACTGTCACTGCAGTGTTTTCAGTGTAGACACAGCTTGATCCTGCTCCACATCATATATGTTCAATTTTACAACCCCTTCAACTTCATCCTCTTCAGGTACATGAGGCCATCTAACACTACACTGTCATTTACCTTTCATGCATAGCCACCTCCCTGATGACAGTCCCCCAGGCAGGAAGATCCTGTGCCCCATTAGTGACATAACGTGCACAAGTCAGCACTGGAATGAGGCAAAATACATCTCTCAGGGTACCCGTGAATCTTTCCTCTGATCACACATTGCGGGGGGGGGAGTAGGAAGAGGGGCTCGCCACTGTTGAAGGGAACAGCCCCCCCAAACCACCTAGTCTCAGTCACAGCTGATAGCAAAGCAGCTGCTCTAGCTAACCCTTCCCCCATTCAGTACAGCGACACATAACGCGCTGAGGTCAGCTGGAGCCCAGAGGCTCTTGGCAGCTCCAGAGGCAGAGTTAAGGACCATGGGCAGGCACCTTAACTCCTCATTACTTGGTTTTCAGATGTGAACGTTTTGCTGGGCTTGACATTCTGGAAGGGTGCGTGGAACCTCTGGGCAACATTAACTCCATGGTTTGCCAGTGACTTAGCACGTAAGGGAGCAGGAGACATGGACACAGCTCTGCTGCAGCTTGGAACAAAGATACGGGGTGTGAGGGAGGCGACTGTGTTTGCGAGAACCCCAGAGACTCAGCATCCCAGGAACTCACACGGGGATGCAGAGACAAAAGGAGGGCAAATCAAGATCGATCACACAGAATTGCTGTGGCCAATATGGCCTCTGCCTTCAGTTTGTGTTCTCTGATGCTGGATTCCAGCTAAATAATAAATATGATGCTAGGTCGTGGCAGATACTGATTGCATTGCTCCCGGCGGGTAATGAACCATGACAGCCACATCCCAGAGGGCTTCCATCTTGTTGTAGGTGAAACCTTCCCAGACTGTATCCCATGGCCCCTCCCCAGTGCTGATAGTGACCCATGTGAAATCCAAGCCTCTGCATGAGCAAAACAAGCACCGAGTGTAGGGCACACACACCTCGGGGGACAGGGCTGGGAGAGACACAGGCCAGAGGGAAGGATGCAGCCAACGAGAGGGGCCCAGACTGGAGGCTCCCATTCCAGCAGAACCCTCTATCAAAGCAAAACACAGAAACAGCGTTAGCAGAGCTGCTATGCAGGTGCCCAGGGCTGGGACAGCAGGGACTTTGGATCAGGATAGAGGGGTGCCAGCAGAGTTGGTTTGCCCATGCCCCCCTCCTGCTGTGCTCCTGTTTCCTCCGAATTCTACTCCACTGGCCCCAGGAAATCGTTTCACCCCTCACTGCCCATGGAAGGAGCCAGATCGTGCCTTGTGACTTCAGGGAGGTGCTCAGGGACAGACACAGACTCTGCTAATGGTTCATTCGCTCAGGGTTAAGAGGCTGAAGCAGTACTCAAGGGGGAGATCCAGTGTAAACGGGACCAGGTGCTGCCAGGCAGGGACCGCACTGTCTTCTCCAGGACTGCTCCTTACCCTAGCACAGAGACTGCCCAGGTAAGGTAGGTCTTGGGATGCATCAGGTGAGGTATTTCCAGTAGAGATAAGAAGGTGTTAGTACTGTTATACAGGGCGCTGGTGAGACCTCATCTGGAATACTGTGTGAAGTTCTGGTCTCCCATGTTTAAGAAGGATGAATTCAAACTGGAACAGGTACAGAGAAGGACTACTAGGATGATCCGAGGAATGGAAAACCTGTCTTATGAAAGGAGACTCAAAGAGCTTGGCTTGTTTAGCCTAACCAAAAGAAGGCTGAGGGGAGATATGATTGCTCTCTATAAATATATCAGAGGGATAAATACCAGGGAGGGAGACAAATTGTTTAAGCTCAGTACCAATGTGGACACAAGAACAAATGGATATAGACTGGCTTTCAGGAAGTTTAGATGTGAAATTAGATGATGGTTTCTAACCATCAGAGGAGTGAAGTTCTGGAACAGCCTTCCAAGGGGAGCAGTGGAGGCGACACTACGGAGGCACTTGCCTGAGACATTTCAGGTGACATGGCTGTGCCTAGTCCCACTGCCCGCACCCCAGGGACGGGACTCAACCCTCCCCACCCCCATCCATCGGGCAGAGAGCAGGTGAAGGTCCCTCTGACTCTCCTGGGAGATGGGTTAGAGATCAGGCTGGAGGGGCAGGCTCCTCTGCCCCACAGGGTAGGAGGTGTCATGGGGGGGCAGGATTCCCCCAAGGTACTGACTGATCTCCTGGCCACCCACTTCTACCTCACCCCTTGTGTCTCCCAAAGTCCAAACCCAGCACCAATTCCTGCTGCTCATCCAGCGTAGCTGGCGGGACTTCCCCAGCCAATCACAGGGCAGGTTGGCTCCATATCAGCCAATTACATCACAGACGGGCTCTGTGCCAGCTGGTCACTGCATGGGCACGTGCCGTGCCAGCCAATCAGAGAGTTGGGTAGCTGTGGCTCCCTCCATGGCTGCATGCCCATCACATGGCTCTAGTGTCTGTGGGGGGTCACCAACCCCTTCAAACCCCCTCTCCCCCCACACCTGCCCTAGGATTGCCAACTTTCTGATTGCAGAAAACCGAACACCCTTGCCCCACCGCTGCCCTGAGGCCCCACCCTTTCCGTGAAGCACCGTCCCCTCTCACTCCATCCCCCTTCCCTCCATCACTCACTCTCCCCCACTTTCGCTCATTTACTTATTTTCACTGGGCTGGGACATGGGGTTGGGGTTTGGGAGGGGGTGACAGCTCTGGCTGGGGGTGAGGGCTGAGGATGAGAGATTTGGGGTGCAGTAGGGAGCTACAGGCTGGGGCCAAGGAGCTCAGTGTGAGGGAGGGAGCTCTGGGATGGGGGTTAGGGTGTGGGAGGGGGTGAGGGCTCTGGCTGGGGTTGTGGGTTCTGGGGTGGGGCCAGAAGTGAGGAGCTCGGCTTGGGCTCCAGACTGGGGCAGGGGGTTGGGATGCAGAACAGGGTGAGGGCTCTGGCTGGGGGTGCAGGCTCTGGAGTGGGGCTGATGATGAAGGGTTTGGGGTGCAGGAGAGGACCCAGAGCTGGGCCAAGAGGGTTGGCGAGCTGGACAGGGTGCAGAGTACAGTTTCCGGGAGGGAGTTTGGGTGAGGGAGAGGATTCGAACTTGGGCAGAGGGTTCATAGAATCATAGAATATCAGGGTTGGAAGGGACCTCAGGAGGTCATCTAGTCCAACCTCCTGATCAAAGCAGGACCAATCATCCCAGCCAGGGCTTTATCAAGCCTGACCTTAAAAACCTCTAAGGAAGGAGATTCCACCACCTCCCTAGGTAACGCATTCCAGTGCTTCACCACCCTCCTAGTGAAAATGTTTTTTCTAATACCCAACCTAAACCTCCCCCACTGCAACTTGAGATCATTACTCCTTGTTCTGTCTTCTGCCACCACTGAGAACAGTCTAGATCCATCCTCTTTGGAACTCCCTTTCAGGTAGTTGAAAGTAGCTATCAAATCCCCCCTCATTCTTCTCTTCTGCAGACTAAATAATCCCAGTTCCCTCAGCCTCTCCTCATAAGTCATGTGGTCCCAATCATTTTTGATGCCCTCTGCTGGACTCTTTCCAATTTCTCCACATCCTTCCTGTAGTGTGGGACCCAAAACTGGATGTAGTACTCCAGATGAGGCCTCACGAATGTCGAATAGAGGGGAATGATCACATCCCTCGATCTGCTGGCAATGCCCCTACTTATACAGCCCAAAATGCCATTAGCCTTCTTGGCAACAAGGGCACGCTGTCGACTCATATCCAGCTTTTCTGCAGAACTGCTGCCTAGCCATTCGGTCCTTAGTCTGTAGCAGTACATGGGATTCTTCCGTCCTAAGAGCAGGACTCGGCCCTTGTCCTTGTTGAACCTCATCAGATTTCTTTTGGCCCAATCCTCTAATTTGTCTAGGGGTATGTCTACACTACGAAATTAGGTCGAATTTATAGAAGCCAGTTTTATAGAAATCGGTTGTATACAGCCGATTGTGTGTGTCCCCACATAAAATGCTCTAAGTGCTCTAGTCGGCGGACCGCGTCCACAGTACCGAGGCTAGCGTCGACTTCCGGAGCATTGCACTATGGGTAGCTATCCCACAGTTCCCGCAGTCTCCACTGCCCATTTGAATTCTGGGTTGAAATCCCAGTGCCTGAATGATGCAAAACAGTGTTGCGGGGGGTTCTGGGTACATGTCGTCAGGCCCCTCCCCCTCCGTCAGAGCACCGGCAGACAATAGATTCGCGCCTTTTTACCTGGGTTACCTGTGCAGACAACGTACCACGGCAAGCATGGAGCCTGCTCAGATCAGCTCACCGTCACCATATGTCATCTGGGTGCCGGCAGACATGGTACTGCATTGCTACACAGCAGCAGTTAACTGCCTTTGGGTGGTAGATGGTGTAGCATGACTTGTAGCCATGGGGCTGGCAGCTGTAGGGCTGCATTGCACCAGTCCCTTGCCTTTTGGTAGAAGATGGTATATTACAACTGGTAACCGTCATTGTTGTACTGCAGTGGCTGTCAATCATGGGCACCTGGGTAGACATGCTACTGTCTCAATGATGATGGCTATCAGTTGTAGTATGCTATTTTCTGCCAATCACCCAGTATTGTCTGCTAAGCACCCAAAAGAGGCTGAGGGCAATCTGGGTGCTGGCAGACGTGGGGCTGGCAGACGTGGGGCTGCATTGCTACACAGCAGCAGCCCCTTGCCTTTTGGTAGAAGATGGTATATTACAACTGGTATCCATCATCATCGTACTGCAGTGGTTATCAGTCATGCTGCACCATCATCGAGGAACGTGATCGTTCCCCTTTATTCGACATTGGTGAGGCCTCATCTGGAATACTGTGTCCAGTTTTGGTCCCCACACTACAAGAAGGATGTGGAAAAATTGGAAAGAGTCCAGCGGAGGGCAACAAAAATGATTAGGGGTCTGGAGCACATGACTTATGAGGAGAGGCTGAGAGAACTGGGATTGTTTAGTCTCCAGAAGAGAAGAATGAGGGGGGATTTGATAGCAGCCTTCAACTACCTGAAGGGGGGTTCCAAAGAGGATGGAGCTCGGCTGTTCTCAGTGGTGGCAGATGACAGAACAAGGAGCAATGGTCTCAAGTTGCAGTGGGGGAGGTCCAGGTTGGATATCAGGAAAAACTATTTCACTAGGAGGGTGGTGAAACACTGGAATGCGTTACCTAGGGAGGTGGTAGAGTCTCCTTCCTTGGAGGTTTTTAAGGCCCGGCTTGACAAAGCCCTGGCTGGGATGATTTAGCTGGGAATTGGTCCTGCTTTGAGCAGGGGGTTGGACTAGATGACCTCTTGAGGTCCCTTCCAACTCTGATATTCTATGATTCTATGATTCTATGATCAGCTGCCAGCTTAAGATGTAAAAAATTGATTTGTTCTGTATTCATTTGCTTCCCCTTCCTCCGTGAAATCAACAGCCTGCTAAACCCAGGGTTTTCAGTTTAATCTTTGCGGGGACCATTCTGTGTGACAGTTGTTTGTGTTTCTCCCTGATGCACAGCCACCTTTCTTGATTTTAATTCCCTGTACCTGTACGCCATGTCGTCACTCGGCCCTCCCTCCTTACCCTGGTCCGTCAGATACTAGTTTCGCGCCTTTTTTCAGACCAGGCGCCATAGCTAGCACTGGGATCATGGAGCCAGCTCAGATCACCGCGGCAATTATGAGCACGATGAACACCACGCGCATTGTCCTGGAGTATATGCAGAGCCAGAACATGCCAAGGCGAAACCCGGACCAGCCGAGGAGGCGATTGCAGCGCGGCGAAGAGAGTGATGAGGAAATTGACATGGACATAGACCTCTCACAAGGCACAGGCTCCAGCAATGTGGAAATCATGGTGTTACTGGGGCAGGTTCATGCCGTGGAACGCTGATTCTGGGCACAGGAAACAAGCACAGACTGGTGGGACCGCATCGTGCTGCAGGTGTGGGACGATTCCCAGTGGCTGCGAAACTTTCGCATGCATAAGGGCACTTTCATGGAACTTTGTGACTTGCTTTCCCCTGCCCTGAAGTGCCAGAATACCAGGATGAGAGCAGCCCTCACAGTTGAAAAGTGAGTGGTGATAGCCCTGTGGAAGCTTGCAACGCCAGACAGCTACCGGTCATTCGGGAATCAATTTGGAGTGGGCAAATCTACTGTGGGGGCTGCTGTGATCCAAGTTGCCAGGGCAATGAAAGACCTGGTGATATCAAGGGTAGTGACTCTGGGCAACGTGCAGGCAATAGTGAATGGTTTTGCTGAAATGGGATTCCCAAACTGTGGTGGGGCCATAGACGGAACCCATATCCCTATCTTGGCACCAGAGCACCAAGCCACCGAGTACATAAACCGCAAGGGGTACTTTTCAATGCTGCTGCAAGCCCTGGTGGATCACAAGGGACGTTTCACCAACATCAACGTGGGATGGCCAGGAAAGGTACATGATGCTCGCGTCTTCAGGCACTCTGCTCTGTTTCGAAAGCTGGAGGAAGGGACTTTCTTTCCGGACCAGAAAGTAACCGTTGGGGATGTTGAAATGCCTATCGTGATCCTTGGGGACCCAGCCTACCCCTTAATGCCATGGCTCATGAAGCCGTACACAGGCAGCCTGGACAGGAGTCAGGACCTGTTCAACTACAGGCTGAGCAAGTGCCGAATGGTGGTGGAATGTGCATTTGGACGTTTAAAAGCGCGCTGGCGCAGCTTACTGACTCGCTCGGACCTCAGCGAAAAGAATATCCCCATTGTTATTGCTGCTTGCTGTGCGCTCCACAATATCTGTGAGAGTAAGGGGGAGACCTTTATGGCGGGGTGGGAGGTTGAGGCAACTCGCCTGGCCGCTGATTACGCGCAGCCAGACACCAGGGCGGTTAGAGGAGCACAGCAGGGCGCGGTGCGCATCAGAGAAGCTTTGAAAACGAGTTTTGTGACTGGCCAGGCTACGGTGTGAAACTTCTGTTTGTTTCTCCTTGATGAATGCTCCGCCCCCTCCCCCCACCCTACAGGTTCACTCTACTTCCCTGTAAACCAACCACCCCACCCTCCCCTCCCCACTTCGAGCACCACTTGCAGAGGCAATAAAGTCATTGTTATTTCACATTCATGCATTCTTTATTAATTCCTCACACAACTAGGGGGATAATTGCCAAGGTAGCCTGGGATGGGTGGGGGAGGAGCGAAGGAAAAGGACACACTGCATTTTAAAACTTTAACTCTTATTGAAGGCCAGCCTTCTGATGCTTGGGCAATCATCTGGGGTGGAGTGACTGGGTGGCCGGAGGCTCCCACACCGTGTTCTTGGGCATCTGGGTGAGGAGGCTATGGAACTTGAGGAGGAGGGCTGTTGGTTACACAGGGGCTGTAGCGGCGGACTCTGCTCATGCTGCCTTTCCTGCAGCTCAGCCATACGCTGGAGCATATCAGTTTGATGCTCCAGCAGCCGGAGCATCGACTCTTGCCTTCTGTCTGCAAGCTGACACCACCTATCATCTTCAGCCCGCAACTTGCTCTGTTCATCCCATGATTCAGCCCGCCACCTCTCCTCTCGTTCATATTGTGCTTTTCTCATGTCTGACATTGACATTTTCTCCACGCATTCTTCTGTGCTCTATCAGCGTGGGAGGACATCTGGAGCTCCATGAACATATCGTCCCGCGTCCTCCGTTTTCTCTTTCTAATGTTCACTAGCCACTGTGAAGGAGAAACATTTGCAGCTGGTGGAGGAGAAGGGAGAGGTGGTTAAAAAAGACACATTTTAGAGAACAATGGGTACACTCTTTCGTTACAAGGTTGCATTTTTCCTCTTATAGTGAGGGCCTGCCAGTTTGGTATGAGAGATACCTCAAGCTGTGCCAGGCAACAGATTTCGGCTTGCAGGCAGCCATGGTAAGCCACAGTCTTTTGGCTTTTTTAACCTTCTTAACATGTGGGAATGGTTTCAAACAGCAGCGCCCTCATTTCCCATATCAAGGATGAATTGGGTTGGCCATTTAAAATGGGTTTTCAATGTAAAAGGAGGGGCTGCGGTTTCCGGGTTAACATGCAGCACAAACCCAACTAAGCCCCCCCCCCCCACACACACACCCAATTCTCTGGGATGATCACTTCACCCCTCCCCCCACCGCGTGGCTAACAGCGGGGAACATTTCTGTTCAGAAGAGCAGGAACGGGCACCTCTGAATGTCCCCTTAATAAAATCACCCCATTTCAACCAGGTGACCGTGAATGATATCACTCTCCTGAGGATAACAAAGAGAGATAAGGAATGGATGTTGTCTGTATGCCAGCAAACACCGGGACCATACGCTACAATGCTTTGTTATGCAATGATTCCAGACTACGTGCTACTGGCCTGGCGTGGTAAAGTGTCCTACCATGGCAGACGGGATAAGGCAGCCCTCCCCAGAAACCTTTTGCAAAGGCTTTGGGAGTACATGAAGGAGAGCTTTCCGGAGATGTCCCTGGAGGATTTCCGCTCCATCCCCATACATGTTAACAGATTTTTCCAGTAGCTGTACTGGCCGCGATTGCCAGGGTAAATTAATCATTAATCATTAAACACGCTTGCTTTTAAACCATGTGTAATATTTACAAAGGTACACTCACCAGAGGTCCCCTGTGTGCCCTCAGGGTCTTGGGTGAGTTCGGGGGTTACTGGTTCCAGGTCCAGGGTGACAAACATATCCTGGCTGTTGGGGAAACCGGTTTCTCCACTTCCTTGCTGCTGTGAGCTACCTACATTACCTCCATCCTCATCTTCCTCATTCCCCGAACCCTCTTCCCTGTGTGTTTCTCCAGTGAGGGAGTCATTGCACACGGTTGGGGTAGTGGTGGCTGCACCCCCTAGAATGGCATGCAGCTCCACGTAAAAGTGGCAAGTTTGCGGCTCTGCCCCGGACCTTCCGTTTGCTTCTCTGGCTTTGTGGTAGGCTTGCTGTAGCTCCTTAATTTTCACGCGGCACTGCTGTGTGTCCCTGTTATGGCCTCTGTCCTTCATGGCCTTGGAGACCTTTTCTAATACTTTGCCATTTCTTTTACTGCTATGGAGTTCAGCTAGCACTGATTCATCTCCCCATATGGCGAGCAGATCCCGTACCGCCCTTTCGGTCCATGCTGGAGCTCTTTTGCGATCCTGGGACTCCATCACGGTTATCTGTGCTGATGAGCTCTGCGTGGTCACCTGTGCTCTCCACACTGGGCAAACAGGAAATGAAATTCAAACATTCGCGGGTCTTTTCCTGTCTACCTGGTCAGTGCATCTGAGTTGAGAGTGCTGTCCAGAGCAGTCACAATGAAGCACTGTGGGATAGCTCCCGGAGGCCAATAATTTCGAATTCCGTCCACACTACCCCAATTCCGACCCGCAAAGGCCGATTTTATTGCTAATCCCCTCGTCGAAGGTGGTGTAAAGAAACCAGTTTAAAGGGCCCTTTAAGTCGAAAGAAAGGGCTTCGTTGTGTGAACGTGTCCAGGCTTAATTCGATTTAACGCTGCTAAAGTCGACCTAAACTCGTAGTGTAGACCAGGCCTAGGTCCCTCTGTATCCTATCCCTACCCACCAATGTATCTACCACTCCTCCCAGTTTAGTGTCATCTGCAAACTTGCTGAGGGTGCCATCCACACCATCCTCCAGACCATTAATGAAGATATTGAACAGGAGGGAGTTCGGGGTGTGGGCTCCGGTTGACGCTTACCTCAGGTGGCTCCCAGAAATGGTTGGCATGTCCAGCTCCTAGGCAGAGGAGCCAGGGGGCTCTGCACATTGCCTGCAATTCCCAACCAATTCCCAACCAATGGGAGCTGCAGAGCCGGCACTCGGGGTAGAGGTAGTGTGCCCAGCTCCCTGGCTCACCCTGAGCCTAGGAGCTACAGGAGGGACACGCCACCGCTTCCGGGAGCCACAGATTGCCAGAGGAGGCAGGGAACCTGCCTTAGCCCGACTGTGCCACCAACTGGACTTTTAGTGACCTGACAGCAGTGCTGACCGGAGCCATCAGGGTCCGTGAAAACCGGATGCCTGGCAACCCTAACCAAGCCACGGTCAGGATCTCCCCTATCATACCAGCCCAGGGGCCACAAATCAGAGGTCAGCCACCAAAAATCAGGAGAGTAACCCCGGGGTTGGGAGAAGGGGCATGAGACCACCCTCTCCCTGGCCTCGGCCCACTGAAATCATTGTGAGGTGGTAGCCATCTTGACTAAGGGCAGCCTGTGGTGTCAGCCCCATTGGCAGGGATGGGAGAGGGTGGCTATTTTGAAGAAGGGCAAAAAACTGCCAAGGTGCAGAAGATCACGAGACACTGAAACCCCCCGGTAAACATTGGGAGGCTCCTGACAGAGTCATGAGAGCAGGAATTGCTGCCCCACCCCCAGCTCTAACCTCCACCACATCCATGGCGCTGGCAGGTCCATGGCGCTGTAATGACCATAAAATTGTGGGAACCCGGCAGTGCAGGAGGTGCTGGTGGATTCGTAGCCTGAGTTCAAAGCCGTCCTCACATGGCCACACAAAGAGGTGCCGCCCTCAGCCACCATGCTGCACCTGGGTGGCCTGGCTCTCTCGGGTGCTGGGGATTGGGACCTGGGGCCTTTCCTTCTGGGTGGGCCATGGTGTGAGGGCCAGGCTAGCTCAGGGGGCAGGGATTGGGATTCAGGTCCTTTCCCCTCTAGGTGGCCCCAGGACAGGGACCAAACTGGTTCAGAGGGGCAGGGATTGGGATTAGGGACCTTTGCACTCAACAGCAGTAGTTCTCAACCTTTTTGGACTTAGAACCCATTTGGAACTGTTGTGACCCAGTAAATAGTCTGGGGGTGGAGGTCCTGGGGTAGTTTCTGTTGGATTCTGTGTCGTGTGGGGGGTTGGGTCCTGCCCAGCACTCACCTCAAAATGTCCTGTGGTGTGGGGCTGGCTGGGGTTGGCTCTTTGCTCTGGCCATTGCAACCTCCGGGGTTTCAGCGCCGCTCAGGTTTGGTCCCACCCCCCAGTCTGGACCAAGTTTGTGAGATTGGAGTTGTGCCCTGGCTCATGGGGATGCAGTGCCACTCACTCAAATATGGCCTCCCCTCATCATGCCGGTTGGGCCAAACCTAAATGCCATCGGGACCTCAGAGGTTGCAGTGCCTGGAGCAGGGAGGCGAGTCCAGCCAGTGCCATGGGACAGTAGCCAAAGGAGCTGCCATGCGACCCTTTCAAATATTCTGGCAACATATTTTTGGGTCCTGACCCACAGGTTGAGAAACCCTGCACTGGGGAACCCCAGGTTGGAGGCCAAGCTGGCTCGGGGGGGATGGAATTGGGATTTGGGGCCTTTCCCTTCTAGGGGGCCCCCGAGCAGGGGCCAGGCTGGCTGGTGGGTGGGGGGAGCAGGCAGATCAGTGATTCCATTGGGAGTTCCCACTTCTCGGCTACATGTCTCCCCTGGCAGGTGGCATTGGATGTCTCTGATTTCTACACCAACACGTACGCACCGTACTGCCGCGACCTGGGCACCTACTGGGTAGGGTTACCATATGTCCTCTTTTTCCCGGACATGTCCGGCTTTTCGGCACTCAAACCCCCGTCCGGGAGGAATTGCTAAAAAGCCAAACATGTCCGGGAAAATGCCGGCCAGGCACTTCCCCTCCCGCGGTTGCTCTGCTCCTCCCCTGACTCTTCAGCTCTGTTTAAGAGCCGAGCTGCCCGAGCGCTATGGGCTTCAGGCAGCCCCCTTGCCTNAGCCCCGGGGATGCAGTTACAATGGGGTGCTGAACAATTTGATTGCCAAGTGGTCGCACGCACTAGGTTCTCCCAGCTATGACCACGTGGCTGCGGACAACTACCCCATGCAGAGGCTGCAGGAGAGGCAGGGCTTCCACCACCAGCCCAGCCTGTGCCACTTCATCCTCCACAATGCAGCACTGTATAGAACCTGCACGTTAACCCCCAGCCCAGCACTGGGCACAGCTCCTGCATGAGACCCCAGCCCAGCCACCCAGGGGACCTGGAAGCATTTTTGGCTTAGTGATCACAGCTCTGATTGTTGAAGACAATTTGAGTATTTCCCCTTTGCGGCGGCACTCCCTGGCACGGCTGGGACCATGCGGGCGAGGGGAAAGGTAGAAATACAGCTAGGGCCACACAACAGTTTCCCATTTTTCAACCCACTTTTCAAATGAAATTTTCCCAAAAAAGGTTCTGCTTATTCCCAGTGTCAGCTTTGTGTCCAGACACTGAGGGCCTGAAAACCAAAGTGTTCTGGGTGCGTAATCTGGTCTGCGGGGTGGTGTCTGCAGCAACTAAGGTCAGGGTCAAATATCTAGGGCTTCCTTTTGAAAAGTAACCAATAGCACCGGTTGGAGCTGCCCCACCAAATTTCTAGGATCACTAAATATCTTCCCTGGAAAGACTTTAAAAGTCAAACTGAGTGTGTGTGAAACAAGAAGAGCTTTGTTAGAGGGGATGGGGAAACCAGCACCCAGCTGGGGAGAGCTCAGCAATAACAGCTCACCTATCTGTAGTTATGAATAATAAGTAAACACCCAGTCCCGCCCCTTAGTGTCTCCAGCTGTGTCCTCTGATTCAGTTCCCCACCCACAACCACTGAACAGATGCCCTTTCAGCAGTGGTTTCCTCCACTGCTGCTCCCCACTCATAGTTTGGTGTCAGCTATTAGTCTCGTCCCAGAGCCTGGCATCAGACAGGACTGTCCCCTATTCTTTGAGAAATACCAGCTGGGCCAGCCCCCAGGCTCCACCACCCCACCCAGCTCTGGTGATTTCAGCCTCCTTTGCATGGGATAGGGGAGGGCTGCCCACCTTCTGCCGCTTTGGCAAAGGGCCACTTTGGTGCAGCCTCCCAATGAAGAGTTTTCTGACTGCAAATCTGACACCCCTCACCCCATGCCTCTGGAGATCACAGCACCATGATGGACATAAACTGCAGGAACCTGGCCAGGCACGAGTCATGGCCCCAGTTTAAAACCATCCTCACCCAGCCATGCAGGCAGGACGCGGACACCTGGACCT
Source organism: Trachemys scripta elegans (assembly GCF_013100865.1). Classification (NCBI taxonomy): domain Eukaryota; kingdom Metazoa; phylum Chordata; order Testudines; family Emydidae; genus Trachemys; species Trachemys scripta. The sequence goes on along the minus strand of NC_048301.1, from coordinate 135,431,215 downwards.
CGCTGTGCAGGGCTGGGCAGCTGGGACTCGGACCCTGGACCCTACCGAATGCAGCGGGGACTAGATTTTTTTAGCACATAACTGCACTGTAACTCTATGCTAATTGGGCCGCATGAGGCCCGCAGGTTGAGAACCACTGCGTTAGGGTGAGACACTGCTTGATTCAAATATTGCTTTGTCTAAGTTAGAATAGTATAAGGGCCCTACCGTCAATCAAACCCCGCCCCCGCCCCTTGACCCCTTAAGCCCCGCCCCTTGACCTCTTTGTCCCTCCCATCTATCAGCAGAAGTCCCGCCCTATGGGGGTATTACTTCTGGGGTCACGGTGCCACCTGACCGGAAGCAAGGTGTGTCATGTGACCCCTCTAAGAACTCCTCCTACCACCCTGTACCAATCAGGTGGGGTTTCGTCCTGATAGGACCGCCCTGAGAGGAGGTTTTGACCAATCACGGTGACTCCTGGGGTGGGGTGACCGGTCCGGAACTGGGTCATGTGACTCCTCTAAGAACTCCCCCCACCACCCTCTACCAATCAAGAGGGGTTTCATCCCAACAGGACGGCCCCGAGTGGAGATTTTGACCAACCAGGGTGACTTCCGGGTTGGGGTGACCCCTCCGGAAGTGGGTCATGTGACCCCACTAAGAACTCCTCCCAAGGCCCTCTGCCAATCAGAGTGCAGCACCATTACCCCATGAGTCCCAGCACCGGACAGAGGAGGTGGCCATCTCTTACCAAGTACACGTGTTTTCAAAATCACGGAAAGGCTGCTGAGAGGAAACATTGACTCCTTCACCACCGCCATGAGAACTTCGGACTTTGTTTTAGCCCCGAGGGTCTTTGACCATCCGCAGAGAAAGCGCTACATCAGCAACAGATCCGAGGAGGAGGAGGGAGCGACCGAGGGGAGCTCTTTGGCCCAGCCGTTGTTGGATACGCCGGAACTCGACCCCAAAACCGTCGTGAGACATCCCGATGAGCATGGCGGTCTCTCTTTGTCCAACCCCTCAGAGATGAAAGGTGATTGCGGCTCGGGGGAGTCACCAGTGGGCAAGGGGAATGGAAAAGATGGTGCTCAGGTAAAATGAATTATTAAGAAGCGACGGTTGAGGAGGGGTGGGTAATGGGTTAGGAACCAGGGGCTGTGTAAATTAAAAAACAAGCTGTGGGGGTGCTTACACGTTTTCTTTTCTGAAAATCTCTCAACAGCTTGACAATGCCTTTCTAGAGGACCCGGAGGCCCTTGACAGCGTTGCATCAAGCAGTGAAGATGAACCGGGCCCACCATGTTTTTGCTCAACACTGATACAAATTGTTGAAGAGAACTCTGAGGATGATGGCTATGAGGAGTTTAGGAGGCGGCTTGGTATAGAACTAACTGAGCCAGTGCCACGACGTGAGCGTAAAAAATTCATGCGGACTATTGTATGTGTTGCTGTTTATGCTGTCCTTAAACACTGCCTTAGGGAAAAGCTTTTTGAAGATTGTGAGGGCTGTGTCATAGGGTACGTCTATACTTACCTCCGGGTCCGGCGGTAAGCAATCGATCTTCTGGGATCGATCCCGGAAGTGCTCACCGTCGATGCCTGTACTCCTGCTCTGCGAGAGGAGTATGCAGAGTCGACGGGGGAGCCTGCCTGCCGCGTGTGGACCTGCGGTAAGTTCGAACTAAGATAGTTCGACTTCAGCTATAACGTAGCTGAAGTTGCGTATCTTAGTTGGAAGTGGGGGGTTAGTATGGACCAGCCCATAGATGCGCCAGGACAACGGCACCATGACTGTGTAACTTGGACTTCAGTGGATATAAACTGCAAGCTCCGGAGCCTGTGTGCTGAGCTGTGTTTGGAAAGCTTATTAAACACTGTTATTGCCATAGGTTATGCTATGCAATGTCTGTGCCTAACCCAAGAACATTTAGCGCAAGGGATGACTTTGATAAATCCTGTGCAATTCAGTGGAGATCCTGACCATGTTTTACAGAAAATGACCAAACCGGAAGATGTCTGCTTACAGCGTTATATTGACCGTCTAGTTCGCACAAAAAGTTACAGAACCCTGCTTAAGAAAAAGAATATTTGTAAGAAATCTAAAAGGATTAAGTTAGAGAATGGTGAGGGGACAAACATGCGATATAAAACTTGGTAGCTGTAAATTAAAAAAAAAAAAGGGGGGGGGGTTGTGGCTATCTGTGTTTTGTTAGAAGGCCTGCCTTTGGCCCTTAAGTGAGCTAAAAAGTTCTAATGAAGCATCTTGGTTTGTTTTCAAGGAGCTGTATGTTTTTTAAATAAAAATAAATAAATTGTTTGTGAGAATTAGCTCTTGTGTTTTTGTGTGTGTAAAAGAGACCCATTTATAGCAAAAAGCTGAAATGTATGTTGTGGTAGGGGGGAAAAAAATCCTAAAAATGTGCTTACAATAAAACAAACAGGGCTAGCTCAGACATGTGTTTGAGTACAATAGAGTTAATATGGAGACATACCTATCTCATAGAGCTGCCTTCACTAGCAGGACCAAATATTGATCTTGCCCTAGATCCTTAAGTGGTCCCCTCAAGGATTGAACTCACAACCCTAGGCTTAGCAGGCCAATGCTCAAACCACCAAGCTATCCTTAGTCTGTTAAACTGAATGGGTTTAACCACACACACCCCTCACTGAATAGCCAGGGTGACTGCAATTATTTACCCTTGTTGCTATAGGGTTATATTTGATGGGAACTCCACTGGCCATCACCTACAGTCCTCAGCTTAAACCTCTCCAACGCATCATCAGTGATCTACAACCCATCCTGGACAATGATCCCTCACTTTCATAGACCTTGGGAGGCAGGCCAGTCCTCGCGCACAGACAACCCGCCAACCTTAAGCATATTCTCACCAGCAACCACGCACTGCACCATAACAACTCTAACTCAGGAACCAACCTATGCAACAAACCTCGATGCCAACTCTGCCCACATATCTACACCAGCAACACCATCACAGGACCTAACCAGATCAGCTACATCATCACCGGCTCATTCACCTGTACGTCCACCAATGTTATATATGCCATCATATGCCAGCAATGCCCCTCTGCTATGTACATTGGCCAAACTGGACAGTCACTACGCAAGAGGATAAATGGACACAAGTCAGATATCAGGAATGGCAATATACAAAAACCTGTAGAAGAACACTTCAACCTCCCTGGCCACACAATAGCAGATGTAAAGGTAGCCATCGCAAAAAAACTTCAGGACCAGACTCCAAAGAGAAACTGCTGAGCTCCAGTTCATTTGCAAATTTGACACCATCAGATCAGGATTAAACAAAGACTGTGAATGGCTTTCCAACTACAGAAGCAGTTCCTCCTCCCTTGGTGTTCACACCTCAACTGCTAGCAGAGCACCTCACCCTCCCTGATTGAACTAACCTCGTTATCTCCATACTGATTTATACCTGCCTCTGGAGATTTCCATTACTTGCATCTGAAGAAGTGAGGTCCATGAAAGCTTATGCTCCCAATACTTCTGTTAGTCTTAAAGGTGCCACAGGCCCCTCTGTTGCTTTTTACAGATTCAGACAAACACAGCTACCCCTCTGATATTTGATGGGAGTGCACCCATAGTAACGGGGGATGGATGGTGAGTTCTGATTAATATGAAATGAAATAAAACCTCAGGAATTCCTAGATGCTATTGGACAGTTTAAATATAACCCCTGGGGTTGGTAGAGCACTATTGGACAGTTTAAAGGACCCAGGAGTTGGTAGAACGCTATTCGACTGTTTAAATATGGCCCAGGAGTTGGTTGAATGCTATGGGTCATTCTTTCTAGGAAACAACCCTACCACCAAACTTTAAGCATGAACGAAACATGTTTTAAAAAGCAACCAAGCCCCAAGACATTCATTGATATCTGCAAAGGCCCCCCACTTGGAGAATGGGTACTGTTTAATACTGTAAGAAAGCCACAAATGTATTTTAACTTGTCGGGGGGTGGGGGGGAGAAGAAGGAAAAAAAAAACCCTGTTGCGCAGACAACATGATTCCCCCACTCCAGATTACAAAAGGGTATGCTATGGGAGGGTTGCCTAAATCCTTAAGGATCTATTATTTCAGAGCTGTGGTGATTAAATTAATCTGTTAGCAACTGTGTTGAAGTCTGTTTGAAACAATGGGCCAAGATGGTATAAAAACCTCAGGTATGCTGGAGCTTGTCCTTTTCAACAGAAAACTTTCTTAGATAGCTGCTGGACTGCAAAAAGAGGTAAGACTTGCTGTCTTTAACTCTGAAACTATATATTATATAATGCCACTCTTTGCCCATGCTGTCTTAGTAAATAATGGTGCCTATGTTTATTGCAATGTGAGCTGTTTAACATGGAACCAGTAACTTTAAACTGCATTTCACCACCAGGCCAAGGTAAAAACTATTTTAACTATAGCTGTGCTCAATACTGTTGAATTAAAAAAAAGTATTACACAGGTTGTATAGGGATTTGGTGGTAATACTAACTAACATTTTTGCTTGTTCTTGAACCTGAAGGCCCAAACACACATGGGGGGAGGGAGGGAACAGAACAAGCATGTGCCTGCAACACTTTATCCCATAGTGAAAGGTAACTTTTTTGCAACTGGCTTTTAAATTAGGGTTACCATCCGTCCATATTTCCCCGGACATGTCCGGCTTTTATGTCTGTAAATAGCCGTCCGGGAGGAATTGGTAACAAGGTTAAAATGTCCAGGGGGTTTTTCTCCCTTGCCTCCCTCCCTCCCTCCCTCCTTCCATGCACAGTGCGGCTGCTGATTGGTTGGCTGGGCTGATTGAGCCGCTCCCATTGGCCTCCAGCAGCCAGAGCCCTCCCCTGCTCCCCCTCCCTCTGTCTGCAGCCCTGTGTAATGCACAAACCGACCCACCGGACAATATGTTTTGCCTACATGTGGAGCCAGAATGGTAAGGGGAGTCCGGGGGGGCAGTCAGGGAGCGGGGGAGTGTTGGATGGGTCCCCGGCCTCCACCTGCCACCCCCCCTCCACGCGTCCCCCCCCGTGCGCTCCCCCCTCCCTGCCTGCCTCTCTCTTACTGCTTGTACTGCCAGAGCCAGCAGTAACTGCTGTCTGCTGCCCCCGGGTCCTAGCATCCCCCATCCTCTAATGGGAAGACAGGCTGCCCTTACCCTGCCCTTCCACCCTAGCCCTGAGCCTCTCCAACGCCCCAAACCCCTCAGCCCCAGCCCTCATCCCCCCACACCCTAATCCTCTGCCCCAGCCCTGAGCCTCCTCCTGCATCATGAACCCCTGTGACGATGCGGTTCTGGCAGGACCCAACTGAGAGTGCCAATTCAGGACAAATTGCTAAAACAGGGCAGTCACAGCCCAAGGCTGGGATTTTTCCACCTCTAAGGCAAACCAAACCAGCCAGACTAAGAAGACTTCGGTCTCACCCCACTGGCTAACCACAAGTCTCACAAGCAATTCCCTTAGACACTCCAGTTTCCCAGTATCACCACCAGTGCCACTCGTTATGGGGATGAATGGTTATGAAAACCAATACCCCAGAGAAAGAAAAAGGTTCTCCTGATCCCATAGGACCAAGCCCCAGACCCAGGTCAATATACAAATCCGATCTTACCCACAAATCACGCTGTTGCCAATCCTTTAGAATCTAAAGGTTTATTTATAAAAGAAAAAAGATAGAGATGAGAGCTAGAATTGGTTAAATGGAATCAATTACATACAGTAATGGCAAAGTTCTTGGTTCAGGCTTGCAGCAGCGATAGAATAAACAGCAGGTTCAAATCAAGTCTCTGGAACATCCTCAGCTGGGACGGGTCATCAGTCCTTTGTTCAGCGTTTCAGTTGTAGCAAAGTCCTTCCAGAAGTAAGAAGCAGGATTGAAGACAAAAAGGAGATGAGGCATCAGCCTTTTTATAGTTTTTTCCAGGTGTAAGAACACCTCTTTGTTCTTACTGTAGAAAATTACAGCAAAATGGAGTCTGAAGTCACATGGGCAAGTTCCTGCATACTTTGCTGAGTTACAAGGCATCTCTCCATGGGTCAGTTGTATAGCTGATGGTCCTTAATGGGCCATCAAGTAGGCTAGACAGAGTTAACACCCACCTGTCTGGGAGGTTTCCCAGAAGCACAGCATAAGTTTGAAATACAGACAGTACAGAGCCAATATTTATAACTTCAACTACAAAATGATACACATCTAGGCAGCATAATCATAACCAGCAAACCATAACCTTGTCTTAGACACCTCATTTGACCCCCCATTTATACAAGATTTGGTGCCACTAAGGGACCTTGGTTGCAACCATGTTCTATATGGTCCCAGATTATATCAATAATGTCACAACCCCTCATCCCCAGCCCCAGCCAGAGCCCTCATCCCCCCACACCCTAATCCTCTGCTCCATCCCTGAGCCCCCTCCTGCATCATGAACCCCTCATCCTCAGACCCACAGCCCTCACCCTTGCATCCCCTCCTATCCCCAAACTCCCTCCCAAATCCCCTCCCCCCCTTCCCACACACCCCCTCCTGCCCTCAGACTCCCTCCCAAATCCTGCACCCCCTCCCTTTGCACCGCCTCTCACCCCCAAACTCTATCCCAGAGCCTGCACCCCTCACTCCCTCCTGCACACCCACCCCCAGCCCAGGACCTGCACCCCAGACCTCCTCCCCCCACCCAACCCCCCTCCCAGAGCCTTACGCAGGTGGGGGGGTGTTCTGGGAACCACCAAAATTTCTACAACCCTGCCACCCATGTAAGTGGATAAGGGTCGGGGCAGTCAGGGGACAGGTAGGGTTCTAGGGGGGCAGTTAGAGTGGGGGGTTCTCAGCAGGGGGCAGTCAGGGGACAAGAAGCAGGGGGGTTGGGGTTCTGAGGGGGGCAGGGGGTGGGAAGTGGGAGGGAGTGGATGGGGGTGGGGCAGGGCTTCCCCCCCGTGTCCTCTTTTTTTGATTGTGGAAATATGGTAACCTTATTTTAAATTCATGTGGGTTTTTGAAAAGTATATGGCTGCAAACTTGGTTTGGTGTGTTTTATAAAGCTGCTATTTTGCGTGTGTGTGAGAGAGAGGGGCCTGTGCAAGGCATAGGTTTTTTTTTTTTTTTTTTTTTTTTTAAGGTACTTGGTTTGTTTCAAACTAACAGGGTTTTTTAATGTGCATAATGTGATGTGTTTTTAAAAATGGGGTTTGAGGCAATTGGGGAGGGGGAATGCTACTAACTAACACAAAGGCCCTAAACACACATGGCTGGGAGACAGAACAACCATGTGGCTTTTAAATGCATGTGGGTTTATTGAAAAGTATTTGGTTGCAAACTGTGGGTTTTAAACTGCTGGTATGTGTGTTTCAAAAGAACAAGGGTTTCTGTGCAAAATGGATTTTAAAAGCAGTTTTGGTTTTTATTCTGCAAAATGAGATGTATTTAAAAACCTGTTTATTGTACAGCCTGAAATGGATTATTTTGTTGCAAAACTATGACTTTTTAAATAGAAAAACACCCTAATGAATGAATAGATATAGATATATCGATAGATATAGATGTAAGCAGAGTCAGGATAAGCTCTACCCTGACATCTGGTGGTGAATTATGGCGAGGGTGGAAAAGAACTTCAGGGGCTAATCTTATTTGCATAGGCACACCCACCCGCCTAGCCTGGGACAACAACAACTGAAAGTGGTTACTTTGGCTGGTGTGGGATTACCAGTTTCTCTGTTATTGGGGCAGGAAGAATAAAGTGTTGTTACCCTGATTCTGTGAATCAAGGCCAGTGGAACTGTTGTATGACAGAGGGAGTCACCAGTAACTAAGTAGCACTCGCTAGACAAGGGGCATGGGTTACAAAACCCAGTGAATTGAGAGAGGTATGTGTACCTGGTGGTATGTCTGCCTCCCCCCTTTAAGGGCCTGGCACACTAATTGTACTACCCCCCTCCCCTCTCTGTTGAATAGGAGAGCTAAGTTTGCTTCCATTAGGAGTCTAGCTAGAAGTTGCTGAACTGAATTCACTTTGGGTTAATGATGCATCAGCACTGGGGCATCCTGTGTGTGCTTCCCCCCCACCCCTGATTTCTGCCCAGGCTGGGGAAAGGGGTAAAACTCTGCAGATAAGCTTTTGAATTCTGGAGCGGCACTGACCAGGGACAGAGACTTTGGGGTTGTTGGACTTTGGGGTGATTGGACTTAAGACCCTGAGGGGAAAAGGACACTGCCAAACTTACTTGAAGGTGGGTCTTTTGCTCATGGTTTGTGTTATGAATCCTGTTTGTGGTGTTTCTCCAACATAATGCCACATTGTTTCCTTCCTTTATTAAAAGGCTTTTGCTACACTCAGACTCCATGCTTGTGAGAGGGGAAGTATTGCCTCCTAGAGGCGCCCAGGGGGGTGGTATGTAATTGTCCCAGGTCACTGGGTGGGGGCTCGAGCCAGTTTTGCATTGCGTTATTGAAACGGAACTCCTAGATATTGAACCCGGCCCTTGTTGCTGCCAACTCAGAGGGGCAGAAGGGTTTATATATATATATATATATATATATATATATATAATATTATATAATATATATATGTTTTATATAATAATGTTGTTTGCTCCACAGTACAGTCAAAACATGAGAGATCCTTAGACCAGAGGGAAAACAAGCTCAAAAGAAAAAGGAAAGAGACAGCTGAAAAGGAAAATTCACCATCATCAGTGACTGATGGATGGATGAAGCCCAGTAAATATATTTTGCTTATTGGTTTGGTTGTTCTATGAGGTTTTGTATTTTAAGTAAATACATAGGTGTGGGTGAGAAAGATGGTAAAGTTCAGTTTTGTAAACTGTTGTTGTTTTTTTCCCCCTCATAGGCCTGGGCAACTTTTCTGACAATGCTGTAGTCAGAGCTACAAGAACACCTCCTCCAGAACTGCCAAAGAACCAGGAATCTGCTTTGAGACCTTTAACAACGCAAAACAGCACAAGAGTGCAGCTGAAGCATCCGGGCAGTCCAAACCTCATATACGTCAAACCCAAGGACAAAACAAAAGACTCTGGTAAAAAACAACCATGCCACCACAACTCCAGTTCCTCAGAGGCCACCACCACACCAAGCCCTGCGGAAACTGTGAGCGAAAATACCCACATTCACAAACCCAGAGCATGCGCTCTAGGGGCTGCGTATAAAAAAACAAGGACTAAAAGCTTCTGCAATGATGAGATATCGCAATCACACAACCAGAACTCCAGTTCCTCAGCAGCCACCACCACACCAAGCCCTGAGGAAACTGTGAGCAAAAATGCCCATATTCACAAACCCGGAGCATGAGCTCTAGGGATTGTGAATAAAAAAACCAAGAACTGACAAACCATTCTCCCAAAATCATAAGCTTGTCACAGCTCCCCCATATTCTAGTATTTGGGAAGAGTTTGATGCTTCCCTCAGAAAAGTGATGGATGCTGTATCCTCAGGGAGTCTAAAATAATGGGATTCTAGAAAGAAATGGGAAAAATATGATGCTTTGTTCAGAATCATGCTGAAAGACAGGAGGGCTGGAAAGGGTGGCTCTGAACAGGCATGACTAGTTGTGGAAAGGGGCCTGGGTAAAAGGGGCACCCTCCAGGGTACACATCAGCTCATGTGTAAACAAAAAGGGGGGACAGTGCTTGGGGGATAAACAGATAGCTGCCAAAAAGTTCCAGGCCAGGGTCATTGTAAAAATTTTAAAAAGGGCTAAAGAGGTAATGAGGGGGAAAAAACAGAGATGCCCCCTACTGGAGGCTCTCAAACTGGCTTGTCTGAAAATGGGGAGTCGGAATCAGACTCTGGTTTAGCAAACTCCCCAGAGGGCTCTCTAGATGGGTCCCGTTCTACTCCCAATGACCCTCATGAAGGCACCTCAGAGTCTGACCCTCAAATAGCATCTGATGTAGAAGATGCCACTAATGATCCCATAGAGGAACCCCCAAGTAACCCCAAAAATGCCGAGGTGTATATGGAGAGAGTGAGAAGTTGGCAATGTGAATTATCTAGATTTGGGGGGTCGGTGTATTGTGAGGAATTTCGTTTTGTCAATCTTGAGCAAATAAATTCAGCTCAGCAGGTTGTTGAAGCCATACACAGGGGAATGCAGTTAGTGCTCAATGACGTTAACGATGACATCATAACTGATGATTATGTTCAGTTACGTTTAGAGAGCCGTAATTTAACTAACCCTTTGTTTTCGGTCAGAAGAACTAGGGATGATGTCTGCTGAGGATTTCTTAAATCAGACCTGAAAGCCGCTACAGAGCAATAGAGAGTTGCATGTCGATGGGACATTGCGCCTTGTTATGACAGTTGTAAAAAACAGGGGTGGGGGTGCTCGTAGAGTTTTAAATTCTATCCTTAGTAGTTAAATTAGTCATAAAAAGAGACAATGTTTAGTAGACCTGACTTACACCGGTACCAAACTGGGTTTTGTGGATGGGCTCTTGGCCGTCATGTCTAATCGTAAACCTACGGACGCGGAATTGTTAGCGGAGGCGAGAAAGTTGCATGAGAAACTGGGGTGGTCCGATCAAAAAAGGGTTATGCTCAGTGACGTAGCAAAGTTTGAACAGCATTTAGGAGTTAACATACAGGTGGTGCTGTATACATCGAAAGGTGGCTGGGTTTTTTTTAAAACGGGGGGCACAGTGTACCCCAAGACTTATTTTATCCTGTTGCACGATGAGCATTACTATGGGGTTCTGGATGTAAAAAAGTTGTTCGGAGTGAAAAATTATTGTGAGTTTTGCCACACGGTGAGTTTTGCCACGACCACTCTTGCAGGTATCATTGTCGCCTCTGCTTGAGCATAATGTGCTCATACAGCGTGGGCATGCAGCTGCGGTGTCCTAGCTGTAGACTGTATTGTCGGTCCAAAGAGTGTTTAGACAGACATATTGACTGTGCATCAAAAAACCAAGTTGAATGCCTGTCTAAAACTTTGTGCAATAAGTGTCAGTCTTACGTGGACAAGCGGCATAGGTGTAAAGGGAGGCGGTGTAAGCAGTGTCAGGGTTTGATCGTTGGTGATGTAGACAGTCACCTCTGTTTTATGGACAACCTTAGAAAGCCCGAATCTTCAGAAAAGTATATTTTTTATGATTTCGAATGCACGCAGGAGACCGGGTTGCACAGTCCCAATTACATTTTTTGCTATGTCCCTAAAGCCAGAAAACTCCTGGTAATTTAAGGGCGATGAGTGTCTTTCTGTGTTTGCCAATAAAGGTCTTAACAAAGAATTTCGGGACTACACATTCCTAGCACACAATTCTAAAAGTTATGATGCGTACTTCATTGTTAGACAGTTACTGAAGGAAAAGATGTGCCTAGAACTGGTCACTCAGGGTAGTAAACTAACGTGCGTGGAAGTTAAGGCCCTGGGCATTCATTTTATAGACTCTTTAAACTTCTTGCCCATGAAGCTTAGCAAGCTACCGCAGGCGATGGGGTTTGAAGGGTGCAAAGCGTATTTTCCACATTTTTTTTAACATGTTAGAAAATCAAAATTACGTGGGGCCTATGCCCGGTATGGAGCACTATGGTGTAGAAAGCATGATGCCCAGAGAAAAAGCAGAGTTTCTCGACTGGTATCGGGACCACAGCTCTGAGGCATTTGACTTGCAGAAAGAGCTCGCATATTACTGTCAGCAGGATGACAAAATTTTGAGACAGGCCTGTATCCTATACAGAAAAGAGATTATGAAAATGACGGAGAAGGGAGATGTAGTAGAGAGAGAACCTGGTAAATTCACCGAGATAAAACTGTGTATAGATCTATTCCAGTACATAACACTGGCATCTGTCTGCATGGCTATGTACAGGTTTATGTTTTTGGAGCCTAACACGGTAGCTCGTCTCCCTCCAGACAACTATCACAGGCAGAAAAAGAGATATTCGACCCCATCTAGTCAGTGGCTGTTGTATATCTCTCATAAAAAAAATATACAAATACGGCATGCTTTACAGGGTGGGGAACTACAGGTAGGCCCCAACTTTTTAGACGGTTATGCCGATGTTGATGGGGTACGCACAGCCTTTGAGTTTAACGGGTGTTTTTTCCACGGCTGTGTCACCTGTTTTTGTGAAAAAGCACAAAACCCTATGACGGGGACATCTTTTGGGTTTCTTTATTACAAGATGCAGCTCAAGACCAACTATCTGAAACGACTTGGTTTTGTAGTGAGGACTCGTTGGGAGCACGAGTGAGAGGTGATGAAAGAAACAGACAGGGAGCTTGCAGCCTTTTTAAACCGAGCCCAGTTACCCCAGGCTCTCATGCCTAGGGAATGCTCTTTTTGGGGGGAGGACAAATGCTATCCACCTATATTACAAGCCTAATCCCGGGGAAGAAATCCATTATTATGATTTTACCAGCCTGTACCCTTTCGTAAACAAAACCAAAGAATACCCTATCGGACACCCCAATATAGTTTATGACAAATTTGGACCCCTTGCAAATTATTTTGGAATCGCAAAAGTTAAAGTGTACCCTCCGCGAGGCTTCTTTTTCCCATTGTTACCTGTCAGAGTGGGTGGCAAGCTTATGTGCCCACTATGCCGAACCTGTGCGGAAACCGAGCACATGCACCCAAACTGACGAGGAGCAGGCCATCCTGGGGACTTGGTGCACAGTGGAATTGAACGCGGCCATAGCGAAGGGGTACACAGTGGCTAAAATCTATGAAATCTGGCATTTTAATGAAAAATCTGATAAATTCTTTTCAGAGTACATAAAATTACACCTCCACCAGAATCAAGAGGCTTCAGGGTATCCCAGTTGGTGCACAGATGAGGAAAAACAAAATAAGTACATTAGCGATTTCTATCAGAAAGAAGGCGTGCGTTTACGCCAACATGAGATCAGATGAAACCCTGATAAACGCCAAATCGCTAAACTGTTTTTAAATTCTCTGTGGGGTAAATTCGGCCAAAGAACCAACCTACCCAACACCAGCATCGTGAGAGACCCTGACGAACTCTTGCAGTACCTGTTTTCCCCCAATTATGAGGTTTCATCCTGCGAGTTTATCGATAATGAAACAGCATGCGTGTCTTGGAAGCATGCAAAAGAACGGTACTCTGTCTCTGTCAATACCAATATTTTCATAGCCTGTTTCACCACCACTTATGCCCGCTTAGAAATTATACAGCCTCCTAAACGGTTTGCAAGAGCGGTGCCCTGTACCGCGACACTGACTCGGTGATATTTGTGAAAAGGGAGGTTGACTGGAATTCCCCTCTGGGGGATTATTTAGGGGACCTCACGAGCGAGATCCCGCCAGATCAACACATCACCTAGTTTGTGTCGGCAGGCCCGAAAACCTATGGGTATAAGCTGTTTGGTGGAAAGGCCTGTATGAAAGTCAAAGGTATTACCCTAAACGTAGCAAACTGTGAAAAGATCAACTTTGACAGTTTGAAAGATCTAGTCCTGGACTATTGCACGGGTCTGCAAGAAAACACCTCAAAAAAGATAGAGGTGCAGCAGCCCTCTATCGTAAGAAACAAAAACCAGTGGCAAATAAAGACAAAAACCCTTTAAAAAAAAGTGGTTTACAACAAGAGGATCCTAGGAGAAGGTTTTAAAACCCTGCCCTACAGCTTTTGGGAAAAAAATGGATACGAGGTGGAAGCACCCCTTTTCTGCAATTCTCGTGGGGCCTAGCAACTGCGGGAAAAGTTACTTTATAAAAAACATGTTGGATAATGCCAAACAAACACTGTCTGTTATGCCTGAGAATATCATGTAGTGTTACAAAAACAACAAGGAGTCTGGTGGCACCTTAAAGACTAACAGATTTATTTGGACATAAGCTTTCGTGAGTAAAAACCTCACTTCAGTTGTTGGAACCTCTGTATAAAGAACTGCTCTGTAAATATCCCTTTATCAATTTTGTGGAGGGGCTGCCTGATGCTTTTGACAATGACAGTTTGTTTCCTACTAATAAAGTAAATATGATTATTGTAGATGATCTGATGAACTCTGCTTGTGAAAGCAATGAAATCGAGAAAGCCTTTACCAAGTACGTGTATCACAGAAACCTGAGCATTATGTATATAGTTCAAAACGTATTTTGTCAGGGAAAAAAGAGTCGCACGATTAACCTAAACACAAAGTACATTGTTCTTTTCAAAAAACCCAGGGATAAATTACAAATTGCTACGCTCACTCAGCAAATGTACCCTGGTAAAGCTCAATTCTTTCTAGAAGCTTTTGAGGATGCTACCAAAAGACCTTATGGCTACCTGGTGGTGGATTTAAATGCTTCCACACCAGAAGCTTATAGACTAAGAACTGGTCTTTTCCCTCCAGACTGGCCAGCGGTTTATACTTTAAAAAGAACAACAGCCGGGTATAAAAAGAGATGACTTATTGGCAGACCCCTTTTTAACAGCCGGGGCTGCTGACCGAAAACGTGTCTAGCTGCGTGAAGAGAAACCTGGGCCTTTTAAAATTACTTAGCAAATTGTCCCCACAGCAAAGGAGGGCTATACTGTGTTCGGCCTCTGACGATCTAGTAGCGGCCATCTCAGAAATAGCGCTCAATACCTTAAAAGGAAGCGTACCTTTAACACAGAATCAAGTGCGTGTGCTGAAAAAGAAACGCACACTTATAAAAACTGTGTAATAAAAGGGTTTCACTTAAAAGAAAAAAGCATCTGGTGAACCAGTCTGGGGGGTTTATCGGACCTCTGTTAAGTTTTGCTATCCCTCTGATAATGGGGCTTTTAACTAATCGATAATGGAGTATGCAGAAAAAATGTTCCTGGTGCCCAGCCACCAGTTGGAGCAATTAAGGGCTCCCCCTCCGGCAGAGGAAAATATCAGAACAACTGCAACTCGCTTACTGGATGCTGAAATGAAGTCTGTTCTTCAAAGAACTGACTTGACTGAATACGAAAAGGCTAAACTTTACGGCGCCATGCTTCAAAGGTACCTAATGTACGTGAAGCAGAGCGATGAGGATAAAGGGAAAATAAGTTTGTTTCTACCAGAACAGGAACAAAGTGTGACTGCCAAACCCCCAGAAACACCAAAGAACTCAGACTCTGTTGCTCAGGAGGTGGTGGATAACGTGAATAAGTGTTATAAGAAAAATGCAATAGTATTGCTAAATAAACTGGGCCAGGATAAAAATCTCTCTTCATGGAACGATAAAGGGTCTTTTGTGTACAAAGGCTCTGTGGTTAATGGTTCTAACATGCTCGACTTAGTCAGGGCCGTCACCCAGACTCGCTCTGTTCCTAGCAGACATGTACCTAAAGGATGGGATGTATTTATGAATGCCATGGCGGAACTGAACATACCATCTTCCGTCATGGGTAATGCGGCCAACAGAGATCTTTTGGAACACCTCAAGGCCTCGACTGCTGACACCGGGGTGGATCGAGAAACCGTGACCCCTTTTTTGCCATCTAAAAAACGAAAATTGGCTAAAAGAGTTGAATGGCTCAGTGTGTAATGTTTTTCACATTCTAATTTAAAAAAAAAAAACTGGTATTTTTTTGTTTAAATAAAAAAATTCCATACTTTTTCTCAATTGGTCATTGTTTTGTTTTGTTTTTAAAAAAAACACCAAACATCAATTGTCTTTAAACCCCTCACCTGGGGTGCTTTATTGGGTAACATGGCTATGAAAATCATTGCAAGATACACATGTCTGGGCTTGTTAAAACATGCTTTGAGCAAGGCTAGGCATGCCCAAGAATTTAAATTTATTTTTTACAAAATTCATCACCATCCGATCATTTTGCACTAAGTCATTAGAATACAATTTTAAAATCCGGTCAAAAGATAAACCCTTGCTACAATGATGTAAAAAAAACATACAGTGATAGCTGCAGACGACGGAGTGGCGGTCTTGTAATTGTCTATTGTGAAACACCATGTCTGTGGCATTTTTGTTTAAAAATTTCATAATGCTTTTAGGAAACAACACACTGTTCGGGGGGTGCCCATAGGATTCAAAAACCTCTCCACTGTTACACTCCACCAGATACAAGGCAAGCCAGTGTTCACCCGGTTGGTTGTGTGGATGCGTGTTCACTACCAAACCTAGGGGTCTCTGATACAGCTTGCCTCCAGGGAGCCAATCACAAGGGAATACATCTAAGTGTAACCCTTCTGCCAGGCCAAGTTGATAGCAGCAAGGGCTGGGTTCAGTACATAGGGGTCCCTTCCCAACAGCATGGCACAGAACCAGCTCGAGCCCTCACCCAGTGACCTGGGAAAATCTTACACACACCCCTGGGCGCCTAGAAGAGGCAATACTTCCCCTCTCACAAGCACAGAGCCTTGGTGTAGCAGAAAATGTTTAATAACATGAGGTAAATGACATAGCATTTAATTGGGAAAACACCACAACTAGAGTTCATAGACCAAACGATGAGTGAAGACCCACCCCAGCAGATTGGGCCGTGTCCTTTCCCGTTGGTTCTTGAAACCAGCAACCCAAGAATCACCAAAGTCCCAAAAGTCCAACAACCCCAAAGTCTCTTGGGTCCAGCAACCCAAGAATCACCAAAGTCCCAAAAGTCCAACAACCCCAAAGTATCTTGGGTCCAGCAACCCAAGAATCACCAAAGTCCCAAAAGTCCAACAACCCCCCATAGTCTCTGTCCCTGGTCAGTGCAGCCCCAGAGTTTGGGGGGGGGGGTGCACAGGGTGTTAAGGGGCACCTTACGTGATCCGAGGCTGACCGGCTGCCTCTCTGTGGGGTTCCGCCGCAGACTTCACCACAAGCCGCTCCACTCCACCAGCTGTCCCGTGAGCCGCTCCTGCCGTCCCAGAAACTGCTCTGCCAGCTGCTCCGCTTTGCTCTGCTCCACTCACTGACCTGTGAGCCGCTCAGCTCCGCTCCACTTCAACCGTCCCTTGGGCCGCTCTAACCATCCCCACAAGGCTCCACTCTGCTAGCTGCTCCTCCAGCTGCTGTGCTCTGCTCACCGACCTGTGAGCCACTCGGGTCCACTCTGCTAGCTGCTCCACCAGCCGCTTAACAATATAGCTTCAGGCTTCCCCACTAGTTAACACAGCCTCAATGATCTCAGCTCTTAGTAACTTTAGCTCTTTTGTGATTTCAGCTAGTAGTAGGGGAGCCCCAATGCTGGTGCACTATTGGCCCACTATGAACTCAGCTCAGCAGTCTCTAACTAGACTTCTAATAGAATCAAAGTTAGCTCTGACATCCAACCGTGGAGAGAGAGAAGGAAGAGCAAGAGCAGCAGCAATAATTGGGGTTTCAGGCTCACAAAAGGCACCCACACCCCCAGACACAAATATCTGCCCCCACCTCTCTCAATTCACTAGGTTTTGTAACCCATGCCCCTTGTCAAGCAAGTGCTACTTAGGTAATGGTGAGTCCTTCTGTCATACAACAGTTCCACTGGCCTTGATTCACAGAATCAGGGTAACAAAACTTTATTCTCCCTGCCCCAATAACAGAGAAACTGGGGATCCCACACTAGCCGAAGAAACCACTTTCAGTTGCTGTTGTTTCATGCCAGGCGAGTGGGTGTGCCAATGCAAACGAGATCAGCCCCTGGAGTTCTTTTCCACACTCACCATAATTCACCACCAGATGTCAGGGTAGAGCTCATCCTGACTCTGCTTACATAAGAAATTCTTTTTTGTGTAAGGGTCCGTTGATAAGACACGTGAGAGCTGCACGGTGTCCATGTTCACATGTAGTCAAACAGAGCGTTTCTCCTCTGATTAATCTCTATGACATTGTCAAAAAGCTCATACACAATCATATTGATGGTAACCGTTAAAGCCTTCCCAAAAAGTATTTCTGCTCTCAGGTGCCTGGTTTTAATCAGGGAATAGTGATTGGCGCATTCCTGGTGTGACGAACTGGGACTGTTCTTGCTGGGGTGTGGGAATGCTGACAGGGGAGTGTGACTAGGATGGTCTGCATCGGAGGATGGGAGTCGGCCTGAGGGAACATACCTGAGCTTGTAACATGAGAACCCAGGAGGGGGTGGGAGGTCAGGTGACTCCGGGGCCCGGGAAACTGAACAAAGGCTGTGGGAGGGGTCGCTGAAAGCAGAGGGCTGGAAGCAGGCTGGAGAGATGGCTGGGAGGCAGAGATGGCTCTGACCCCCCAAGGGGGGTGGGCTGGCATGCCCTGGGACCCCAAGCTGGACCTAACTGAGGGGGGCCCTGTTGTCTGTGCCTGCAAGACCTGTCTTGGACTGTATTCCTGTCATCCAAATAAACCTTCTGCTTTACTGGCTGGCTGAGAGTCATGGTGAATCGCAGGAAGCCGGGGGTGCAGGGCCCTGAGTCCCCCAATACTCCGTGACACCTGGTCAGGAGACAGGTCAAAGGCAAACAAGGTGTAACCCTGTGCAAACTCCTCACGGTCGATTAACAGAGAACAATCTTTCATGTGTTTACCAGCCATCTGTACCAAATTCATGTATTCTCTCACACAGCATCCTGCCTTGAAGTTCGGTTGCAGAGGCTTGGTCGGTATCTGTTCACCATCCACATACAAGGCCACAAAATTAATATCGTAATGTTTAAAATGAAAGGGATTTTTAGCATAACTTCCGCTAAAGGCATCGTTATCCACAAACCCTAAGACAAGCATTTTGGGTAACTGTCCCAAGAACAGGTTCTCCTGTTTACTGACCCTGCTGCCCGCGGGGATGGTGAACACTTTCATTCCCACACGGTCCATGGGGTATTTAACATTAGCGGTGAGCAGGGCCTCCGCATGCCCCAGACGGACGCCCGGGGCCACCCGTACTTTCTTCACAAAAAGGGACGCTGATACAATGCGCAGTTTAAAGCCTTCAGCCGCACTGCCCATTAAACAGAAAGCATCTTTACTGCGTGTCAGTTTAATTTTCACATCCACTCCGTTTAACAAAAAGTTTTTTTTGAAAAAACAGGCCACTGTGTAGATGGCCCAGCAGCTCTACCGTTCTGCTCTGGGCCGTCGGCTTTGCACGCCTCACAAACCCTAGATTCCCTCCATCCAACTCTGTTTCTTCATGTTGTCCAGCAGTATCTTTGTAAAACAGGCCAGCGGAAAATTGCGTGGCGAGGGTGTCGTCACTGTAATTGAGCACCGATTCTATAAAGGCCCTGTAAGGGTAACAGTCGTTGCTTTGGCTTATGAGGCGGTCTCCCAGCATAACATCAGAGCTCCATATGAAGACACAAGTGACATAAGCAGTACATTAATAGAATTACAGAACCCCGCCACCCGGAGAGGAATAACCATAATAAATGAGCATACCCCAAAGTAACAGGCACATCTGGTAACAATGCTCTCCTTCAGCGGATACCATCACACCGAGATCCATGGGCCCCATCACACTGTTCAGAGCCCCCTGTACTTTCAGGATTGTCCCAGGCTAGGGATCTGGAGATAGCAAAGCAGCTGCTGCTGATTAATTTCATACAATTTTACAGCTCAGTGCCATGTTGGCTATGGTTAAAATAGAAAAGGCTTCTGTTTAAAACCAATTTTTCTAAGTGCTCTGAAATCCCCATGCTTCCTTGGATAGTCTTGAAATTTGGGGTGCCTCCTGCGGGTCTGATATAGGGTTACCAACCCACATTTGAGACCATTTGAACAAGAGGTTCCTGAACTACAGCCACCTGCCATCTGAAAAAACAGCTTTTCTTCAAGTTCACATCTTTTACCAAATATTTTTGTGCACACATGTCCAGGGCCAGTGCTACCATTTAGGCAAACTAGGCGGTTGCCTAGGGCGCCAAGATTTGGAGGTGCCAAAAAGCAGTGCCCCCAATTTTTTTTACATCATTCCTACGTCCCCTCCCCGAGTGTGTGGTCGCTGCTCCACTTCTCCCACCTCCCAGGCTTGCAGCACCAATCAGCTGTTTGGTGCCGCAAGCCTGGGCGGGGAGGAGAATTAGACTGGGGGGCGGCGTGCTCGGGGAGGAGGCAGAGCAGAGGTGAGCTGCGGTGGGGAGCTGGTGCATGGCTCCCCGGGGGGTAGCTGCCGCAAGGGGGGTGCCTCAGGGTGGGGGGCAGAGCTGCCTCGGGGGGGGGCGCCTCAGGTTGGAGAGGGGGTAGGGAGCTGCCGCAGGGTTTGGGGGGGCACAAAGTGTAAGTTTCGCCTAGGGCATGAAACTTCCTTCCACCGGCTCTGCACCTGCCTTCAAAAATGCTAATGCCTTAATGGGATGGGAAGGAGAGAGTGAGGTGGAAATTCTGGTGGGAAGACAGGGGATGGGGGCTGTAAGTTGCAGGAGATGGTGGAGGAGGGGAAATGTAATTACACATGTATTATACATGTAATAAATAGCCACCAAGTTTTTGGGTCATAGGCCAACTACATGCTCCAAACATTACAAAGCACGAGCATTATCCCCATTCCACTGTTACCAAGTGTGCGTGGTGAAGGGGGGGAAGCAATGCCCCGATACACCCATAACACACCTACTCACACTCTATCGTTGCACTGTATTGAACAGGGACTCCCTACCCTTACCCTGAACACAAACACCAAGGGCTGGTCTACACTACAGAGGTAGATTGAGCCACTGAAAAATCCCCACTCCGAAAGGATGTAGTTACACCGCCCTAAGACCCCATGCAGACAAAACTAGGAGAGCGTAAGAACTGTCGCTGCAGCGTTTTCAGTGTAGACACGGCTTGATCCTGCTCCACATCACATCTGCTCAATTTCACAATCCCTTCAACCTCATCCCCCTGAGGTACATGATGCCATCTAACACTACACTGTCATTTACCTTTCATTCGTGCCCACCTCACTGATGACAATCCCCCTGGCAAGAAGACCCCATGCCCCATTAGTGACACAACGTGCACAACTCAGTGTTATAATGAGGTGAAATGGATCTCTCAGGATACCCGGGCACCTTTCCTTTGATCACACACCTGGTGGCAGAAAGAGACTCTCTGTGCCAAGTGGAACAGCCCCCTGAAACCACCTTGTCTCAGTTACAGCTCTGCTGAGTTGCTCCAACTAACCCCTCCCCCATTCAATAGAGCGACACCTAACACGCTGAGGACAGCTGGAGCCCAGGGGCTCTTGGCAGCTCCAGGGGCAGAGTTAAGGACCATTGGCAGGCACCTTAACTCCTCATTGCTTGGTTTTCAGATGGGAGAGTTTTGCTGGGCTCGACATTGTAGAAGGGTGCGCAGAAACTCTGAGCAATCTTAACTCCACGGTTTGCCAGTGACTTAGCACTGACTGCCTGGCATACAAGGGAGCAGGAGATGTGTTCACAACTCTGCTACAGCTTGGAACAAAGTCACAGCATGCGTGGGAGATGACTGTGTTTGTGAGAACCCGAGACTCAGCATCCCAGGAAGTCACACGGGAACACAGAGACAAAAGGAAGGAGACCCAAGACAGATCCCACAGAGCTGGGGGTATTGAGGCAGTTGTTGCTGCCAACACAACCTCTGCCTTCAGCTCAGCTTTGCCAAGCCAACCTGAGGATTCTCTGATGCTGGATTCCAGCTGAATAATAAATGTGACACCATGTTGCTGCAGATACAGATTGCATTGATCCCGACAGGTAACAAATTGTGACAGCCCCATGCCAAGGAGTTTCCATCTTGTCATAGGTAGAAACCTGCCCAGCCCAGACCCCATGGCTGCGCCCCAATGCTGATAGGGACGAGGTGAGATCCCGGCCACGGGCATGGGTATAACGAGGAAAGAGTGTCCCAGGGCACACAACCCTTGGGGGACAGGACTGGGAGAGACACAGTGTTGAGGCAAAGACGAAGCCAAGGAGAGGGGCCCAGACTGAGGGCTCCCAACACAACCCTCAATCAAAGCAATAGACAGAGCAAGCTAGGAAGGAGTTGCAGTGGGAGAGCCCAGGGCTGGGACAGCAGGAGCTGTGGGTCGGAATCAGGATAGAGGGGCACCAGCAGAACTGGTTTGCCTATGTCCCACTCCTGGCTGTGCTCATGTTTCCTCAGAATTCTACTCCGCTGGCCCCAGGAAATCATCTCATCTCTCCCTGCCCATGGAAGGAGTGCCTTGTAACTGCAGGGACGTGGCTGTCCCCAGCTCCGGGCCAGGCACAGACTCTGTTAATGGTTCATTCACTCAGGGATAAGAGGCTGGAGCAGCCCCTGGCAGAGAGACTGTCCAGGTAAGTGGGAGATACTGGGGCCACCTGAGTCCTGCACAGACCAGCCCTGGCATGCTAGGGCCACAGAGACATGGATAGGACAAACTGGGAGGAGTGGTAGATACGCTGGAGGGTAGGGATAGGATACAGAGGGACCTAGACAAATTATAGGATTGGGCTAAAAGAAAAGAAATCTGATGAGGTTCAACAAGGACAAGGGCAGAGTCCTGCACTTAGGACAAAAGAATCCCATGCACTGCTGCAGATTAGGGACCGAGTGGCTAGGCAGCATTTCTGCAGAAAAGGACCCAGGGGTTACAGTGGATGAGAAGCTGGATTTGAGTCAACAGTGTGCCCTTGTTGCCAGGAAGGCTAACAGCATTTTGAGCTGTATAAGTAGGAGCGTTGCCAGCAGATCAAGGGACGTGATCATTCCCCTCTATTCAGCATTGGTGAGTACTGTGTCCAGTTTTGGGACCCACCCTACAAGAAGGATGTGGAAAAATAGAAAAGAGTCCAGCGGAGGGCAACAAAAATGATTAGGGGGCTAGAGCACATGATTTAGGAGGAGAGGCTAAAGGTACTGGGATTATTTAATCTGCAGAAGAGAAGAAATGAGGGGGGATTTGATAGCTGCTTTCAAGTACCTGAATGGGGGTTCCAAAGAGGATTGATCTAGGCTGTTCTCAGTGGTACCAGATGACAGAACAAGGAGTAATGGTCTCAAGTTACAGTGGGGAAGGTTTAGGTTGGATATTAGGAAAAACGTTTTCACTAGGAGGGTGGTGAAGCACTGGAATGGGTTACCTAGGGAAGTGGTAGAATCTCCTTCCTTAGAGGTTTTTAAGGTCAGGCTTGACAAAGCCCTGGCTGGGATGATTTAGTTGGTGTTGGTCCTGCTTTGAGCAAGGGGGTTGGACTAGATGACCTGCTGAGGTCTCTTCCAACCCCTATATTCTATGATTCTATGATTCTATTGTAGGATCTATGGTGAAGAATGGGGAAGCACCCAGACTGGTATGTTATTGCAAGGTCTTGACTTTCACAAACACAGCTTAGCAAATTGTGGGAAAAAATGTTGTGAAGCTTTGTTGTGTCTTACAAGAGATATTGGACTCAGCTGAGGTACCACTCAGCTGACTCCTGCCACTCCTTGAGCTCTGGGAACACTTTTGCAAATTCTCATCAAAAGTGATTTTTAGATTGAAAAGCTGAAACATTAACTGCAAGGAAGTGCTGATACTTAGGAGGAGAGGAAAATCCATAGGAAATGCTGCACTGAGAATATAACCGTTGGGGTGGTTATTGTAGGGTCTCTGGTGGGTACAGGTGTTGTAACCAGAGTGGTTTGTTATTGTAGGTCTACCCACAGCATTTGTTATTTTGGCAGGGCTGGAAGGTTTCAGACACCCCTCATGTCACCAGGGAGGTGGGGCTAGTGGGGAAGATCACAAGAAACTGATGGGTCTCTCGCCCACAGGGTATCCCCAGTGCCATCCCTGCTGGAATCTGCCGAGGGCCCATCCACACCACAGATGCTGATCCTGAGCTGCTCCGCCAAGCTGCAGCTGCTGGAGGAGACACTACAGAGGCGCTTCCCCGATACATTGCTGGTGACAAGGACCCATCTTTTTTGCCATGTGCCACTTCCTGGGACGGGGATGGGAGCAGGGCACAAAGTTCTCTCTCCCCAGAGTGATGAGGTGGAGATTGGGCTGGCTGAGGGCAAGCCTTAACCCCTGGGTCAAGGGCTAGCTGGGGGGGCAGGCCCCTCCCACAGGTGCTGGCTGCTCTCCCAGCCGCCCCTCCCCATTCACATCTCCTGTCTCCCAAACTCCAAACCCAGCAAATTCCTACTGCTCACCCAGTGTAGCTGGCGGGACCTCCCCAGCCTGTCACAGGGCAAATTGGCTCCATATCAAACAGTTACAGCACAGGCAGGCTCTGTGCCAGCCAGTCACTGCATGGACAGGCTCCGTGCCAGCCAATCAAAGACCTGGGTAGCTCTGGCTCCCTCCATGATTCCATGCCATCACATGGCTCAAGTGTGTGGGGGGGTCACCAGCCCCTTTGTCCCCCCTCCTCGCTCAGGGTCTCCCCTGCAATACCAGGCCAGGACCCACAAATGAGTCAGACCCCTAAATCAGGAGAGTAAACCTGGGGTGGTGGTTAGAGATAGGCCCCACCCCGGCCCTCGTCCCTCAGACTCCCTTCCCCATATCTCTCCCCTCCACATCCCTGCCCCCTCCTTGCCCCTCACCCCAACCCCTAGCATCCCCCACATCCCCCACTCGCTCCCCAATCGCCTCTCCTTGCTGCTCCTCACATTCCCCCACCCCCCATCTCTGGTACCCAGAGTCTGGGGCACCCATCTTCCCTGGCCTCAGCTCCCTGAAATCATTGACTTGACTAAGGGCAGCCTGTGGTGTCAGCTAGGTTACCATACGTCCTCTTTTTCCCGGACATGTCCGGCTTTTTGGCACTCAAACCCCCGTCCGGGGGGAATTGCCAAAAAGCCGAACATGTCCGGGAAAATGGCGGCTCTGCTCCTCCCCTGACTCTTCGGCTCTGTTTAAGAGCCGAGCTGCCCGAGCGCTACCGGCTTCAGGCAGCCCCCTTACCTCCGGACCCCAGCCGCCGGCTGGGCACTTCCCCTCCCGGGCTCCGGCGGCGCAGGGTCCGGAGGCATGGGGGCTGCCCGAAGCCGGTAGCGCTGGGGCAGCTCGGCTCTTAAACAGAGCCGAAGAGTCAGGGGAGGAGCAGAGCCTCCGGCCGCGGCCATTATGATCATCTAGTCTGACCTCCTGCATGATGCAGGCCACAAAGCCATCCCAACCCTTTCCCTTGACTCTGCTGTTGAAGTCCCCAAATCCTGTGGTTTAGAGACTTCAAGTAGCAGAGAATCCTCCAGCTAGTGACCTCTGCCCCATGCTGCGGAGGAAGGCGAAAAACCTCCAGGGCCTCTGCCAATCTACCCTGGAGGAAAATTCCTTCCCGACCCCAAATATGGCGATCAGTAGAACCCCGAGCATGTAGACAAGATTCTCCAGCCAGACCCTCATTGGCCATTGATACTATTTACCAGCGATGGCACGCTGTTCATTTGACTAAAATCATGTTATCCCATTAAACCATTCCCTCCATAAACTTATCTAGCTTAATCTTAAAACCAGACAGGTCCTTCGTCCCCACCGTTTCCCTCGGAAGGCTGTTCCAATATTTCACCCCTCTGACGGTCAGAAACCTTCGTCTAATTTCAAGCCTAAACTTCCCCATGGCCAGTTTATATCCATTCGTTCTCGTGTCCACATTAGTACTGAGCTGAAATAATTCCTCTCCTTCCCTGGTATTTATTCTTCTGATATATTTAAAGAGAGCAATCATATCCCCCCTCAGCCTTCGTTTGGTTAGGCTAAACAACCCGAGCTCCTCGAGTCTCCTTTCATCCGACAGGTTTTCCATTCCTCTGATCATCCTAGTGGCCCTTCTCTGTACCCGTTCCAGTTTGAGTTCATCCTTTTTAAACATGGGAGACCAGAACTGCACACAGTACTCCAAATGAGGTCTCACCAGTGCCTTGTACAACGGAAGCAGCACCTCCTTATCCCTACTAGATATACCTCGCCTAATGCATCCCAAGACCGCATTGGCTTTTTTCACTGCCACGTCACATTGTCGACTCATAGTCATCCTGCGGTCTACCAGGACTCCGAGGTCTTTCTCCTCCTCTGTTACTTCTAACTGATGCGTCCCCAGCTTGTAACTAAAATTGTTGTTAGTCATCCCTAAATGCATCACCTTACACTTTTCACTATTAAATTTCATCCTATTTCTGTTACTCCAATTTACAAGGTCATTCAAGTCTCCCTCCAGAATATCCCGATCCTCCTCCAAATTGGCAATACCTCCCAACTTTGTGTCACCCGCAAACTTTATCAGCCCACTCCTACAATTGGTTCCGAGGTCAGTAATAAATAGATTAAATGAAATCAGTCCCAAAACTGAACCATGAGGAACTCCACTAGTGACCTCCCTCCAACCTGACAGTTCACCTTTCAATACGACCCGCTGCAGTCTCCCCATTAACCAGTTCCTTATCCACCTCTGGATTTTCATATCGATCCCCATCTTTTCCAATTTAACCAATAATTGCTCGTGCGGTACAGTATCAAACGCTTTACTGAAATCAAGGTATATTAGATCCACCGCATTTCCCTTATCTAATAAGTCTGTTACTTTCTCAAAGAAGGAGATCAGATTGGTTTGGCACGATCTGCCTTTGGTAAAACCATGTTGTAATTTGTCGCAATTGCCATTGACCTCAAGGTCCTTAACTACTTTCTCCTTCAGAATTTTCTCCAGGACCTTGCACACTACAGATGTTAAACTGACAGGCCTGTAGTTACCCGGGTCACTTTTTTTCCCTTTCTTGAAAATAGGAACCACATTAGCTATTCTCCAGTCCAACGGTACCACCCCCGAGTTTAAAGATTCATTAAAAATTATCGCTAAGGGGCCTGCTATTTCTCGTGCCAGTTCCTTCAATATTCTTGGATGAAGATCATCCGGTCCGCCCGACTTAGTCCTGTTAAGGTGTTCAAGTTTGGTTTCTACCTCGGATATGGTAATTCCCCCTCCTGTATCCCCTTCTGTCACGCTACCAATATTCCTAATCCCTTCATTGGCCTCATTGAACACCGATGCAAAATATTCATTTAGATATTGTGCCATGCCTAGATTATCCTTAATCTCCACTCCAGCTATAGTCTTCAGCGGTCCCACTTCTTCTTTCTTTGCTTTCTTCCTATTTATATGGCTATAAAACCTCTTACTATTGGTTTTAATTCCCCTCGCAAGGTCCAACTCTACATGGCTTTTGGCCTTTCTCACTCCATCTCTACATGCTCTGACCTCAATAAGGTAAGTTTCCTTACTGATCCCTCCCCTCTTCCACTCTTTGTACGCTTTCTGTTTTTTCCTAATCGCCCCTTTGAGATGGTCGCTCATCCAGCTCGGTCTAAATCTCTTGCTTACTAACCGTTTTCCCTTTTTCGGGATACAGGCCTCCGACAGCTCCTGCAGCTTTAACTTAAAATAATCCCAGGCATCTTCTGCCTTTAGATCCATTAATATGTTTGCCCAATCCACTTCCCTTACCAGTCCTCTTAATTTATTAAAATTAGCCTTTTTAAAATTGTAAACCCTAGTCTTCGATTTAATTCTGTTAATCCTTCCATTTAGTTTAAACCGAATTAGCTCATGATCACTTGAGCCAAGGTTGTCCCCCACAACCATTTCCTCAACGAGGTCCTCACTACTCACCAAAACCAAATCCAAAATGGCCTCCCCCCTCGTCGGTTCAGCTACTACTTGATGAAGGAATTGATCAGCAAGCACATCTAGGAACATCTGAGCTCTATTATTGCTACTAGCATTTGTTCCCCAATCTATATCTGGGAAGTTAAAGTCCCCCATAATTACACAGTTCTTATTAGTATTTACTTCCCTAAACACATTAAATAGTTCTTTATCCATATCCTGGGTAGATCCCGGCGGTCTATAGCACACCCCAAGCACTATCCCAGGGGAGGCTCTAGTAGTTCTTTTACCCAGTGTGAGTATTGCCCAGACGGACTCTGTCTTATCCATTCCATCAGTTATTATTTCTTTACAGCTTACCTCATTATTGACATACAATGCCACCCCCCCACCTTTACCTTTGTTCCGGTCGTTCCTAAACAGCACATACCCTTCCATACCTGTACTCCAGTCATGACTACCGTTCCACCACGTTTCAGTTATTCCTACGATATCCGGTTTCATTTCTCGGACCAGGAGCTCCAATTCCTCCATTTTGTTACCTAGGCTTCTCGCATTGGTGTATAAACATCCTAATGTATGCCGTTTAGCCTGTCTCCCATTAGTTATGCAATTTGTTATGGACCCCTTACTGTTCATCCCCCCTCTCCTTCTTATGTCCAATCCAATCCCCCCGGCTATATCTCTTCTTATCTCATCACTCACCTTTTCAATGTTGGAATCTGGCGTGGAGATTAACTGTACATCTCCCAACCGTCTCCCCCAACTTCCTAGTTTAAAGCTCTTTTGATGAGATGAGCCAGCCTCCCTCCCAGAAGTCTATTTCCTTCCCTACTCAGGTGAAGTCCATCCCGTGAGAACAGCTGTCTGTCCCCGAAAGCCTCCCAGTGGCCATACATCCCAAAGCCCTCCTTATAGCACCACTCCCTTAGCCAACTATTTATCCTCACAATCCTGTCAGCCCTTTGCTGCCCTTCTCTAGGAACAGGCAGAATCCCACTAAAGATGATCTGAGCCTCGATTTCCTTGAGCGTCTTCCCCAGCCTGGCATAATCTCCCTTGATTCTCTCTAACGAGAACCTAGCCGTGTCATTCATTCCTACATGAAGGATTATCAAGGGGTTCTTACCTGCTCCTTTTAGTATCCTTTTCAACCGCAGGTCCACATCCCGGATCTTTGCGCCCGGTAGACAGCACACCCTTCTGTTCTCTGGGTCCGCCCTGGTCACAGGCCTGTCTAACCTCCTCAGTAAGGAGTCCCCAATCACGTAAACCTGCCGTCGCCTGGCGACAGTGCGATCTACTAATCTATCCTCTCTTCCCTCTAGTCGAAACCCGTGTCCGTTCCTATTTTCCCTCATACTCCCCCTTGTGCCATCCTGTATCCTTCCGGGCCCAGATTTGGTGCTGTCTCCTTCAACTCCTCCCCTCTCTCTATTGGACTAGCCGCTCTTCTCTTCTTCCTCACCCTCCCACCTTCAGTTACCACCTGCTGCCCCCCTCCTTGTTATCCAAACACCCAAACCTGTTCCTGAGTTCTATTTCCCCTTCACTAGCCCTCCTTTTCCTTGGCCTGCTTCTCACGGTCACATGCTTCCACTGCCCTTGTTCTCCCCCTAAAATTCCCCCCTCACAGTCCTCAGCCTCTGCTTCCACCTGCACCCCTGAGCATTCCCCTTCTGCCCCTCCTTGCCTTTCCTCCATTAGCTGCTCGAACCCCCTTCTAAACTCCACCAGGGTATCTACCTGCATCTCCAACCCCTTAATCTTTTCTTCCAGTAACTGTATTAGGCGGCACTTCATGCAAACATACCTCTGTTCAGGCTCACCCGCTAGAACCATATACATACCGCAGCTTCCACATGCAATCATCTGTATTCTGTCCACTGCTCCTTGGCTCATGGCTGCTGCAGTCTCTGCACACAGCACCTGGGGACACAGAGCACACAACACACCGCGCCCTCCTGCCTCCCCTTCCGCCTCCCCCTGTAAATTCCCACTCAAACTCCCCTGTTAGCATCCCTGTTTGCCGGCTCCTGTGCCGCTGCCTGGCTGGGCGGCCGCTTTTATAGGCCCCCTACTCAGCCAAGCTCCGCCCCCTAATCAGGGCTCGGCGTCCCTCCCAGCACCCTGTGGAGGGTCCTCTTTTTTTATTTGCTGGATATGGTAACCCTAGTGTCAGCCCCATTGACAGAGATGGGAGAGGGAGGCCATGTTGGAGAAGGGCAAAAACTTCATCTAATGTGCAGACGATCACGAGATGCTGAAACCCCCCAATAAATACTGGGTGGCTCCAAACAGAGTTGTGGGAGTGGGAATTGCTGCCCCTCCCCCAGCTCTGACCCCCACCACCTGCATGTCTCTGGCAGGTCTATGGCACTGTGAAGACCATAAACCGGGGGAACCCAGCTGTGCAGGAGGTTCTGGTGGATTCATGGCCCGAATTCAAAGTCTTCCTCACCCGGCCGGGCAGAGAGGTGACGCCCCGCAGCCACCACACTGCACCTGGGAAACTGGATGGCTCCGAAGGATGTAGAATGGGACCCGAGGCCTTTCCTTACTAGGGGACCCCAGGACGGGGGCCAGATTGGCCCAGGGAGGAGACAGGGACTGGGATTCGGGGCCCTTCCTCTTCAGGGGACCACAGGGTGGAGCCAAGCTGGCTTGGGGGCTGGGAATGGGACACACAGCCCTTCCCTTCTAGGGGGGCCCAGGGCAGGGATCAGGCTGGCTCGGGGGAGAGAGGGCAGGCAGATCAGTCATTCCATTGGGAATTCTCCAGTCTTGGCTGTATGTCTCCCCCTACAGGTGGCATCGGATGACTCTGATTTCTATACCAACACATACATGGTGTATTATCGGGACCTAGGTGCCTACCGGACCCTGCTGGCCAGTGCGGGTGCTGTCAACTGGGGACAGACCTTCCGCATCCTTGGTAACATTTGCCCCAAAGCATCTGGGAATGTTGCACAGCAACTGAACATATATGTCCTGTCTGGGCCAAATTCCAGGATCCCGCCCTACAATGCCAGCCCCAAAGCTCTCTGCTCCCCTCAGGCTGCAAGACTGCTCCCATGAGCCCTATGCAGGGCAAGAATATATGGGGTAGCCCCTTGCCAGTGCTGGGCTGGGGTCAGCTCACCTGACCACACCCTCTTCCCTGAGGGCTGGGGCTGGGGGTTTGGAAACTCAGACTCCTGCCCCTTTCGCCAGGCTAGGCACCCCACACGTATGGGCCCTTTTGTCACCACCATTCAGTCCCTTTCCCCACTGCTCATAGCCCATCACTGCCCCTGCAGGGCTCCAGGATGGAGTGTATGAAGTCTCCAAGGACATCGCTGAGGCTAAGAGGATCAAGCTGGAGGTTTTCCGCTACTTCACCTGTTTTCACCCAGATCCCAGCTCCATGCCTGAGATCCGGTCAGTGTCTGCCTGTCTGTCACTGGGCCCCACAGTAGGTGTGGTAAGGAAGGAGGCAGCCTAAGAGGTGGGGGCATTGGCCAACCTGGCACTGGGATTAGGGTGACCAGACAGCAAGCATGAAAAATTGGGATGGGGGTGGGGGGTAATAGGCACCTATATAAGACAAAGCCCCAAATATCAGAACTGTCCCTATAAAATCAGGACATCTGGTCACCCTAACCGGGATGCCAAAGATCTGGCCGACTATTCCTTATGCAGGGCCAAGGGCATTGGGATCCTGTTGCCACCAGCAGAATCTCAGTGGGATTGTCACTGAGCCCGACCTCCTTCAGGGACCCTGCAGGGACTGCGAATCGTAGCCATCGGGTGGGGCCAGCCACGGGGAGGGAGGTCCCGCTTCAGCTCCTGCACAGGGCCCCCACCCTCTGCCAGGAAACCCTGATGCAAAAGGATTCTGTGTCACCAATGGGGCCTCATCCATGGCCCCTGGGGACCAGGCACTCCTTCAATCAGCCATCAGACCTGGCAAGGCTTGGGCAGTGAGACACCGTGCTCCCCCAATCCCTGCACCACATCTCACCTGGTCCAGGATGGAGAGGAACCTTCCCTGCCCACCACCTGTTCAGGCCTGGGCTTTTCACCCAGAGAGGGGCAGATACCCCGGGGGCACTTTAGGGATGGGGAATGAGACACTCTGTTCTAATGAGAAGAGATATTAGACAGATATTAGACAGCTTCGCCACCGTATTGGTAAGAGGGAAAAGACCCTGTATCCCATTCCCCACCCCCTGAGCCAGCGGATCCCCCTGTTCTGGGCCAGATCAGAGCTAGCGCCCCATAGGGGGAAAGGCCCTGTTTCCCATTTCCCATCCCCCAAGCAAGGCAGCTTCCTCACCTCTCCCCTTGACTCCATCATCCCCCTCTCCTGAGTCCCACAAGTTTGGCTAGGTCTGGAGCCCATCTTACAATGACCTTCATGGGAATCCCCCCCTGCCCTGGGGGGGAAGCCCAGTCTGATTGACTGCCTCTCCCACACCCCTGCTGGGGGAAGAGCATCCAATCAGAGCTGCTGCAGTAAGTCCTTTCTCCTCCCTCTCCCTGAGGTAACATGACACCTTCACATGGGATGGATAGGGGAAGAGGGAGCAGAATTTGTTCAGTATCTCAGGGTGGTTCCACTCCCTCCTTCCCTGCCCCTCTTGTGAGCAATGGGACAGCATGGTGTCCCTGTTCACCCCTTCCCTGGGACACACAGCCTGGGAAGGGCAGAGGGGAGCCTGCTGCAGCCCCCACAGGGCTGGGAGGGGTGGGAGAACACCCGGAGGTGCAGAGGGGAAGCTGGGAGGGGGTTGGTGCGGGGCTGGAGACAGAGTTGATGCGTGCCTGTGTGGTGGCAAAACTGATGGGGCAGACTGATTTGCTGGGCAGCAGATGGACAGATATGGGGATAGGAGCTTCTGCAGTGATGCCCATCTCACCCTAATAAATCTGGGAGTGTTGGCAATACTGATCATGTCACATCCAGGGGTTGGGGACCAGGGAAGTTCAGCTGTCAAGGGAGACCAGCAATCACAGTGTCATAGTTTTAAAAAACCTCATGATCTTAAGGCCATCTCATAAGTCTGAAGTGTCACTCTCATCACTGACCTTTGGGGCTTGGCCCTGCTGCTCTCAGCTCCCTCCAGGCTGGACCCGGACATGAGGGTCTCGTCCCTGGATGTCTCCCACGCCGACCTGCTGAATGAGACATGGGTCTTTGGGGGGAACAAGAAAAGCAAGAAGTACCTGGCCAGCTTGATCCGCCACTTCCCCAGTGTCTGCCTGCTGGATGCTGCTGGTCACCCGGTCAGCTGGATTGCTTCAGACCTGTTTGGTGCCATGGGGCCTGGCTACACTCTGCCCCAGCACCGGGGATGCTGACTAATTTGATAGCCAAGCGGTTGCATGCACTAGGCTATCCCAGCTACGGCTATGTGGCCGTGGAGAACTACCCCATGCAGAGGTTGCAGGAGAGGCAGGGCTTCCAGCGCCAGCCCAGCCTGTGCTACTTCATTCTTCAAAACACAGCACTGGCAAAAGCCCCCACATTAACCCCCAGCCCAGCACTAGGCACAGCCCCTGTGTGAGTCCACAACCAGGGTAGGGGAGTCTGGGGATCATTGTTGGCCAAGTGGAATCAGTAACATCTCCCAGCTCTAGCCTCAAATGGGGCTTGCTCCCCCCCCCCACCCCCACGGGCCTTGCCCTCCCCCACAGCCCTATACCCACCTTTAGAGGGTCTGTCCTACTCTCCCAAGCCCATAACTTGCCCCCCTTGATGGATCCTACCACCGCAGACCCATACACTCAGCACCCTTGTCTCACTTCCCCTACACTATCCCATCCCATTTTCTCTTCCAGACACTCCAGCAATAGCTCAATGATCTTCCACCCAATCTAGCTACATGCTCACCTGCCTCCTGCATCCACTCTGCTCCTCCTCCTCTGCTTTCCCTGGGACATCCTGCTCAGCGTATTGTATCTCTAACTCCTCCACAGCCAGTGTGTCACCCTCCCCTGACCCTACCAGAGACATCTTCCCCGGATATCTCTATCCCCCACTTCCCTGGGGCTTGTCATGTCTTTTGCTGTTGCACCCTGCTCTCATCAGCTCTTTTCCCATCTCCTGGACAATACAAGCCAGGGCAGCTTTTAGCGGGGCAGGAGGGGCTGGGAAATAAGCCCCCATTCAGCAACATCTTCTTGAGCACAGCGTGCCTGGCATGATGCTTCTAACCCATGATGGATCTGGCTGTTCCCCATTGATACTAACCAGCCCGAGAGTGTTCCCATGCCAAGGACTCCCTCAAGGGCCAGTCTGTCTCAGTAACTCAAGGGTTAAATACCTCCCGGGGATCTTGATTATCCTCAATCCAAACTTCACTATCCCCAAGGACTCCCGGCCTGAGGTCACATCCAAAAGCAATCCAGATGTGTTAAATTCAGTACCACACAGCCAAGACACCCAAATCCCCTTAACTCCACCCACCGGCATTGACCGATTGCAGGAAGTGTTTCTGGCTTCCTGATCCCAGCTGCAATTAAACTGATTGTTGAAGACACCTTTGAGTATTTCCCCTTTGCAGTGGCAATCCCTGGCATGGCTGGGACCATGCGGGCGAGGGGGAAGGTAGAAATACAACTAGGGCCACACAACTGTTTCCCATTTTTCAACCCACTTTTCAAATGAAACTTTCCCAAAAAAGATTCTGCTCATTCCCAGTGTCGGCTTTGTGTCCAGGCATTGAGGGCCTGAAAACCAAAGTGTTCTGGGTGCGTAATCCAGTCTGCGGAGTGCTGTCCACAAGAACAAGGGTCAGGTCAAATATCTAGAGCTTCCTTTGGAAAACTAACCAATAGCACCAGTTGGAGCCGCCCCACCAAATTTCTAGGATCACTAAATATCTTCCCTGGGGAGATATTAAGAGGCAAACTGAGAGTGTGTGACACAAGAAGAGCTTTGTTAGCAGGGATGGGGAAACCAGCAGCCAGCTGGGGAGAGCTCAGCAATAACAGCTCACCTATCTGTAGTTATGAATAATAAGTAAACACCCAGTCCTGCCCCTTAGGGTATGTCTACACTACGAAAGTAGTTCAATTTTACTTAAAGCGAATTTGTGGAACCGATATTACAAAGTCGAACGTG
This sequence comes from Trachemys scripta elegans, assembly GCF_013100865.1. NCBI lineage: Eukaryota > Metazoa > Chordata > Testudines > Emydidae > Trachemys > Trachemys scripta. The sequence continues at coordinate 135,396,691 of NC_048301.1, read as the reverse complement.
TGTATCCACACTAAGGACAGTAATTCGACTTTGTGAGTCCACACTAACGGGGCAAGTGTCGACATTGGAAGTGGTGCACTGCGGGCAGCTATCCCACAGTTCCCGCAGTCCCCGCTGCCCATTGGAATTCTGGGTCGATCCCCCAATGCCTGCTGGGGTAAAAAATGTGTCGAGGGTGGTTTTGGGTAACTGTCATCATTCAACCGTCACTCCCGCCCTCCCTCCGTGAAAGCGCTGGCAGGCAATCAGTTCGCGCACTTTTCTGGTGATTGACAGCGCGGACACCACAGCACCGCGAGCATGGAGCCTGCTGCGATCATCGCTGCAGTTATGGCCGTTGTCAACACCTCGCACCTTATCATCCACCTTTTTCAGAAGCAGATGCTGAGAAATCGGGCAAAGAGGCTACGGCAGCGCGGTGAGGACATTAAGTCTGAGAGGGGCACAGACCTCTCACAAAGCACGGGACCCCGCGCCATGAACATCATGGTGGCAATGGGTCATGTTGATGCTGTGGATCGGCGATTCTGGGCCCGGGAAACAAGTACAGACTGGTGGGACCGCATAGTGCTGCAGGTCTGGGATGAATCACAGTGGCTGCGAAACTTTCGGATGCGTAAGGGAACTTTCCTGGAACTTTGTGAGTTGCTGTCCCCTGCCCTGAAGCGCAAGGACACCTGGATGCGAGCAGCCCTGACTGTCCAGAAGTGAATGGCCATAGCCCTCTGGAAGCTTGCAACGCCAGACAGCTACCGGTCAGTAGCGAACCAATTTGGAGTGGGCAAATCTACCGTGGGGGTTGCTGTGATGCAAGTAGCCAACGCAATCGTTGAGCTACTGCTCTCAAAGGTAGTGACCCTGGGAAACGTGCAGGTGATCATAGATGGCTTCGCTGCGATGGGATTCCCAAACTTCGGTGGGGCTATAGATGGAACTCACATCCCTATCCTGGGATCGGCCCACCAGGCCAGCCAGTACATTAACTGAAAGGGCTACTTTTCAATGGTGCTGCAAGCACTGGTGGACCATAGGGGACGTTTTACCAACATCAACGTCGGATGGCGGGCAAGGTTCATGATGCTCGCATTTTCAGGAACTCTGGTCTGTTTAGATGGCTGCAGGAAGGTATTTACTTCCCAGACCACAAAATGACTGTTGGGGATGTGGAGATGCCTATAGTGATCCTCGGGGACCCAGCCTACACACTAATGCCCTGGCTCATGAAGCACTATACAGGCGCCCTGGACAGTGAAAAAGAACTCTTCAACTACCAGCTGAGCAAGTGCAGAATGGTGGTGTAGTGTGTTTTTGGACATCTGAAGGGGAGATGGAGAAGCTTACTGACTTGCTCTGATCTCAGCGAAACCAATATCCCCATTGTTATTGCAGCTTGCTGTGTGCTCCACAATCTCTATGAGAGCAAGGGGGAGATGTTTATGGCGGGGTGGGAGGTTGAGGCAAATTGCCTGGCTGCTGATTACATCCAGCCAGACAGCGGGCGATTAGAAGAGCCCAGTGGGACGCACTGTGCATTCGGGAAGCTTTGAAAGCTAGGTTCCAGAGTGAGCAGGGTAACCTGTGACTATTAAGTTTGTTTAAACAGAAGCTGAACCTGCCCCCCTTTCTTTACCCAGTTAATGTTGACTATCCTCTCCAGTTACCAACCCCCTTCCCCCTCTTCCAACACACCTTTAAAAATCAAATAAATGAAACTTTGTTCATTAACACCGTTTTCTTTATTAAGGATTTCATGGTAAACTGTTGAAACTGGGATGCAGACTGTGGTGGGGAGCGGGTGTAGTGATGGAAAGGACACTTCTAAACTCGAGGAATGACAGGCTCCTGCTCCTAGAGCAGTCCGCAGTGGTGGACTGGTTGTTTCAACGGAGGCTGCCACCCCTCCTTTTCGGGACTCTGTGTGTGGGGGCTATGTGACTTTGTGGCGGGGGAGGACGGTTACAGATCCCCTGCTGCATGGCTCTGTCATCCAGGCTAAGGACCGCTGCATAAGATCTGTAACCGCCCTCCCCCGCCACAAACTCACATAGCCCCCCCACACAGAACATGAAAACCACCTCCCAGACTGACCAGGGTGCCTAGTGACTGCAATGTGTGTGTGACCTTCTGCTGAACCTGCCCCCGTGTCTGTACCCTGGTAAAGGTGACTGTGCTCTCCAATTACCAACCCCCTTCCCCCCTTCAAACACACTCTTCTCTAAAAGAACATGACGGAAACAGTAATTAACGGAAACTTATTTTTTATTAACAACTACATAGTTAGGGGATGAAACTGGGACGGGGGCTTGGGTGAGGTGCTTTTGGAGTGAAGGAAAGGACTTATCAAATCTTTGGGAATGAGAGCCTTCTGCTACTTGAGCAGTCTGCAGGGGTGGAGTGACTGTTTTCACAGCCCCTGCCGCCCCTCCTTCTTGGGACTTTGGGTGAGGGGGGGATGGGACTTTGTGGCGGGGGAGGGTGGTTAGAGATAGAATGCAGCGGGGCTCTGTCCTCCTGCCTCCGGTCCTGCAGAACATCTACAAGGTGCCGGAGCATGTCCGTTTGCTCCCTCATTAGTCCAAGAAGCGTTTGAGTCGCCTGCTGGTCTTCCTGCCGCCACCTGTCCTCCCATTTGCTGTGTGATCGCTAGTATTGCGATATGTTCTCCCTCCACTGGGTCTGCTGTGCCGCCTTGGCTCGGGAGCAGCCCATAAGTTCTAAGAACATCTCGTCCTGTGTCCTTTTCTTTCGTCGCCTGATCTGCGCCAGCCTCTGGGAGGGGGATGCTAGGGTAGCTCGGGAGACACTCGCAGCTGTGGGATGGGAAAAAGGGAGTGAATTCCTCACAAAGATACAGTTTTGCAAACAATGAATATAGTCTTTCTCTATGAACAAGACCATGCACAGTACCTATCACATGTGCACTCAGTACAAGGTCGAATTTTTGGCCTTCCCATTGAGTGCCTGGGGTCTTGCTGTACAGATCACACAAGCGGGGCCGGACAACGGAATTCGGCTAGCAGGAGGACATGGTAAGCCGTAGACTTTTGGCCGCTTAAAGCTTAATTTATACCAGTGCCCTCCTTTCATGTTCCAAGCAACACTCCTAGCGTTGGCCAGTTCCTGCTGCCGGCAATCCGACCAGCATGAACTCTGCCCCTGTCCCACCCACCTCGCGGCTTTCCCCGGGAAAGATCCCTGCATGCTGCCCCTGTCCCGCCTCCACCACGTGGCTATAAACCGCCAGTTACAGTTATGTAAAGGAACAGGCAATCAGTCCCAATACTAACATTCTCCTAATTCAAAGCAGGTCACCATGAGTGATATCACTTTGATGAGGATTTTGGAAACAGAGAAAGACCGCATGCTGCGTGAATGCCAGCAAACACCAGGGCCGTATGCCACCATGCTTTGCGAGGCAATGATCCTGGAGTACTTGCTGCTAGCCTGGCACGGAAAAGTTTCCTACAATGGAGGACACAATAAGGCCACTCTCCCCAGGAACCTGATGCAAAGGCTTTCACAATACCTCCAGGAGAGCTTCGTGGAGATGTCCCAGGAGGATTTCTAGCACATACCAGCCTCATGGGGGGGAGGGCTACCAAATTCAGACTCCATTTTGGTCAGTATCAGGGGATTTTAAAAATTGTAAACTTCATGGTTCCAGATATTTGAATCTGAAATTTCACGGTGTTGAAATCATGGGGGTTCCCGACCCAAAATGCAGCTGTGGGGCCAGGTTGCAAGGCTATTCTAGAGGGGGTCCCAGCATTGCCACCCTTAGTTCTGAGCACTGCTGGCAGCAGCACTGCCTTCAGAGCTGGGTGGCCGGAGAGCAGCAGCTGCTGGCCGGGAGCCCAGCTCTGAAGGCAGCGTTGCCACAGCAGCAGCACAGAAGTGAGGGTGGCATAGTATGAGAGGGGTCATCACTTTTTTGGGTGAGGAAGGGCTGATCTTAGGGGTGGGCAACAGCCCATGGTGTCATGGTCAGGGAGGTGATATGCTCCCTGTCACAGAGTCCCCGGGCGATGCTCTGGAACTGCTCCCCACAAAGCCAGTCAGGACTTTGGGGAGCCTCCTCTCCCTCGGAGCAGACCGTCTTAAGGGCAAGAAGCTCACACAGCTTCACCTCCTGGGTCTTTCCTGGGAGCATTCAGCATATGCCCCTCCGTGCGCTTCCCACAGCAAGTCCGCCCAGGTGTGGTCCTGGGGAATGATTAGGGGTCTGGAGCACATGACTTATGAGGAGAGGCTGAGGGAACTGGGATTGTTTAGTCTCCAGAAGAGAAGAATGAGGGGGGATTTGATAGCAGCCTTCAACTACCTGAAGGGGGGTTCCAAAGAGGATGGAGCTCGGCTGTTCTCAGTGGTGGCAGATGACAGAACAAGGAGCAATGGTCTCAAGTTGCAGTGGGGGAGGTCCAGGTTGGATATTAGGAAACACTATTTCACTAGGAGGGTGGTGAAGCACTGGAATGCGTTACCTAGGGAGATGGTGGAGTCTCCTTCCTTGGAGGTTTTTAAGCCCTGGTTTGACAAAGCCCTGGCTGGGATGATTTAGTTGGGAATTGGTCCTGCTTTGAGCAGGGGGTTGGACTAGATGACCTCTTAAGGTCCCTTCCAACCCTGATATTCTATGATTCTAGCTGCAGTCTGCTCTCTGGTCAGGATGCCAGGGTAGAGACACAAGTATTCAGCAGGGAGCCCAGCTGCAAGCCCTAATCAGGGCTGGCTCAGAGGAACACGCTGAGCTGAGTGCTGACAGCTGAACTGAGCCACAGAAGGGCTATATAAACCCTGAACAAACCTCAGAGAAGGCTTGACTGGGAGGAGACAGGAAGGTAGTATTACTGTCACCTTACCAAAGGGGGAAGCCTTTGGGACAGGAGACCCTGGGGAGGGTCTGGGAGGAGCACTAGCTGTGGGGAGACGGGGGAAATGCACGAATGTTGTAAATAAAGAGTCGATACTTGGGTGATCCAGCACAAGACGGCATGGAAGGCTCTTTATTATACCAGCCTAAACACAGGGTGCAGGCATAAAAGTGGGAGAGCCAGCAAAGAACCCTGTGACTCTCCCCCTACATTCAGCCATCCCAAAGTTCCTTAAACCTCTGAGTGCTGGGACTGGAGCCAGGGAGGGACAGGGCTGGGGGCTCCCAGGCTGGGGGCTCCTACCACATACTGAGCTCCAGCTGCTACTCCCAGTCAGGCTGGGGAAGGACGGGTCTTCCTCTTCCCCTGCTTGGGCCGCACCCTGGACCAGGTCAGACCCATCTCTAGGATTATCTGTTGGTGGCAGGAAGCTCTGTGACTCTCTGCTCATAAGGCAGCACTGCCGCCAGCAGCTGCATGAAACTATGTGGAAATTCCATGACTCCCCTACAATAGCCAGATTTCCTGGGGTAGACCAGCTTTCACAGTCTCTAATGCATTTTTCACAGCCTCCTGGGGTGGAACTTACCCTAAGTCCTATAAACATAACACCCTGCAACGCAGCTCCCCTTTGCTGCCCCCTTCCTTAGCTTGTAGACATCCTACCAACTGTAACAATCTCCCAACCAATAAAGCTATATGCCAGCCACAGCACACACGCCAGTATCAATGTGGTTCAATGACTATAAGTTCATATCCAACCCTCAGGATAAGTCTGAGAACAGACCATTCTTGCTGTTACAACCTGAGTCTGTCAAAGGGTTTTTCATCTTATTATTTGAGGGACTGGGGGAAATGTAATTGCAGGATGGCAGAAGACTCAGAAGGAGCTCAAACTATTAACAAATAAATAAATGCCATATGTGAATGTTTGCTGGGAGGGGGAATTAGGAGGCGGGGGGAATAGGGGTAAAGGGGATTGGGGCTGCAGCAAAGGGAGGGGGATTATGAGGAGATCAGAGGGGTTGGGGGTTCAGGTGAGGGATATTGGGTTCAGGTGATGTGATGGCAGGAGGGAGGCTGAGTGGGTGTCAGTCACGCCCACATTCTTCCCTCCCATATGTGCCCTGGGATCGGGCAGTACTGTCCCTCTGAGGGTGGCTGGAGGCATAATGTGAGCAGAATCTGGGGTTCTCCCCCTTTAGGGGGCTCTGAAGTCCTCTCCTTGCCCCTGTGCATGTGCTGGGATTTGGGGGGACCATCTCTCTGAGGGTGTCTGAGCCCATCTTCCTGCCCCTTGGTGTGTGCCAAGATTTGGGGGTCCACACCCCTTTATATGGTGTCTGGCCCCTCTAATGGCTTCCCCTCCTGTGTGCTGGGATCTCGGGACCCTGCCCCACTAGGGGATATCTGACATTCTTTCCCTGCCCCGCATGGGAGCCGGCATCTAGGGAAGCCCTGTCCCTCTGGCGGGGAGCTGTGTGCAGCCATCCCAGGAGCATGCACCAAAACCACACCACTAGATCCGGATGAGGAACTAAGAACAAGAAATCTTGGTGCATAACACAAGCTCCCAAGCACTGACCAGGGGAGTGGGGCTGAGAACACCCACTGAGATGAATGGAGCTATTGTCCCAGGCTATATCATCTCAATGGGTGCTCTCCTACAGCGCATACCATCACACCGAGATCCATGGGCCCTATCACAACTGCACAAGTCAATGCATAACGTGCACAATTCAGTGCTATAATGAGGTGAAATGGATCTCTCAGGGTACCCAGGCACCTTTCCTTTGATCACACACCTGGGGGCAGAAAGAGGGACTCACTTCCGCCAAGTGGAACAGCCCCCTGAAACCATCTTGTCTTAGTCACAGTTCTGCCAAGCTGCTCCAGCTAACCCCTCCCCTGTTCAGTAGAGCGACACCTACACGCTGAGGACAGCTGGAGCCCAGGGGCTCTTGGCAGCTCCAGGGCACGGTTAAGGACCAGGGGCAGGCACCTTAACTCTTCATTGCTTGGTTTTCAGATGGGAGAGTTTTGCTGGGTTCGACATTGTGGAACGGTGCATGGAACCTTTGGGCAATGTTAACTCCATAGTTTGCCAGTGACTTAGCACTGACTGCCTGGCACACAAGGGAACAGGAGATGTGGACACAGCTCTGCTACAGCTTGGAACAAAGTCACAGCGTGCGAGAGAGGCGACTGTGTTTGTGAGAACTCCAGAGACTCAGCATCCCAGGAAGTCACACGGGAACACAGAGACAAAAGGAGGGAGAGCCAAGATGGATCCCACAAAGCTGGGGGTATTGAGGCAGTTGTTGCTGTCAACACAACCTCTGCCTTTAGCTCAGCTTTGCCAAGCCAACCTGAGGATTCTCTGATGCTGGATTCCAGCTGAATAATAAATGTGACGCCATGTTGCTGCAGATACAGATTGCATTGCTCCCAGCAGATAACGAACCATGACAGCCCCATGCCAAGGGGTTTCCATCTTGTCATAGGTAGAAACCTGCCCCAGGATAAAGGGGCACCAGCAGAACTGGTTTGCCCATGTCCCACCCCAGGCTGTGCTCATGTTTCCTCAGAATTCTACTCCGCTGGCCCCAGGAAATCATCTCACCTCTCCCTGCCCATGGAAGGAGTGCCTTGTAACTGCAGGGATGCGGCTGCCCCCAGCTCCGGGCCAGGCACAGACTCTGTTAATGGTTCATTCACTCAGGGATAAGAGGCTGGAGCAGCCCCTGATGGAGAGCGAGACCCAGCGGGGATAGGACCAGCTGCTGCCAGGCAAGGACCTCACTGCCTCACGGACACCTTGTCTCTCTATCTTCACAGCGGTTGCCGCTTAACCTGGCAGAGAGACTGTCCAGGTAAGTGGGAGCTACTGGGGCCACCTGAGTCCTGCACAGACCCGCCGTGGCATGGCTGGGGCCACAGACACACAGACAGGACAAACTGGGAGGAGTGGTAGATTCACTGGAGGGCAGGGATAGGATACAGAGGGACCTACACAAATTAGAGGACTGGGCTAAAAGAAATCTGATGAGGTTCAACAAGGACAAGGGCAGAGTCCTGCACTTAGGACAAAAGAATCCCATGCACTGCTACAGATTAGGCTAGGGTGGCTAGGGAGCAGTTCTGCAGAAAAGGACCTAACGGTTACAGTGGATGAAAAGCTGGATATGAGTCAACAGTGTGCCCTTGTTGCCAAGAAGGCTAACAGCATTTTGGGCTGTATAAGTGGGAGCATTGCCAGCAGATCAAGGGACATGATCATTCCCCTCTAGTCGGCATTGGTGAGGCCTCATCTGAAGTACTGTGTCCAGTTTTGGGCCCCACACTGTAAGAAGGATGTTGAAAAATTGGAAAGAGTCCAGCAGAGGGCAACAAAAATGATTAGGGGACTGGAGCACATGGCTTATGAGATGAGGCTGGGGGAACTGGGATTAGTTAGTCTGCAGAAGAGAAGAATGAGGGAAGATTTGATAGTTGCTTTCAAGTACCTGAAGGAGGGTTCCAAAGAGGATGGATCTAGACTGTTCTCAGTGGTACCAGATGACAGAATGAGTAATGGTCTCAAGTTGCAGTGGGGGAGGTTTCGGTTGGATATTAGGAAAAACGTTTTCACTAGGAATGGGTTACCCAGAGAGGTGGGAGAATCTCCTTCCTTAGAGGTTTTTAAGGTCAGGCTTGACAAAGCCCTGGCTGGGATGATTTAGTTGGGGATTGGTCCTGCTTTGATCAGGGGGTTGGACTAGATGACCTCCTGAGGTACCCTTCCAACCCTGATATTCTATGATTCTATTGTAGGTTCTATGGTGAGTAAGGGAGAAGCACCCAGACTGGTATGTTATTGTAGGGTCTTGACTCTCACAAACACAGCTTAGCAAATTGGGGAAAATGTTGTGAAGATTTGTTGCCCCTTACAAGAGAAATTGGACTCAGTTGAGGTACTGATCTGCCACTCCTTGAGCTCTGGGAACACTTTTGCAAATTCTCATCAAAAGTGATTTTTAGATTGAAAAGCTGAAACATTAACTGCAAGGAAGTGCTGATACTTAGGAGGAGAGGAAAATCCACAGGAAATGCTGCACTGAGAATATAACCATTGGGGTGGTTATTGTAGGGTCTCTGGTGGCTACAATGTTGTAAGCAGAATGGTTTGTTATTGTAGGTCTACCCACAGCATTTGTTATTTTGGCAGGGCTGGATGATTGCAGACACCCCTCCTGTCTCCAGGGAGGTGGGGTAGGGGGGAAGGTCACAGGGAACTGATGGGTATCTCCACCACAGGGCATCCCCAGTGCCATCCCTGCTGGAATCTGCCGAGGGCCCATCCACACCACAGATGCTGATCCTGAGCTGCTCCTCCAAGCTGCGGCTGCTAGAGGGGACACTACAGAGGGGCTTCCCCAATACATTGCCGGTGACAAGAACCCATCTTTTTTCCCATGTGCCACTTCCTGGGACGGGGATGGGAGCAGGGCAGAAAGTTCTCTCTCCCCGGGGTGATGGGGTGGAGATTGGGCTGGCTGGGGTCAAGACCCTACTCCCAGGTGCTGGCTGCTCTCCCAGCCACCCCCTCCCCACTCACATCTCCTGTCTCCCAATGTCCAAACCCAACAAATTCCTGCTGCTCATCCAGCATAGCCGGCGGGACCTCCCCAGCCGGTCACAGGGCAGATTGGCTCCATATCAAACAGTTACACCACAGGCAGGCTCTGTGCCAGCCAATCACTGCATGGCCAGGCTCCGTGCCAGCCAATCAAAGACCTGGGTAGCTGTGACTCCCTCCATGATTCCATGCCATCACATGGCTCAAGTGTGTGGGGGGTCACCAGCCCCTTTGTCCCCCCTCGTCCTAAATCAGGAGAGTAAACCTGGGGTGGTGGTTAGAGACAGGCCCCGCCCCGGCCCTCGTCCCTCAGACTCCCTTCCCCATATCTCTCCCCTCCACATCCCTGCCCCCTCCTTGCCCCTCACCCCAACCCCTAGCATACCCCACATCCCCCACTCGCTCCCCAATCGCCTCTCCTTGCTGCTCCTCACATTCCCCTGCCCCCCATCTCTGGTACCCAGAGTCTGGGGCAGCCATCTTCCCTGGCCTCAGCCCCCTGAAATCATTGTGAGGTGGTGGCCATGTTGACTAAGGGCAGCCTGTGGTGTCAGCCCCATTGGCAGGGATGGGAGAGGGAGGCCATGTTGGAGAAGGGCAAAAACCTCACATAATGTGCAGACGATCACGAGATGCTGAAACCCCCCAATAAATACTGGGTGGCTCCAAACAGAGTTGTGGGAGTGGGAATTGCTGCCCCTCCCCCAGCTCTGACCCCCACCACCTCTATGTCTTTGGCAGGTCTATGGCACTGTGATGGCCATAAACCGGGGGAACCCAGCTGCGCAGGAGGTGCTGGTGGATTCATGGCCTGACTTCAAAGTCGTCCTCACCCGGCCGCGCAGAGAGGTGAAGCCCCTCAGCCACCGCACTGCACCTTGGGAACTGGATGGCTCGGGAGGATGTAGAATGGGACCCGAGGCCTTTCCTCACTGGGGGACCCCAGGACAGGGAGCCAGATTGGCTCCGGGAGGAGACCGGTGCTGGGATTTGGTGCCCTTCCCCCCTAAGGGGGCCCAGGGCAGGGACCAGGCTGGCTCGGGGGAGAGGGGGCAAGCAGATCAGTCATTCCATTGGGAATTCTCCAGTCTTGGCTGTATGTCTTCCCCTACAGGTGGCATCGGATGACTCTGATTTCTACACCAACACATACACAGTGTACTACCGGGACCTAGGTGCCCACCGGGCGCTTCTGGGCAGTGCGGATGCTGTCAACTGGGGACAGACCTTCTGCATCCTTGGTAACATGTGCCCCAAAGCATCTGGGAGAGTCGCACAGCAACTGAACATATAGGTCCTGTCTGGGCCAAACCCCAGGATCCCGCCCTACAATGCCAGCCCCAAAGCTCTTTGCTCCCCTCAGGCTGCAAGGCTGCTCCCATGAGCCCTATGCAGGGCAGGAACATATAGGGTAGCCCCTTGCCAGTGCTGGGCTGGGGTCAGCTCATCTGACCACACCCTCTTCCCTGAGGGCTGGGGCTGGGGGTTTGGAAGCTCAGATTCCTGTCCCTCCCAACCCATGTGCCAGGCTGGGCTCTCCACACATATGGGCCCTTTTGTCACCACCATTCAGTCCCTTTCCCCACTGTTCATGGCCCATCGCTGCCCTCTGCAGGGCTCCAGGATGGAGCGTATGAAGTCTCCAAGGACATCGCCGAGGCTAAGGGGATCAAGCTGGAGGTGCTCCGCTACTTCACCTATTTTCACCCAGATCCCAGCTCCATGCCTGAGATCAGGTTAGTGTCTGCCTGTGTCACAGGGCCCCACAGGGGGCATCATACGGAAGGAGGCAGCCTAAGGGGTGGGGGCATTGGCCAGCATGGCACTGGGATTAGGGTGACCAGACAGCAAGCATGAAAAATTGGGACAGGGGGTGGGGGGTAATAGGCACCTATATAAGACAAAGCCCCAAATATCAGAACTGTAAAATCAGGACATCTGTTCACCCTAACTAGGATGCCCAAGATCTGGCTGGCTATTCCTTATACAGGGCCAAGGGCATTGGGGTCCTGTTGCCACCAGCAGAATCTCAGTGGGATTGGCACTGAGCCCAACCTCCTTCAGGGACATTGCAGGGACTGGGAAGCGTAGCCATCGGGTGGGTCAGCCATGGGGAGGGAGATCCCTCTTCAGCGCCTGCACAGGGCCCCCAGCCTCTGCCAGGAAACCCTGATGCAAATGGCTTCTGTGCCACCAATGGCACCCCATCCATGGACCCTGGGGACCAGGCACTCCTTCAATCAGCCATCAGACCTGGCAGGGCTTGGGCAGCGAGAGAGCGGGCTCCCCCCCATCCCTGCACCACATCTCACCTGGCCCAGGATGGAGAAGAACCTTCCCTGTCCACAGCCTGTTCAGACCTCGGCTTCTCACCCAGGACCCATACCCCAAGCTCTGAGCGCTGACCTTTGGGGCTTGACCCTGCTGCTCTCTGCCCCCCTAGGCTGGACCTGGCCATGAGGCTCTCGTCCCTGGATGTCTCCCACGCCGACCTGCTGAATGAGACATGGGCCTTTGGGGGGAACGAGAAAAGCAGGAAGTACCTGGCCAGCGTGATCCGCCACTTCCCCAGTGTCTGCCTGCTGGATGCTGCTGGCCACCTGGTCAGCTGGGCCGCTTCATACCCGTTTGGTGCCATAGGGCTTTCCTACACTCTGCCCCAGCACCGGCAGCGCGGCTACATGGGGATGCTGAATAATTTGATAGCCAAGCGGTTGCACGCACTAGGCTATCCCAGCTACGGCTATGTGGCTATGGAGAACTACCCCATGCAGAGGTTGCAGGAGAGGCAGGGCTTCCAGCGCCAGCCCAACCTGTGCTACTTCATTCTTCATAACCCAGCAGCGGCAAAAGCCCCCACATTAACCCCCAGCCCAGCACAAGGCACAGCCCCCACATGAGTCCCCAGCCCAACCGCCCAGGGGACCTGACAAGGGAGCGGGGCAGGGGAGTATGGGGATCATTGTTAGCCAAGTGAAATCAGTAACATCTCCCAGCTCTAGCCTCACATTGGGCCTGCGACCCCCAAGCCCCACAGGCCTTGCCCTCCCGCACAGTCCTATACCCACCTTTAAAGGGTCTGTCCTACTCTTCCGAGCCCATAACCTGCCCTTCTTGATGGCCCCTACCACCCCAGACCCATACACACAGCACCCCTGTCCCACTTCCCTACACTGCCCCATCCCGGTTCCTCTTCCAGACACTCCAGCAACGGCTCAATGATCTTCCACCCAATCTAGCTACATGATCACCTGCCTCCTGCATCTGCTCTGCTCCTCCTCCCGTTTTCCCTGGGACATCCTGCTCAGCGTATTGCATCTCTACCTCCTCCACACAGTGTGTCACCCTCCCCCGACTCTACCAGAGACATCTTCCCCGGATCTCTCTCTCCCCTGTTCCCTGGGGCTTGTCACGTCTCTTGCTGTTGCACCCTGCTCTCATCAGCTCTTTCCCCATCTCCTGGACTATACAAGCCGGGGCAGCTTTAAGTGGGGTGGGAGGGGCTGGGCAATAGGTCCCCATTCAGCAATATCTCCTTGAGCACAGCGTGCTCTAACCCATGATGCTTCTAACCTATGATGGATCTGGCTGTTCCCCATTGATACTAACCAGCCCGAGAGTGTTCCCATGCCAAGGACTCCCTCAAGGGCCAGTCTGTCTCAGTAACTTAAGGGTTAAATACCTCCCAGGGATCTTGATTATCCTCAGTCCAAACTTCACTATCCCCAAGGACTCCCGGCCTGAGGTCACATCCAAAAGCAATACAGATGTGTTAAATTCAGCACCACACAGCCAAGACACCCAAATCCCCTTAACTCCACCCACCGGCATTGACCGATTGCAGGAAGTGTTTCTGGCTTCCTGATCCCAGCTGCAATTAAATTTATTGCTGAAGACACCTTTGAGTATTTCCCCTTTACAGCGGCATTCCCTGGCATGGCTGGGACCATGCGGGGGAGGGAGAAGGTAGAATTACAGCTAGGGCCACACAGCAGTTTCCCATTTTTCAACCCACTTTTCAAATGAAATTTTCCCAAAAAAGGTTCTGCTTGTTCTCAGTGTTGGCTTTGTGTCCAGACACTGAGGGCCTGAAAACCAAAGTGTTCTGGGTGCGTAACCTGGTCTGCGGGATGGTGTCCACAGCAGCGAGGGTCAGGTCAAATATCTAGAGCTTCCTTTGGAAAACTAATCAATAGCACCAATTGGAGCTGCCCCACCAAATTTCTAGGATCACTAAACATCTTCCCTGGGGGGACTTTAAGAGACAAACTGAGTGTGTGTGAAACAAGAAGAGCTTTGTTAGAGGGGACGGGGAAACCAGCACCCAACTGGGGAGAGCTCAACAATAACAACTCACCTATCTGCAGCGGCGTATTATCGCCTAGGCCGACAAATCTGAGCACCCATGGAGAAGCTCCCCTGCTCCAGCTCGCCTCCTCCGCGAGCGCTGCCACGTCCTATTTCTCTTCCCTCCCTCCCAGCGCTTGCACCATGAAACAGCTGTTTCGCGGGGCAGGGAGGGAGGGGGAGGAGGGGGAACGCCGCGCGCTGGGGGAAGAGGCGGGGCCGGGGCGGGGATTTGGGGAAGGGAACCAATAGGGGCAGGGAGGGGGCGGAGTTTGGGGAAGGGGTTGGAATGGGGGGTAGGAAAAGGGTGGAGTATGGGTGGGGCCAAGGGCAGGCAAGGGGGCAATTATTTCAGGGCCTAGGGGCGGCAAAATCATTAATCCACCACTGCCTATCTGCACTGATGAATAATAAGTAAACACCCAGTCCTGCCCCTTAGTGTCTCCAGCTGTGTCCTCTGATTCAGTTCCCCACCCACAACCACCAAACGAGACGTGGCCCCATGTGGGGACTGAGCATAGCCTGCGGTACCTGGCGAACCTGATTTGCAGATTCTTCAGCTTCTTCCCCCGGATGCCACCAGCCACCCTGTTAGCTGAAGCCTCATGAACCCCTTTGGTACCATACCTCATGACTACACCCTGCCTCAGCCCCGTAGGTGCGGCTACATGCGGGTGCTCAGCACCACGACAGCCAAGCGGACGCATGCACAATGCTGCCCCATCTTTGGCCGCGTGGCCCTGGACAACCTCCCCATACAGAGGCTGCAGGACAGCCAGGGCTTCCAGCTCCAGCCCAGCCTGTGTCATCATTTTCCACACCCCAGAGCCAGTGACAGCTCCTGCCTGAGCCCCCTGACCCAGCACCAGCCACCACTTCCTACTTAAGTCCCCTTCCCCAGCAACCTCCATGGGGCAGGGCTGAGGGCCAATAGGGTGGCCAGGGCAGCGCATTGGGCCCTATGGGACTAGAAACATCTCGCGTCTCTCCAGCACATACCAGTCTCAGGGGTGGGGCCCTACCAAATTCTCGCTCTGTTTTGGTCAATTTCGTGGTTTTAGGATTTTTAATATTGTAATTTTCACGGTTTCAGATATTTTAAATCTGAAGTTTCATGGTGTTGACACTGTGGTGTCCCGACCCAAATCGAGGTTGGTGGGGGGAACCAGGGGGGTGTGGTATTGCCACCGGAGCTCTGAAGACAGCGCTGTCACCAGCAGCAGTGCAGGACTAAGCATGGCAATCCCGCGGCCCCTCCCCCTCCAATAGCCAGATTTCATGGCAGTGAAGTTGGTAGGACCCTTCTCATGGGGCCAGCCACTGCAGCCCCATAACCAGTCTCCTTGGATGGAACTTGCCCATAGCCCTATAGACATAGCACCCCACAACCCAGATCCCCTTTGCTGCCCCCTTCCTTGGGCTGTTTCAGACTTCCTAGCCCCATATAATGAAGCTACACGCCAACCACAGCTCCCAGTGCCAGTGTAGGTCAAAGCGGGGGTGTTACAGTATCAAGGAGGTTGAAGGCTGAAAGTTCAAAGCCAACCCTTGGCAGAAGTCGGAGAAGGACCCATGCCTTCTGCTACAACCAGCCTCAGCCACAGGGTTTTTAAACTTATTATTTGGGGGCATGGGGGGGAATGTAATTGCAGGATAACAGAAGATTCAGAAGGTGCTTAAAATAGTTACATATAAATAAATGACCTCTGTGAATGCTTGCTAGGAGGGGAAATAGGGATAGAGGAGTTTGGGACTTCAGCAAAGGGAGGAGGATTATGGGGAGGTCAGAGGTTCGGGTTCAGGTGAGGGGGTGGGATATTGGTACGGCTGATATGATGGTGGGAGGGAGGGTGAGTGAGTGAGTGGGTGTCAGGCACCCCCACATTCTTCCCTCCCATATGTGCCCTGGGATTGGGAGGACCTTTCCCTTTGCGGGTGTCTGAGCCCCACCTCTCTGCCCCCTCACGTGAGCCAGAATCTGGGGGGCCCTCCCTCTTTAGGAGGCTCTGAGCCCCTCTCCCTGCCCCTGTCACTCTGGGGGTGTCTGAGCCCTTTGTGTGTGCCAGGATCTGGGGTTCCTGCCCCTTTATAGGGGTGTCTGACCCCATTCCTTGCCTCCCCACATGTGTGTTGGGATCTGGGGGACCCTGTGCCACTTGGGTGAGCTGAGCCCTTCTCCTGCCTCCCCTTGTTGAAGCCAGGGGACCCTGCCCTTCTAGACAATAGCTGAGCTCCTTCCCCTGCTCCCACAACACTAGATCAGGTGAGGAACTAAGCACGGGCAGGCTTGGTATATAGCACAGGCTCCCAAGCACTTACTGAGGGAAGAGGGCTAGATGAATGGAGCTATCGGTCCAGGCTGTATTATCTCAATGGGCACTCTCCTTCAGTTGATACCATCACACTGAGATCCATAGGATCCACAATATCAAAGCAGCTGCTACTGGTTAATTTCATACAATTTTACAGCTGAGCACCAGGTCAGCTACAATTAAATTTGAGAAGACTTGTTTAAAAGCAGATTGTTCTAGGTTCTCTAGCATCCCCATGGTTACTTGGATTGTCTTGAAATTTCGGGTGCCTCTTGGGGGACATAGGCTTAGTGACCCACATTTTAGATCATTTGATCAAGGGGTTCCTGAATTACAACCACCCACCCAAAAACAGCTTTTCTTCAAGTTCACAGCTTCTACCAATGGATTTTGTGCACCCCTGCCTTTGAAAATGCTGATGGCTTAATGGAATTGGAAGGGGAGGGTGAGCTGGAAATGCTGGGGGTGGGGATACTAAATGTTGCAGGGTATGGTGGGGAGGGAGAAGGAGAGACACACACCAGTCTTTTTACACATGTAACAAATAACCACCACATTTTTGGGTCATACACCAACTACACACTCCAAAAGTTACAAAGCACGAGCATTATCCCCATTCCACTATTGCGTAATGTGCATGGGGAGGGGGGTAGAAATGCCCAGATACACCCATAACACACCTACTCACACACTGTCATTGCACTGTACTGAACAGGGGCTTCAACTACCTTCAACTACCTGAAGGAGGGTTCCAAAGAGGATGGAGCTCGGCTGTTCTCAGTGGTGGCAGATGACAGAACAAGGAGCAACAGTCTCAAGTCGCAGTGGGGGAGGTCTAGGTTGGATATTAGGAAAAACCATTTCACTAGGAGCGTGGTGAAGCACTGGAATGGATTACCAAGGAATGTGGTGGAATCTCCTTCCTTAGAGGTTTTTAAGGCCCAGCTTGACAAAGCCCTGGCTGGGATTATTTAGTTGGGGTTGATCCTGCTTTGAGCAGGGGGTTGGACTAGATGACCTCCCGAGATCTCTTCCAAACCTAATCTTCTATGATTCCCTACACTTGCCCGGCATGTAGACACTAAGGGCGAGTTTACACTACAAAGACAGATCAAGCCAGTGAAAAATCCCCACCCTGGAGCGACGTTGTTACACCGACCCAAGTCCCCGTGCAGACAGCGCTAGGACAGTGGAAGAACTGTGGAAGACATGGCTGGAGCCTGCTCCACATCACATCTGCTCAATTGTACAACCCCTTCAACCTCATCCCCTTCAGGTACGTGATGCCATCTGACACTACACTGTCATTTACCTTTCATTCGTGCCCACTTCACTGATGACAGTCCCCAGGCAGGAAGACCCCGTGCCCCATTAGTGACACAACGTGCACAAGTCAGCGCTGGAATGAGGTAAACTGGATCTCTCAGGGTACCCAGGCACCTTTCCTTTGATCATACACCTGGGGGCAGGAAGAAGGGCTCACTGTCACTGAGGGGAACAGCCCCCAAAACCACCTCGATTCAGTCACAGCTCTGCCGAGCTGGTCCAGCTAATCCCTCCCCCATTCAGTACAGCAACACATAACGCGCTGAGGACAGCTGGAGCCCAGGGGTTCCTGGCAGCTCCAGGGGCAGAGATAAGGACCCCGGGCAGGTACCTTAACTCCTCATTGCTTGGTTTTCAGACGTGAGAGTTTTGGTGGGCTCGACATTGTGGAAGGGCACGTGGAACATTAACGCTGCGGTTTGCCAGTGACTTAGCACTGACCGCCTGGTACACAAGGGAGCAGGAGAGGTGGACACAGCTCTGCTGCAGCTTGGAACAAAGTCACAGGCTGCTAGGAGGCGAACCCCGGGAAATCACACAGGAAAAACAGACAAAAGGAGGGAGAGCCAAGACGGATCCCATAGAGTTGGGGGTATTGAGGCAGTTGTTGCTGCCAACACGACCGCTGCCTTCAGCTCGGCTTTGCCAAACCAACCTGAGAACTCTCTGATGCAGGATTCCAGTTAAGTAACAAATGTGATGCTGAGTTGCTGCAGATATGGATTGCATTGGTCCCAGCAGGTAACGAACTGTGACAGCCCCTTGTCAAGGAGATTCCATCAGAAGTAGAAACCTGCTACTCCTCAATGTCAATAGGGACCAATATGAGATCCCCGCCAGAGCATGGGCAAAAGAGGCACAGAGCCTCCGAGGACACACATGCCTCGGGGGACAAGGCTGGGGGAGACACAGAGCAGAGGAAAGCAGAAAGCGAAAGAGAGGGACCCAGACTGGGGGCTCCTAGTGTAGAACCAATGTGAATGAAATTGTTTTTAAGTTATCCACTGTACCATTGCAAAACTTCTGTTACTACATTGTAACTTTCATTACACTTGCCATTTTGCTACATTGTAACTTTCATTACACTTGCCATTTTGCCTACATTGTAACTTCTGTGCCATATTGTAATTCAAACCCCATTTTAAAATGCTTACTCCATTTTGTAAGGGCTTGCTGCAACCTTCATTTTTGCAAACCCTGCTGTAACCTTATTAGTCTAGTTAAGATGTGTGAATGAGGGATGTATGGGTGATAGAATCAACCTCCAGCACCAGCCCGTCCTGATGAGATAAAGTTCAAATACCAACGGCTGAAGAACTAGACAACAGCCCTAACTCAAGCAAGAAGCATCCACCTTAAAAAGAAACAACAGAAGGAAGATCAAAGCCAGGTCCCAGGCTGACAGTCACGCCTGCAATTGACGGGTGATCAAGTCAAACCCAGAGGCGGCGTGACACAGCGAGACCTAGAGACTTTGAATCCAAAAACTCCTATAAAAAAGGAAGGGTGAGATGAGAGACTTTGGGTAACGTTCTGCTATCAACATCAAGGAGCATCGGTGCGCGCCCGACAGAGACCCGGCTCCCCCTCGTGCTCAGCTCTCCTGGCCAGTTAGCTGTCACGAGCTACGATCCCAAGCTGCGAACTCAAACTACACTCAGGACTGGTAACTATCCAGCAGCTGCAGAACATTTTGGTGTGTGTGTGTGTGTGTGTGTGTGTGTGTGTGTATGTGTATAAGCATTGAGGTATTTGTTAATAGTTACAGATTAATAATAAATGTGGCATCTTTGCCTTGACCCCTAAAACGATCCTGTATAAGTTTGTGGGACAACACTAGCACAACCCTGAGTCAAAGGAATAAACAGAAACTGACAGTTAGGAAGGAATTGCTAAGCGGGAGCCCACGCCTGGGACAGCAGATGGTATGGTTCGGCATTGAGGGGCATCAGCAGAGCTGGAGGGGGAGGCCCGGGCTGGGACAGCAGGGGTTGTGGGTCTGGATTGAGGGGCACGAGCAGAGCTGGTTTGCCCATGCCCCACTCCTGGCAGTGCTCATGTTTCCTCACAATTCTACTCCGCTGGCCCCCGGAAACCCTTTCACCCCTCCCTGCGCAGGGAAGGAACCTAGTGGTGCCTTGTGACTGCAGGGACCTGGCTGCCCCAGCTCTGGGCCAGCCACAGACTCTGTTAATTCATAGATTCAAGGACTGGAAGGGACCTCAAGAGGTCAAGTCCAGTCCCCTGCCCTCGTGGCAGGACCAAATACTGTCCAGACCATCCCTGATAGACATTTATCTAACCCACTCTTAACTATCTCCAGAGATGGAGATTCCACATCCTCCCTAGGCAATTTATTCCAGTGTTTAACCACCCTGACAGTTAGGAACTTTTTCCTAATGTCCAACTAAACCTCCCTCGCTGCAGTTTAAGCCCATTGCTTCTGGTTCTATCCTTAGAGGCTAAGGTGAACAAGTTTTCTCCCTCCTCCTTATGACACCCTTTTAGATACCTGAAAACTGCTATCATATCCCCTCTCAGTCTTCTCTTTTCCAAACTAAAAAACCCAATTCTTTCAGCCTTCCTTCATAGGTCATGTTCTCAAGACCGTTAATCATTCTTATTGCTCTTCTCTGGACCCTCTCCAATTTCTCCACATCTTTCTTGAAATGTGGTGCCCAGAATTGGACACAATACTCCAGTTGAGGCCTAACCAGTGCAGAGTAGAGCGGAAGAATGACTTCTCGTGTCTTGCTCACAACACACCTGTTAATACAGCCCAGACTCATGTTTGCTTTTTTTGCAACAGCATCATATTGTTGACTCATATTTAGCTTGTGGTCCACTATAACCCCTAGATCCCTTTCTGCCGTACTCCTTCCTAGACAGTCTCTTCCCATTCTGTATGTGTGAAACTGATTTTTCCTTCCTAAGTGGAGCACTTTGCATTTGTCTTTGTTAAACTTCATCCTGTTTACCTCAGACCATTTCTCCAATTTGTCCAGATCATTTTGAATTATGACCCTGTCCTCCAAATCAGTTGCAATCCCTCCCAGTTTGGTATCATCTGCAAACTTAATAAGCGTACTTTCTATGCCAATATCTAAGTCGTTGATGAAGATATTGAACAGAGCTGGTCCCAAAACAGAACTCCTGCAGAACCCCACTTGTTATGCCCTTCCAGTAGGATTGGGAACCATTAACAACAACTCTCTGAGTACGGTTATCCAGCCAGTTATGCACCCCCCTTATAGTAGCCCCATCTAAATTGTATTTGCCTAGTTTATCAATAAGAATATCATGTGAGACCCTTTGAAAAACTGCCAACTCTCCTCAGTTGTTTTCCCCCTCAGTCTTGATTCCCATGGGACCTTACCTATCAGCTCTCTGAGCTTACCAAAATCCGCCTTTCTGAAATCCATTGTCTCTATTTTGCTGTACTCTCTTCTACTCTTCCTTAGAATTGCAAACTCTATGATTTCATGATCACTTTCACCTAAGTTGCCTTCTATTTTCAAATTCTCAACGAGTTCCTTCCTATTTGTTAAATTCAAGTCTAGAACAGCTTCCCCCCAGTAGCTTTTTCAACCTTCTGAAATAAAAAGTTGTCTGCAATGCAGTCCAAGAATTTATTGGATAGTCTGTGCCCCGCTGTGTTATTTTCCCAACATATATTTGGATAGTTGAAGTCCCCCATCAGCACCAAATCTTGGGCTTTGGATGATTTTGTTAGTTGTTTAAAAAAAGCCTCTTCCACCTGGTTAGGTGGCCTGTAGTAGACTCCTAGCATGACATCACCCTTGTTTTTTACCCCTTTTAGCCTAACCCAGAGACTCTCAATACTCCCGGCTCCTATGTCCATCTCTACCTCAGTCCAAGTGTGTACATTTTTAATATATAAGGCAACACCTCCTCCCTTTTTCCCCTGTCTACCTTTCCTGAGCAAGCTGTACCCATCCACACCAACATTCCAATCATGTGTATTATCCCACCAAGTTTCAGTGATGCGAACAATGTCATAGTTGTATTTATTTATTAGCACTTCCAGTTCTTCCTGCTTATTCCCCATACTTCTCACATTTGTATATAGGCATCTAAGATACTGGTTTGATCTTGCCTCCCAGTTTTGCCCTGACCCTCCTTTCTCTCTGCCATTATAGCCCTCGCTCCCTCTTGTTTCCGACCCATCTCCCAGGTCTCCATGTTCCCCACTTATCTGTGGGCTTTGCTCACCTGTCCCCGTCGAACCTAGCTTAAAGCCCTCCTCACTAGGTTAGCCAGCCTGTGTCCAAATAGGGTCTTTCCCCTCCTCAAAAGGTGAACACCATCTCTGCCTAGCAGTCCTTCCTCAAATAGCATCCCGTGGTCGAGGAAGCCAAAGCCCTCCTGACAACACCATCTTCGCAACCAGGCATTCACCTCCATGATGCATCTGTCTCTGCCCAGGCCCCTACCTTTGACAGGAAGAATCGAAGAGAATACCACCTGCGCTCCAAACTCCTTCACCCATTCTCCCAGAGCCCTGTAGTCACTCTTGATCTGCTCAGTGTCACACCTCGCAATATCATTTGTGCCCACATAGATGAGTAGCATGGGGTAGTAGTCAGAGGGCTGGATAATCCTCGACAATGCCTCCGTAACATTTCAGATACGGGTCCCCGGCAGGCAGCATACCTCCCAAGATGAAATGTCATGGCGACAGTTGGGTGCCTCCTCTCCCTCAGCAGAGAGTCTCCGACCACCACTACCCTATGTTTCCTATTTGCAGTGGTGGCAGCAGACCTCCCAGCCTTAGGGGTACGAGGCTTCTCCTCCTTTACTGTAGGGTGTGATTCTTTCTCTCCTGTATCAAGAAGAGCATAATGGTTACCTATTACCACGGCGGGAGGGTTCGGAGCAGGGATGGAGCACTGCCTGCTGCCAGAAGTAACCAGCTTCCAGTGTCCACCCTGAGCCATCTCCTCCTCCACCAGTGGTGTATCAGCAGTCCTGTGTACTGGGACAGCTACCTCAGCTGTCTCCACATGGACACTCTCCAGGAATTGCTCGTGGATTCAGATGCTCCTCAACCTAGCCACCTCCTCCTGTAGCTCTCCCACTACATGGTTCATTCACTCAGGGATAAGAGGGTGGAGCAGGCTCCAAGGGAGAGACCCAACAGGGTCAGGACCAGTTGCTGCCAGACAGGGACCTCACTGCCTCTTGGACACCCTGTCTCCCTATCTTCCCAGAGGCTGCCCCTTACCCTGGCACAGAGATGGCTCAGGTGCGTGGGAGGTACTGGGGCCACCTGAGTCCTGCACAGACCAGCCCTGGCATGGCGGGAACCAGCCAGCCAGACAGGGATTGCTACTGTAGGATCTTTGGTGAGCACAGAGCCTGCACACTGACTGGTTTGTTATTGTAGGGTCTCTGGAGAGCACAGGGGCTGCACCCAGACTGCTTTGTTATTGCAGGGTGGGAGGTTACACACACCCTGTCTGCTTTTGGGGTGACGTGGTGACAGACACAGGTAACTGATGGGTTTCTCTCCTCCACCTGGGCAGGTGCCCCCCACTCCACACCCGCTGGAAGCTGCCAAGGCCCCATCTCAACAGAAATGCTGCTCCTCAGCTGCTCCTCCAAGCTGCGGCTGCTGGAGGAGACACTACGGAGGCGCCTGCCTGAGACATTGCAGGTGACATGGCTGTGCCTAGCCACACTGCCCGCAGCCCAGGGCCAAGACTCAACCCTCCCCACCCCCATCCATGGGGCAGAGAGCAGGTGAAGGTCCCTCTGACTCCCCTGGGAGATGGGTTAGAGATCAGGCCGGAAGGGCAGGGCCCTCCCCCGAAGATGCTGGCTGCTCTCCCAGCCACCCCTCCCTCACCCCTCATGTCTCCCAAAGTCCAAACCCAGCACCAATTCCTGCTGCTCACCCAGCGTAGCCGGTGGGACCTTCCCAGCCAATCACAGGGAAAGTTGGCTTCATATCAGCCAATCACACCACGGGCGGGCACCGTGCCAGCCAATCACTCCGTGGGCAGGCTCCGTGACAGCAAATCAGAGAGCTAGATAGCTCTGGCTCCCTCCATGGCTCCATGCCCACCACATGGCTTAAGTGTGTGTGGGGGGGGGTCACCAGCCTCTTTGACCCCTGTCCCCCACACTCAGGAACTCCCCTGTGAAACCAGCTCAGGGGCCACAAAACAACTCAGGGGTCAGACCCCAAAATTAGGACAATAAACCGGGGAGGGGGGGAGAGACAAGCCCCCCAGCCCTCACGCCCCATAGGCCCTGCCCCATATTGCCTCCCAACACTCATGCCCTCCACATCCCAACTCCCTCCCTCTCACCCCCAACCCTAGTGTCACCCCACATCCCCCAATCTCTTCTCCTTGCTGCTCCCCAGAGCCTGGGGCAGCCATCTTCCTGGCCTAGGCCCATGAAATCATTGTGAGGTGGTGGCCATCTTGGCTAAGGGCAGCTTGTGGTGTCAGCCACATTGGCAGGGCCAGGAGAGGCCAGACATTTTGGAGAAGGGCAAAAAACACCCTAAGAAGGTGCTGAAAACCACGAGATGCTGAAACCACACAATAAACATGTGGAGGCTCCTGACATAGTTGTGCGAGTAGGAATTGCTGTCCCTCCTCCAGCTCTGATCCCTAACACCCTTGTATCTCTGGCAGGTTCACGGCATTGTGATGAACATAAACCGCGGGAACCCGGCTGGACATGAGGTGCTGGTGGATACATGGCCCAAGTTCAAAGCTGTCCTCACCTGGCCACGCAGAGAGGTGCTGCCCCTTAGCCATTGCGTTGCACCTGGGGGACTGGCTGGCTCGGGGGGGAAGGGGGGGAGATTGGGATTTGGGGCCTTTCCAGGCTGGCTTGGGGGTGGGGGGGTGGGAAGGCAAATCGGTCATTCCATTGGGAGTTCCCCACTCTGCTTCATGTCTCCCCTGGCAGGTGGCATCGGACGACTCTGATTTCTACACCAACAAGTACACAGCGTTCTACCGGGACCCGGGCGCCTACCAGGCCCTGCTGGGCAGCACCATCAACTGGGGCCAGGCCTTCTCTATCCACAGTAACATGGGAGTCCAGCTGGAAGCGTCCCGCTACTTCACTTACCTCCACCCAGATCCCAGCACCATGCCCAAGGTCCGGTCAGTGTCTGCCTGCGTCACAGGGCCCAACAGGGGGTGTGGTAGGGAAGGGGACAGCCTGAGAGGCTGGGGTATTGGCCAGCATGGCACTGGGATACCCACACTCTGGCTGGCTATTCCCCATGGAGGGCCTGGGGCACTGGGGTCCTGTTTCCACCAACAGAAACCCAGTGAAATTGGCACTGTGCCCAACCTCCCTCAGGGACCCTGCCAGCACTGGGGAGCGTAGCCATTGGGTGGAGCCAGCCATGGGGAGGGCCCTGTTCAGTTGCTGCACAGGGCCCCAGCCTCTGCCAGAAAACCCTGATGCAAATGGTTTCTGTGCCACCAATGCAGCCCCATCCACAGTGCCTGGGGAAGGGCACTCCTGCAAATAGCTATCAGCCCTGGCAGGGCTTTGGCA
Source organism: Trachemys scripta elegans (assembly GCF_013100865.1). NCBI lineage: Eukaryota > Metazoa > Chordata > Testudines > Emydidae > Trachemys > Trachemys scripta. The sequence continues at coordinate 135,371,666 of NC_048301.1, read as the reverse complement.
GTGAGCGACTCTGCTCATCCTGTCCCTTCACCACATCTCTCCTGGCCCAGGATGGAGAGGAACCTTCCCCATCCACAGCCTGTTCACACCTCAGCTCCTCACCCAGAACCCTGGAAGGGGCAGATAACCCGGGGGCGCTTTGTAGAAGGGGCATCTCTACCGGGAAGGGAAATGAGACATTAGGCAAAGCTGCCACTATGTGGGTTAGTGTCCCATTCCCCACCCCCTGAGCCAGCCAACTCCCCACTCCACTTGGCTACTGCATCCCCTTTTCCTGAGTCCCATGAGTTTGGCTGGGTCTCACAATGACCTTCATGGGAATTTCCCTCTGCCGGTGGGGGAAGCCCCCTCTGATTGGCTGCCTCTCAGAGCTGCTGCAGTAAGAGTTCCCTGCCCCTGCCCCTCCCTGCAGTAATGTGACACCCATGTCTTGGGGCGGGGATGGGGAAGGGAGAGGCAGCAGGAATTGCTCAGCATCTCAGGGTGACATCGCTTCCACTCCCCATCCCTTGCTGTGAGCAATGGGGACAGGACAGTGCCTGGGCTTCCTCCTTCCCTGGGACACCTGGCCTGGGAGAGGGGAGCTCGCTGCAGCCCCCACAGGTCTGGGAGGGGTGGAACAACACCACAAGGTGCGGGGGGGGGGTGCTGCGGGGGCTGGGGACAGAGTTGATGGGTGACTGTGGGACAGAACTGATGGGGCAGAATGAGTTGCTGTAAGGGAGATGGAGAGATGTGGGGCTAGGAGCTTCTACAGTGGGGCCCATATCACCATAATAAATCTGGGAATGCTGGCAACACCCCGGGGTGGGAGGAGTTCAATTATCAAGGGACACCAGCAATCACAGTGTAATCTTTAAAAAAGCCTCATGATCTTAGAGCTAACCTCATGATTCTGGGTTCTGACTCCTAATCACTGACCCTTGGAGCTTGGCCCTGCTGCTCTCTGCCTGGCCAGACTGGACCCGGCTATGAGGCTGTCATCCCTGGATGTCTCCCACGCCGTCCTGCTGAATGAGACGTGGACCTTTGTGGGGGAATGAGAAGAGCAGGAGGTACCTGGCCAACCTGATCCGCCGCTTCCCCAATATCTGCCACCTGGACGCTGCTGGACGCCCCGTCAGTTGGGCCATTTCAGACCCGTTTGGCCTTATGAGGCATGGCTACACCCTGCCCCAGCACCGGTGCTACATATAGGTGCTGATGAATGTCATGGCCAAGCAGATGCATGCACGGGGCTATCCCAGCTACAGCTACGTGGCCATGGAGAACTACCCCATGCAGAGGCTGCAGGAGAGGCAGGGCTTCCAGCGCCAGCCCAGCTGTGCCACTTCATCCTCCACAATGCAGCACTGCATAGAACCCCCACCCCCAGAGCAGCACCGAGCACAACCCCCGCATGAGACCCCAGCCCAGTCACCCGGGGGGACCTGTCAGGCTGGAACTAAGGGAAGCCAAGGGAAGGGGGTGTAGGAGTCTGGGGATTAGTGTTACACCCAGTGGAACCAGTAACATCTCCCAGCACCAGCCTCACATGAGGCCTGCTATGCCCAGCCCCATACCCAGGAAGCCAGTCTGTCCTACTCTCCTGAGCACCATAACCTGCCCTCCTTGGTGGACTCTATGCCCCCAGACCCATACACACAGCACCCCCGTCCCACTTCCCCTACACTACCCCATTCCAATTCCTCTTCCAGACACTCCATCAACGGCTCAACGATCTTCCACCCAATCAAGTTACATGCTCACTGGTCTCCTGCATCTACTCTGCTCTGTCTCCCCTATTTTCCCTGGGAGATCCTGCTCAGCATATTGCATCTCTAACTTCTCCATAGTCAGTGTGTCACCCAGGGGTGAAACTAACTTAAAGGACTTACCCGTATGCCGGAGTCCTCAGCGGGGGCGTGGCCTCAACCGGAAGAGGTGTGGCCTTTCAAAATTTAAAGGCCCTGGGGCTCCAGTTGTGGCTGGGAGCCCCAGGGCCTTTAAATCACCCCGGAGCTACCAGCTGCAGGAAGGCCCGGGGCTCAGGGGCTAATTAAAAGACCTGGGGTTCCAGCCGCCATGGAGCTCCAGGCTCTTTAAATCACCGCGGGAGCCCTGCTGCCGCTACTCTGGGGCAGCAGGGGTCCAGCGGGGATTTAAAGGGCCCGGTGCTCCTGCCACTGCGAGGTAGCGGCGGCAGGGCTCCAGAGGCAATTTAAAGGGCCCGGGGCTCCCCACAGTGGCAGGAGCACCAGGCCCTTTAAATCCGGTAGCCGGGCTGAGTTGCAGGAGATCCGGGGCTCCGGCAGTGATTTAAAAGTCCAGAGGCTCTGGCCACTGCAGGGAGCCTGGGCCCTTTAAAGTGCTGCTGGAGCTCCGGCAGAGGGGCTTGGGCAGCACTTTAAAGGGCCCGGGCTCCCCGCAGTGGGTGGAGCCCTGGGCCCTTTAAATCACCGCTGGAGAAGCTGGTCCAGTCCGGCACGGCGTACCGGCTCTTGCCAGTACACCATACCGTACCGGCGTACTTTCACCTCTGGTGTCATCCTCCCCATACCCTGCCAGAGACATCTCCCCCGGATCTCCCTCTCTCCCACTTCCCTGGGGCTTGTCACGTTTCTCACCATTGCAGTCTGCGCTCATCAGCTCTTTTCCTCTCTCCTGGACAATACAAACCACAGCAGCTGTAAATGGGGCAGGAGGGGCTGTGCCATAGATCCCCATTCAGCAACATCTCCTTGAGCACAAAGTGCCGGGCATGATGTTTCTAACACACAATGCATCTGGCTGTTCCACGTTGATACTAACCAGCCCGAAGGTGTTCCCATGCCAAGGGCTCCCTCAAGGGCCAGTCTGTCTCAGTAACTCAAGGGTTAAATACCTCCTGGGGATGTTGATTATCCTCAAACCAAACTTCACTATCCCCAAAGATTCCCAGCCTGAGGTCACACTCAAAAGCAATCCAGATGTGTTAAATTGAGCACTACACAGCCACGACACCCAAATCCCCTTAACTCTGCCCACCAACATGGACCAATAGCAGGAAGCATTTTGGGCTTTGTGATCCCAGATGTGATTAAACTGATTGTTGAAGACACCTTTGAGTATTTCCCCTTTGCGGTGCCACTCCCTGGCACGGCTGGGACCATGCAGGTGAGGGGAATGGCAGAATTACAGCTAGGGCCACACAGCAGTTTCCCATTTTTCAACCAGATTTTCAAATGAAATTTTCCTAAAAAAGCTTCTGCTTGTTCCCAGAAAATGTTGGCTTTGTGTCAAAATACCGAGGGTCTGAAAACCAGCATTTTGGGTGCATAACCCAGTCTGCGGGGTGGTGTCTGCAACAATTACGGTCAGGGTCAAATATCAAGGGCTTCCTTTTGAAAAGTAATCAATACCATCGGTTGGAGCCACCCCACAACTTTCTGAGACCACTAAATATCTTCCCTGGGGGAACTTTAAGAGCAAACACTTCCTCGCTTACAAGCGCGGAATGTGTGTGAAACAAGAAGAGATTTGTTAGTGGGGATGGGGAAACCAGCACCCAACTGGGGAGAGTACAGCAATAACAACTCACCTCTCTGTAGTTGTTAATAATAAGTAAACACCCAGTCCTGCCCCTTAGTGTCTCCTCTTTGGCAAAAGGCCACTTTGGTGCAGCCTCCCAATGAAGAGTTTTCTGACTTTGCAAAATCTTTATCAGACTCACTCCGTGCTGCGGCAGACAAACCCAGAGCACACCCCTGCTGGAAAAGACAAATTCCCCCTTCTCTCTTCCATGCTCCACTACCTACTGGCTGCAGCTTTGCTTAGGGTGACCCCTCGTCCAGGGCACAGTCAGTACAGTTGGTGTGCTCCACTGCCACACAAGGCAGCTAACAACATTTCACTGCTCCAACAGCCAAAACTGACATGAACTTTAACTACAACAACCCAACGTTGATGGTGAGGGGTCCCAGAGCTTCTCCTGCCTCCATCCAGAGCCCAGCATCATGCCAGAGATCAGGTCAGCATCTGCCCACACCACACAGCTCCTGTAGGGTGGGAGCCCAGGGCAGCCTGAGGGTCACTCAAGATCTAGCCAGCTGTCTCTGTCCTTCACCCCATGCCAGGGCCTATGCACAGAGGTCTTTATGGCATCAACAGAATCCCAGCAGGATTAGCACTTAGCCCTGCCTCCTTCAGGGAGCATAACCATGGGGCAGAATCATGGGGTGCAAGATCCCTGCTTCAGCACCTGCACAGGAGCCCCCCATCCTCAGCCAGGAAAAAGCTGATTCAAATGGATTCAGTGCCACTGAAGGGGCCCCACCCACAGCCCCTGGTGGACCGGGCACTCCTGCCATCAGCCATGGGAGGTCTTAGGCAGGGAGTGGCCATATTCTCCCCATCCCTGCACCACGTCTCACCTGGCCCAGGATGGAGAGGAACCTTCCGTCTAGACCCCATGGAGAACAGGTGGGCACATGGAGAGGGGGCAGATGTGGGGGTAGGAGCTCTAACAGTGGGAGCCCAAATCACCGTAATACATTTTGGAGTGTTGGGAGCCCTAGAAATCTCACCCACACTTGTGGGGGCTGGGCACCTGGGGATTTGACACTCCTCAGACAGACTGGAGCACACAGTGTCATCGGCTTTGTAAAGAATCTCAAGATTTTGAGGCCTGACAGCCAACTGCTGACCATGGGAACAGGGCCCTGCTTCCTGAGGCTGTACCCAGCCGTGAGGTTCTTGTCCCTGGACATCTCCCATGCCGACCTGCTGAACGAGATGTGGGCCTATAGGCATAATGAGCAGAGTTAGTGGTTCCTCTCTGTCCCGATCCACCACTTTCCCTGCTCCTTCCTCCTGGATGGTGCCAGCTCATCAGCTAGAACCTCACGGACCTATTCCTGTCCCAGGACAGGGGCCAAGGGAGAGAGTTCACATAGTCCTGAGGTCAGCGTTGGGCCCAGTGGGATGCATAATATCTTCCAGCTTCATCACCATGGGGCCTGCCCTTCCCCTAACCCCATAACCGGCGTTACAGGGTCTGTCCTACTCTCCCAAAGAGTTCTGGGTGTGTCATTCCTTCTGAAGGTGTTGTCTGTGGCAATAAGGGCAGGTTCAACTATCTAGCCCTTCCTTTAGAAAATTAGTGAATACCACAGGCTCGAGCCCCAACCCAGAATTTTTGGGGTCACTAATTATCTTCCCTGGGAGCCTTTAAGAGGCAAATATTTCTCCACTCCCAAGCCCTGAATCTACGTATGAAACAAGGAGGGCTTCCATGGTGGGAAAGGGAACCCAGCATCATCTTGGGAAAGCACAGCAACAGTATGTATCCATGCTGTGAATAATAAGTAAACACCCGCTCCCACCGTATGGTATCTTCAGCTGTGTCCCCCAACTCATTCCTCCCCCACTAGTGTGAATGACCAAATACAAGCATCCCTTCAAAAGTTCCTTTCCCCCTCCCTCCTCTGCTATACCCCACTCACAGTTTGGGGTAGCTAGTAGTATTACCCCAAAGTTTTTGAGCGCACTCTATAAGTTCCACCTCCAAAACCACCTATGGTGATTCTAGCTTGTTAGCACTGGTATTAGGGCATCATTAGACTTCACTCTGCCCTGGTGTTACTTCCTGCAACTACAGCAAACAATCACCACCTTGTCATTGCCTCACAACAAAGAAGTAGCCCACCTCTTCGCAAAATCTCCCAGAAAAAAAAGATCCACAGTACACCATGCATTTGAGCAAAGTCCTTACCACAAAGCATGTGGCCATAACAAAAAAGCACCTTTCTTTTTCTCCTTAGATTAAATACTCCTGCTCCCCACAACGCCAAAACCAGTGATGCATGATTGTGTTTCTCGTTAGGGTGACCCCCTCCCCCAGGGTATACTCAGCACAGCTCTGTTAACCAGCTGTCGCACAATAAGGAAAATAACAGTTTATCGAGCCCAAACCTAAAACTTAAAAGAATTTTAAGCAAAATGACCCAAACGTTCATGCTGGTACAATGGATAATAAAATGCAAATAAGTTTAGGCTCACTCTATCTCTTCCCCCAGACACCAAAAGACAGCAGCAGAGAGCCCCAGGGAGCACCTGTCCCTCTGGTGTTCTCAAGCAGCTCTGAGCTGCTCTTCCCCATGCTCACCAACAGGTGGCAGTGGTGAGCTCCCCCTTTAGAGCATCAGGCCACAGGCCTAACAGGTTGATTGGCCAAACACTGTAATAGATTGAGTCAAAATGGTGCCACAATGCATCATGGAAGTTGTAGTTGGGTTGCCTTATGCTCCCATTCTCTTCTATGGGCTCTCTGGCTAGACTACATTTCCCATGAAGCACCATGGCCAGGGATATTTATTATAGGTTGTTCACACCAGTGGGTGGCAAACTGAGTCAGAGCTGCCTATAGCATGAGATGGGGTAGTGGGTGTTTACTTAGCATGTGTATGGCTATATAAAGTCGAGTTGGTATTCCCATGCCTTCCCATTCTGATACTGGAATCCCCGTCTCTCTACAAAGCTCTCCTTGTTTCATACACAGACTCAGTGCTCATGGGGGGTGGGGGGGAGTATTTGCCTATTAAGGATGCCTAAGAGATGTTTAGTGATCCCAGAAATTCTGGGTGGGGGGCTCGAGCTGGGAGTATATGTTACTTTTCAGAAGGAGTCTCTAGATCAGGGATCAGCAACCTTTGGCACGCGGCTCACCAGGGTAAGCCCCCTGGCTGGCTGTGCCTGTTTGTTTACCTGCCGCATCCGCAGGTTCAGCCGATCGCGGCTCCCACTGGCCAATGGGGGCTGCAGGAAGCAGCATGGGCTGAGGGATGTGCTGGCTGCCCTTCCCGCAGCCCCCATTGGCCTGGAACGGTGAACCGCAGCCAGTGGGAGCCGCGATCGGCCGAACTTGCAGAAGCGGCAGGTAATCAAACCAGCCCGGCCCGCCAGGGTGCTTACCCTGGCGAGCTGCGTGCCAAAGGTTGCCGATCCCTGCTCTAGATAATTGAATTTCCACTAATTGCTTCAGCTAACACCCAGGAGCTGGGGTTATAAACTCTGGTTTTTCAGGGCTCCGGTATTCTGATCAAATTTCGACGCAGACCCTTTATGCGGCAAAATTCATATGTAACCCCAATTTTCTTGCCAAAACCAGAGCACTTCTGAGCAGCCCTGATTGGACAGCTGCCATCCCCCTCACCCATGTGGTCCCAGCCATGCCAGGAGCGATGCCACAAAGGAAGAAAACTCGAAGGTGTCCTCAACAATTAGTTTAATCACAGATGGGATCACAAACCCCAAAATGCTTCCAGCAATCTGCTGATGACGGCAAGCACAGTTAAGGAGATATGAGTGCTTTAGCAACACGTCTGGGTTGCTTTTGATTCTAACCTCAGTTTGGGATTCCCTGTGGCTCCCACAGCAAAGAAAACTAAGTGAAAAGACTTAATGAAGGCAGGATGCAGTGAGGAGAGAAGTGTAAGTCCCAGGGCAGCAGTGGGGTAACAGGGAGTGTGATAAATGAAAAGGGGGGTAAGCTCCCTTTTATGGACCCAGCCAGTTAGCTATAAAATCCCCCTTAGTAGCTGTTCTCTACGTGCTTCACCTGTAAATGGTTAAATTGTGTCCCTGCGTAGGTAAAAGGAAGGAAGTGGGCACCTGACCAAAAGAGCCAATGGGAAGGCTAGAACTTTTTAAAATTGGGAAAAAACTTCCCTTTTGTCTGTCTGTGTTGTTCTTGAGGTGAAGCAAATACAGGGCTGGAACTATGCTGTAAGAAGCTTGGGGCCAGGTATGAAAAATCACCTGAATCATACCTAGAAACTACTCATTTGAAACCCCCAGGTATGTAAGTAGATCAGGAAATGTCTAGAAAGACACGGTTAGGTTTATTTCTTTTTATTTCTTTATGGCTTATGGACTCTTCTGTGCTAACCCCAAATGCTTTTGTTTTGCTTGTAACTTTTAAGCTGGACCTCAAGAAGGCTATTCTTGATGCTGAATTTTTGTAAGTGGGTTTTTTAAATCTAGCAATAGCCCAAGTTTTCAAATGTATTTCTTTCTTTTTATTTTTAATAAAATTTACCTTTTTAAGAACAGGATTGGATTTTGTGTCTTAAGAGATTTGCACACATGTTGTTTAATTAGCTGGTGGCAACCGCTGATTTCCTTTGTTTTCTTTCTCAGCTTTTCCCTGGAGGGGGGTGAAAGGGCTTGAGGGTGTCCTACAGGAAGGAATTCCCAAGTGCACCTTCCTGGGTTCTCAAAGGGGTTTTTGCACTTGGGTGGTGGCAGCATCTACCCATCCAAGGTCAGAGAAAAGCTGTAACCTTGGGAGTTTAATACAAGCCTGGAGTGGCCAGTTTTAATTTTTAGAATCCTTGCAGGCCTCCACCCTCTGCACTTGAAGTGCCAGAATGGGGAATCAGCTTTCTCAGGGAGTGTATGGGGGTGCTTCTCTATCGGGGAAGCCGAGAACATGGCAATTGTGAAGGACTTGGACACAACACACTGAGTTGGCTATTCCAGAGGAAAGGGGCAGAGGAGGAGCAGAACAAATGCAAGAGGCAGGTGTGTGTAGCTTTACTGGGTGGAAGATCATTGAACTGTTGCTGGGGTGTCTGGAAGCCAGGGGCAGCGAAGGGGAGCTGGGATGAGGAATGTGCTACAAAACCAAGGGATAGGGTCCACTCAGGAAGGCAGGTTATGGGTTTCAGGAGAGTAGGACAGACCCAATCAGGCTGGCTATGGGTCTGGGAGAAGGGCAGACCCTGTGGGACGGGAACTGGGGGATGTTATTGGTCCAACTGGGCCCAACACTGATCCCTGGAGAAGCCCAACACTCTCCCTTGGGCTGGGGGCTCCAGCAGGGGCCATGCCCAGCGCTGGGTTGTGGAGGATGAAGTGGCACAGGCTGGGCTGGCGCTGGAAGCCCTGCCTCTCCTGCAGCCTCTTTGTGGGGTGGTAGTCCAGGGCCACATGGCAGTAGCTGGGATAGCTCCGTGCATGCATCTGCTTGACCATGACATTCATCAGCACCTGCATGTAGCCGTGCCCACAGTGCTGGGGCAGGGTGTAGCTATGCACCATGGTACCAAAGGGGTCCATGAGGCGCCAGCTGATGGGGTGGCCGATGGCATCCAGGAGGCAGAAACTGGGGAAGTGTTGGATCAGGTTGGCCAGGTACCACCAGCTCTACTCAGTCCCCTGATAGGGTCACATCTCGTTCAGCAGGGCAGAGTGGGAGATGTCCAGGGATGAGAGCCGCATGGCAGAGTCCAGCCTCGAGGAGCAGAGAGCAGCAGGAACCAGGTCCCAAGGTCCGTGATCTGGAGTCAGACCCCAGAATCCTGATATTCTTTACAAAATAGATGACACTGACACTCTGGTCTGTCGCGGGTCTGTTGAACTCCCCTTGCCCTGTGTGTGTGACAAGCATTGTGGCCAACACGTCCAAACGTAGGACTGTGATTTTGGTTCCCACTGGAGGGGCACAGGGCTTTTCCCTCTAGGGTGTGCCGGCTCAGATCCAGCCTCAGGGCAGGGGACTGGGCTAGCTTGGAGGCGGGGAAGGGAGGGAATGGGACATGGGGCCTTTCCCCACTAACCCACATGGTAGCAGCGCTGCCTAATGTCCTTTCTCATTACAACTGAGTGTCTTATTTCCCTTCCTGATAGAGACCCCTGTGACGTTATTGACATAAACTGGGACCGTATAGATCATTGTTGCAACCAAGGTCCTGTAGTGGCACCCAAATCTGGTATAAAGGGGGTCAAATGGGGTGTCNAAGCAATCTGTCCTGAGTTGGCACTCTCAGTTGGGTTCCGCCAGAACCGCATTGTCACAACCCCCCATCCCCAAAATGCCCCAGGGTATCTGCCCCTCCCTGAGTCCTCCATGAGGAGCTGAGGTCTGAACAGACTGTGGACAGGGAAGGTTCCTCTCCATCCTGGGTCAGGTGTGACATGGTGCAGAGATGGGGGGAGCAGGGCCTCTCACTGCCCAAGCCCTGCCAGGGCTGATGGCTGATTGAAGGAGTGCCTGGTCCTGGGGGGGGTGCAGGTGGGGCCCCATTGGTGGCACAGAAGCCATTTGCATCTGGGTTTCCTGGCAGAGGCTGGGGGCCCTGTGCTGGGAGCTGAAGAAGGATCTCCCTCCCGATGGCTGGCCCCACCCGATGGCTATGCTCCCCAGTCCCTGCAGGATCCCTGAGGAGGTTGGGCTTAGCGCCAATCCCACTGAGATTCTGCTGGTGGCAACAGGACCCCACTGCCCCAGGCCCTGCTTGGGGAATAGCCGGCCAAACCTTGGGCATCCCAATGCCATGCTGGCCAATGTCCCCACCTCTCAGGCTGGCCCCTTCCCTGCCACACCCCCCATGGGGCCACTTGGCACAGGCACACACTGACCAGATCTCGGGGATGGAGGTAGGTGAAGTAGCGGGATGCTTCCAGATGGACCTCCTTAGCCTCCATGATGTTCCTGGAGGCCTCATACACCCCATTCTGGAGCCCGGGAGGGGGCAGCGACGGGCCGTGAGCAGTGGGGAAAGGAACTGAATGGTGATGAGAAAAGGGCATATATATGTAGGAGTCCAGCCTGGCACAGGGGATGGGAGGGGCAAGAGTCTGAGCTTCCAACCCCCGCATCCCCAGCCCTCAGGGAAGAGAGGGTTGTCAATTTTCTAAGCGCACAAAACCAAAACACTCTAGCCCGCCCCTTCCCAGAGGCCCCACCTATGCTCTGCCCCTTCCCAAAGACCCCGCCCCCAAAGAATCACTACATTCCCACTCCCTCGGTGGCTCACTTTCACTGGGCTGGGGCAGCAAGTTGGAGTGCGGGAGGAGGTGAGGGCTCTAACTGGGGGTGTGGGCTCCAGTAGGAGGGGTTTGGGGTGCAGGAGGGGGCTCCAGGCTTGGGCTGAGAGATTTGGAGCGTGGAAGGGGGCTGTGGGTGAGGCAGGGGGTTGGGGTGCAGGACAGGGTGAGTGCTCTGGGGTGGGACCAGGGATGAGGGGTTCAGGAGGTGGGAGGAGGCTCTGGCCTGGGGCAGGGAGTTTTGGTGCAGGGGTGTGAGATCTCTGGGCTGGGGGTGCAAGCTCTGGGGTGGGGCCAGAGATGAGGGGTTTGGGGTGCAGGAGGTGGCTCCAGGTTTGGGGGGGCTCAGGGTTGGGGCACTGGCTTACCTCTGGCAGCTCCCGGTCAGCAGCGCAGCAGGGCTAAGGCAGGCTCTCTGCCTGTCCTGGCTCCGTGCTGTGCCCCGGAAGCGACCAGCAGGTCCGGGTCCTAGGCGAGGAGGCCAGGAGGCTCTGCGCGCTGCTCTTGCCCACAGGCACTGACCCCATGCTCCCAGTGGGCAGTTCCCAGCCAATGGGAGTGTGGAGCTAGTGGTTGGGGCAGGGGCAGTGCGTGGAGCCCCGTGGCCCCCCACCTAGGACCCAGACATGCTGGCCACTTCTGGGGTACAGAGCGGTGCCAGGACAGGTAGGGACTAGCCTGCCTTCACTCCACAGCACCTGGTCAGCGGTGCTGACCGGAGCCGCCAGGGTCCCTTTTCGACCAGGTATTCGAAAACTGGACACCTGGTCACCCTAAGGGAAGAGGATGTGGTCAGGTGAGCTGACTCCAGCCCAGCCCTGGTAAGGGTCTACCCCATATGTTCCTGTTCCCCATAGAGCTGGCAGCCTGAGGGGAGATGAGGGCTTTGGGGCTGGCACTGTAGGGTGGAATCCTAGGGTTGGGCCCAGACAGGACATATATGCTCAGTCACTGTGGGGGTCTCCCCAGTGCTGTGGGGCCCATGTTACCTTAAATGCAGAAGGCTTGGCCCCAGTTGACAGCAGTGCTCTGCAGGGCCCGGCCCCCACATCCCAGTAGAACGATGCGTATGTGGTGGTATAGAAATCAGAGTCGTCGATGCCTCGCTCCCCACAGCACAACACCCCCTACTGAGCCCCTGCCCCGCTCCCCGCAGCACAGCGCCCCCCACTGAGCCCCTGTCCCACTCCCCGCAGCACAGTGCCACCTATTGAGCCCCTGCCCCACTCCCCGCAGCACAACACCCCCTACTGAGACCCCTGCCCCGCTCCCCACAGCACAGCGCCCCCCACTGAGCCCCTGCTCCGGTCCCCGCAGCACAGTGCCCCCTCACTGAGCCCCCTGCCCCCCACAGCACAGCACCCCCCACTGAGCCTTTCCAACCCACCCCCTGCAGAGTGAAGTGTGTGTGAAGTGGACAGTTTAGCATCAGTTCTTTACAGTGCCGTCTACTGACCTGGTGCTGCTTTTCCTTCTGCCCCAGAGGGCGCCCCTTGCATCCCACCCCTGCAGTGGGGCAGGGGCTCAGCTACACACCCGAGACTGTAAAGTCAGTGCTGGAATGAAGGAGCAACATGGGTCCCACTGCCCCTGGGCAGGTGAGTGGGGGGAAGGGTCAGAGCAGGTGCTACTGGATGGGGGGCACACGGCAGGGCCTGGGGACAGCCTGGGAGTGTGCTGGGCTCCCACTGTGCTGGGGAATACCCTCCCCAGAGAATGGGGCATGGGCAGAGCTGTGTGGGGGGGACGGGGACCCAGGGCTGGGTTAGCGGGGGACGGAGGGAGGGGCTGCAGGGCCGGATTGAGGGGCACAGGCAGAGCTGGGGTGGGGGGAACCCAGGGCTGGGTTAGCGGGGGACGGAGGGAGGGACTGCAGGGCCGGATTGAGGGGCACGGGCAGAGCTGTGGGCAGAGCCCACGGCTGGGCTAGCGGGGGACGGAGGGAGGGGCTGTAGCAGGGCGGGACTGAGGGGCATCGGTAGAGTTTGGGGATAGCCCAGGGCTGTGCTAGCAGGAGTCTGCAGGTCGGGGACACAGAGCTGGGGGTTTCCTGGGGATATCTGCTCTGGCGAGGCGCGTTATCCCGTCTGGCCACTGGGTGTCACTGTTACTTCCAGGATTCGTAGCTCCTTGGCTGGGAGGAAGCGGAGGGCTCAGAGTTAACCCCCTCCCCGCCGAGGGCCTTTCTGCCGCCTCCATACTGGGCCCCCCGGGGTGAGGTGGGCGGGGCGCTAGTGGCTGATTAGCTGGACTGGGTTCTGGGGCGCTGCTTTCTGCGACTCCTTGCCGGCACGTCATTCCAAGGCCTGCTGCAAATACATGTCCACACAAGAGCCCCTCACCCCCATAGCACAGGGGAAACTGAGGCACGGGGCTGGCAGTGATGCCCCAGGATCACATGGGGGCCGTCCCAAACCTGGTCACCAGTCATGGGTTCCCCCCTTGGCCCATGTAGTCTTCCCCCCTTCTCCATATCATTAGTCAAGTACCAGGGGGTAGCCGTGTTAGTCGGTATCTGCATCTGAAGAAGTGGGTTTTTACCCACAAAAGCTTATGCCCATATCGTCAGAGTTATTCTGGCTCCATGCCCCATTTTTTCACAGCTCTAGACTTTGCTGCATTGTTAACTCCGAAGCCTAGTGATTCCAGATTAAATACCTGTATTGTTAACACTTTCATGGCTGATCACTTACAAATCTAGCTGATGTGCTCCACATCCTCCCCTCCATCACCAAACTGCCCCCCATCTTGGGTGCTGAGATCCCCAACTTCCCCCACCCCAATTTCTGCAAAGTCATGTGCTCATTACAAAGCTCTTTTACATGAGCAGTTTAGGGATTTCAATATAAAGAGGATGGCATATTAGGGCATCCCCCAGAGTCCCCAGTCAGGAGCAGGGCCCAGCACTGCACAAACACACACACAGAGGCCCTGCCCTGAAAAACCAGATTTCACTGTGTGGAACTATCCCAGTTCTAATCTCTCTGCTGCTCCCACCCAGTGCTGAGATGCAGCCCCCTCTGGGGAAGAGGTGCAAGAACTGTTTATACAGGGATCTTTTGCCAACCACTATGGTGCAGTCCTCTGTGGGTTGGGGCACAGAGGCTGTTTATATAGGTATCCCTCACCCAGTGCTGAGATGCAGCTACCTCTGGGGAGGGGCCCAGCATCTGTTCTACACCTGCAGATTATTTTAGGACCAGAAGCGATGGTGAATAAGCACAGCCAATTGAGGAAAGCAGGGTGACTGAAGGAGGCAGAATGGATGAACCAGAAGGGGTAGGGGAATGGAGCCCTGGGTCTGATGCCACAGAAGCTGGGTGGTCTCCCTTCCTAGGGTTAACCTATCCTGAGCCTGCTTAGCTTCAGGACTGTGCAGAGCTCATGGTCTGGGGGGTAGAGAGTGACTCACTTTGGATCTCCCCCACATCCCTGACCCAGGGCAGCCTCAGCTTTGTCCCCTGCCAGGAACGGGGAGGGAATCAGGGCTGAGTCAGTCAGATTCCGGGAGCCCTGGCTCCAGGGAGACAAAGGGAGGCAGCAGGGGCCACCGACCTCAGCCCCAGCCTGCCTCTGTTGGGGGTGAGGCATCCAACATGGCACTGAGTCACCACTAGCCCCCAGGGCCTCCTCGCCCCCCCCCCCATCGGNTGCCATATTGAACTCTTTGGTGAGCTCTACACTGATAGGAGAGGCCCGATGGGCCTGAACCTCCCATTTATTCTCAGAGCAGGTGCAGCAGTGTTGGCTCCCCCAACCATGACATTTTAATTATGAAGCAGAGGAGTGGGGTCTAGTGGGTAGAGCCGCAAAGAGGGTGGGGTGGGAGCCAACATGCCTGGGTTCCATTCTCAGCTTTGCTTTTAACTGGCTGTGACAGAGCCCTATGCCCTCCCTGTTCCTCAGTTTCCCCCTTGGACATAAGGAGCCTGCTGTCAGACACAAGTGGGGAGGGCTCGTTCCCTATCAGACATGTCATGTTGTACAGGTAGGAGCTGCCAGGATGGGCAAAGGGGCCTGGGACTCGCCTCCTCATCCAGCCCCACCCCTGCATCCATCTCAGGGCCACTTCCCACATTACTGTTCCATGCTGATGAGCCGTCTCCCCACCCCCACCCTCTCACATTCTCTTTCCCAACCCCTAGCGCTCTTCCCCCCCCACACACACACATGTTCTCCTTCCTGCCCAATTCTCCGTGACCCTACAGATAAAACCCCTCAGGTCCCTATTTCTTTCCCTTCCTGCCAGGAAACCCCCGTCTTAACCCCAAAGCCTCAGGATGGCCAACCTTCCAGGAGAACGTGTGTGACATAGCACATGGTGCCGGTGTGGGGGGCAGATCAGGCTCTGGATCAGGGGCAGGGACCTGGGGGACAGATGGGTGGGGGTGGATTGGGGTTGTATTAAATGGGTTAGGGATCTGGGGTGGCTGCTCAGTTTGTGGTAGAATCTGGGGCAGCTGATTGGGGTGTGGTGAACTCTAGCAGCCCAGTGAGCTCTCAACCAGTCCCAACCCAAGATGCCAGTGAGCCAAGCTCATGGAGGAAGCCTTTTATTTGTTAATACAAGAATAGAAATTCTGCAATAAATACCATCTAATAAATAACATTTCCAAATAAATAAATATTAATATAGACAAACCAAGAAAAACACAACCCGATAGGGGGAATGTGGGGGGGGGGGGAAGAAGGGTGGGGTCACAGGCCCTTAACCCTGATCCCACACCTGAAGCATGGGGCTGGGCAGCAGGGCCTATGCCAGGTAAAGAGCCCCCACAACTGCCCAAATGCTACGTCGGCAACAATGTAAACTTTAAGGAAATTCTCCATGTGTCATGGCACGAAAGGGCGGAGGGATATTGCCCCACCCCTTCCTGGTTTAGCTCCCCTGCTTTCCTGGCCCTCATGGGTGTTTTGTCAGGAGGTGGGGCCAAAAGATGCAGCAGCATTGTAATTGGAGAAATGCTGGAGGTCTGCTTTCAAGCCCTGCCCCTATTTTGGACCCCAACCTTTCCTCTTCCAAATCCCGCCCCTTCCTGGTTTGGACCCCAACCTTTCCTCCTCCAAACCCCGCCCCTTCCTGGTTTGAACCCCAACCTTTCCTCTTCCAAACCCTGCCCCTTCCTGGTTTGGACCCCAACCTTTTCCATTCCAAATCCTACCCCTTTCTGTTTTGGACCCCAATTTTTTCTGTTTCATTCCCCCTCCCCCTTTCTGTTTTGGATCTCCAGACTTTCCTGTTTCACACCCTGATCCTTCCTATTTCTAGTCCCTCTTGCCCTATGATGCTGCAGTGTCATGGGGTGAGATTGCCTCATTCATAGGTGGGACCGGAGGGCTGGCGCTGATGGCATTGCTCACCTCAGCCATGAGGGAAGTGATGCATGGAGGGCAGAACTGGAAGCACCCAAGGAGACATGGAGGCCAGGCTGCAAGACAGTGTCAGGGGCTCTGAACCGGAGGAAAGGCTGGATGAGTCCAGGTCTCTGTGCATGAGAGGAGGGGTGGGGGATTGCAGCAGGGGAGGGGGATGCAGAGGAAGAATTGGATCAAACTAGAGGTACAGAGTATGATGCAGCAAGAGACAAAGCCAGACAAGGCTTAGGGCTGCCCATGGTAAATAGACAGTGCTGGCTGCTGCCAAGAGCACGTGGTGGTGGGGCTTATTGTTGCTCTGGGTGAAAGGGAAGGAGCTTATTGCTGTCCAGATCTGGGGATGGGGCTTATTGCAGCTCTGGATGAAATGGGAGGGGCTTATTGCTGTCAAGATCTGGAGGTGGGGCTTAGTGCTACTCTGGGCTGTATTGGGAGAATGAGGGTCATTTCCCTGTTTTGGAAAACAAATAGGTCCCTTGCTGGAGAATAAAGAAAAAGCGGGGGCAGGGAGGGCGCAGAGAGGGAGGGAGAAGGATGGGGACGTGCTGCATGGCATCACGGATGGGGAGGAGGCTGGAAACCATGGAAGGGAGGGAGAGGGGTAAGGGGTGGGAGGTACAGTGGAGCCTGGGTTTGAGGGTGTGGAAGATCTGGTGGGAGGTGGAAGTCAGAAGCCCCTTATCTCGAGGCACAGCATGACGAGTAGGGTGGGAGTGGGCAGATGGCCTGCACCTTGAGGCACAGCATGGTGATGGGATGTGAGGTGGGGGGGGTCAGGGGTCAGAAACCCCGCGCCTCGAGGCGCAGCATGAGGGCAGCAGGCGGCACCTTCTTCTTCAGGCGGTTGAAGTCCTTGGTGGAGCGCCACAGCCAGGTCTGCAGCTCCTTGAGCAACCAGAAGTCGTCCATCTTCTTGAGGAAGTCATTGTGGGTGCTAGTGGCGCCCGGCCCCTGGGCCCAGGTGGGGTTGGCACTGCCCAGCGGGCTGGGCAGCGGGTAGCCCAGCGAGGACATGACGCTGGCAATGCTCACCACAAGGCCCTGCAGGCTGGTGCAGAAGCGGCCCAGGTTCTTGCGCAGCTCGGCCTTGGCCACCTGCCCGTCCATGCTGCGCAGGTAGCATAGCAGGTGCGTGTAGGCCCGGTAATTGGCTGCCAGCCGGGCATTGTCATTCAGGTTACGCCACAACTCAAAGTCCACAGTGGCACTGGGCACCATCTCGGCCCTTGTCATCCGGGGAGGGTTGAAGTCTGGCTCATTGAAAGGGGGGCCAAGGTAATTCAGCTGCAGTGGGCGAGAGAGGGGAGAGAAGGCATTAGATTCACCCCAGACAGAACCCAGAACCCTCAGACACTCCTGCCAGGGTCAGGCCTGACCCAAGGATGGCCGGAGACTCTGAGGAGATCAACATGCGGACACCCCAGCTGCCACTCGGCCCTCCTAAGTAGCCCCAAGGAGATGTCCAGCAGAGGAAGCTCAGGAACAAGTCCCTCCTGGGAGAGCCTGGGGGTTAAGGGGAGGCACTGGAAAGGGCCAGTGATACTCAAGAGCCCTGTCCACTGCTGGAAGGAGACCCTCAGTCATGGGGCACAGTGCAGCTGGGTGAGGCTGGGAGTGACCGGGGGCATGTGTGGCCCTTAGCCCTGGCCCTGCAGCTTCGGGACAGAGTGCTGCCTGGGGGAGCACATGGTGAGTAGGTCTGAATCGGTTTCTCTCCCAGGGCCACAGGCTCCCTAAACCCCTCAGCTGGTGGCTTCTAGCCCAGGAGGGCATGACTCCTTCTCCCAGTGTAACTGGCTGCCAAGTGGGTGGGACCTGGTGAGGATGGGAACAGGGGGCCTGTCCCTGGCCAGGGGACAGGAGGCCAGGGTCTCAGTGGGCTATGGCTCTGGAGTGAATGCCATGAGGATCACAGGCTTTGGCCCATGCACCAAAGGGCCCAGTGCCAGTCCATGCATCAAAGAGGATGTGGGGAGGATAAAGGCCTGTGGGTTTAGAGCCCCTCAGCCCCACAGCCAGAGGGTATTGCCAACCAAGGCAGGGGCATGGAGCCGGGGAACCCCTGTCGGGGGCAGGAGAGGAGATAATTGGGGCTGGGGATGGGAACACTGGCACCAAAATGCCATGAGGCGGGGGAAGCACTGCTGGGCCTTGGGGGTAGTAAGTCTCAGGGACTGTGCCCCCTGGGAAGGGCTGCCCCTCCCCGTCATGAGCTGTGGAATTTCCTGTGCCCCCTGGCGCGGGCGAGGACACTTCAGAGCACGGCGGGGCGGCTCTCAGGAATTCCTCCAGGGATGATGGAGGGAGGGGGGCCCTGTCTCGCAGGTGAGGCCCTAATGATGGGGCTGGGAAGCGGCAGGAGGAACCAGCTGTCGGCCCCAGGGATGAGGTAATTTACGGGCTGCTGAGTGGGGAAGTGGAGGTGAACCAAGGCCATCGGAGTGCAGTGTTGCTGGAGTTGGGGGTCCAGGTGTGCCCCCCACAGACAGTGAAAGTGGGGGGGCAAGGGCTGTGTTCTCCGCCTAGGCCTATGCACAGGATGGAGAATAATGCCGGACTGGGGAAACTAGTCAGCCCCAGCACCCTCCCTCATCGCATGCAGACACATGCTGACCCTCCTTGCCCCATGCAGACACACGCTGACCCCCCAGCCAACAGACACATGCTGACCCCCCTTGCCCCACAGACATATGCTAACCCCCCATCCCAGGCAGGCACATGCTGACCCCCCACCCCACGCAGACACACACTGACCTCCACGTACACGTTCTCACATGTACATTTCACATGTGTGCACATTCTCACTCCCAGGTACTCCCACACTCTATACACACATGCAGTGACACACACTCCCACGTGCATGCCCACTGTCTCACACACACACACCACACATACCCATTTTCACACCCATGCACATCCTGCATACCTGCGTATTATCACCCCCCACATCTGAACAGTGACACACACGCATGCTCCCACTCACCCCTATACACAGACACCCCCCCCACACACACACCCCACACACAGACTGACACGCACACCAACACATACCCACATGCACACCACACACACACACACACAGTCACACGTGCAGCCCCAGACGCGTGCACACACCCCACACACATACTGACACATGCCCATTTTCACCCTCAACACATGCTTGCTAACATGCCTCCACACATGCAAATTCCCATACCCATCCTCCAAACTGCTACTCCCTGCCTCCCCACACCCAGGGATTCCCCGTCCCTCAGGACGGCATGGGGAGCAGCCCCCGCAGCAGGGGAGCCCTAGCAGGCGTTCAGGTGGACAGGGAGAATCAGGGAGGTGTGTCAATGCCGCGGGTGGGGCGGCGCGGGCACCTGAACAATCTGACAAGCTTGGGAGATGAATTAATTTCCTCAGTATTGCCTGGAGCAAATGGAGACGTCTCTCCCCATCCGTTGCGCAAGCCTAAGCGGAAGCTGGTGGGGGCACAGGGACAAGGTGAGCACCCTAGGATGGGGGAGGGGATAGGAGCAAAGGGGGAAGAGGGGGAAACATACATAGAGGTGTGGGAGGCAGACACAAAGTGAGCTGGAGTGAAAGCGGAGAGACTGAAGAGCACTAACATGCACTGACATGTGAACATGGGAGCAGGGAGCATGCCTCACACATGTGACCAGAGGGAGAGAGGTGAAACAGAGCCACAAGCCGGGTTTCCCCCTGCTTAGTGCCCTCCAACCCTACCCCATGACCCTAGAAGAAAGGGGAGGTCTAGCAAAGGCCAAGGACATCTCCAGGTTGCAGGCAGCTGACAAGGGATGTCATGGGGTCAGGTCCTACACTGTGGCTGCCAAGATGGATTAACCACTGGAGAACTCAGACAGCCCTAGACTTTAAGGCCAGAAGGGACCACTGAGATCATCTAGTCCAAAGATGGGCAAACTACAGCCATATCCAGCCCGTGGGACCCTCCTGCCCGGCCCCTGAGTTCCTGGCCCGGGAGGTAGCCCCCGGCCCCTCTCCTGGTGTTCCCCCTCCCCCGCAGCCTCAGCTCACTGTGCCACCAGTGCAATGCTCTGGTGGCAGGGCTATGAGCTTCTGGGGCAGTGCAGCTGCAGAGCCCAGCCTGATCCAGTGCTCTGTGCTGCGCGGTGGCGTGGCTGGCTCCAGCCGGGCGACGCGGCTGTAGCGCCGCCAGCCACCAGTGCTCCAGGCAGCGCGGTAAGGGGGCAGGGTGGATAGAGGGCAGGGAAGTTTGGGGGAGGTGGTCAGGGGCGGGGGTGTGGATAGGGGTCGGGGCGGTCAGAGGGCAGGGAATAGGGAGGTTGAATGGGGGTAGGGGTCCTGGGGGGCAGTCAGGAATGAGAGGAGGGGTTGGATGCGGCGGTGGGGGGCAGTCAGGGGTGGGGGCTCCGGGGGCGGTCAGGGGACAGGGAACGTGGGTGGGGGGTGGATGGGGCAGGGGTCCTGGGGGAGAGCCTGTCAGGGAACAGGGGGGTTGGATGGGGAAGTAGTCCCAGGGGGACCGTCAGGGGGCAAGAAGCAGGGGGAGTCGGATAGGGGTCGGGGGCTGGGCCACGCCTGGCTGTTTCGGGAGGCAGAGCCTCCCCTAACCGGTCCTCCATACATACAATTTTGGAAACCTGATGCGACCCTCAGCCCAAAAAGTTTGCCTGCCCCTGATCTAGTCGGATTTCCTGCATAACCCAGGCCAGAGAGCCATCCCTGGGGATTCCTGCCTCCAGCCCAGAACTGCTGCACTAGAGCAGATCCTTTAGAAAGAGCCCCACTGCGAGAAGAAAGAATCCAGGGAGAGGAACCTGCTCGCCATGCCCTGTGGGAAGCTGCCCCAAAGGATGGCACATTGCTTAGAGTCTGGCGACCTACTGAACAATTGTATCAGTGTCGAAAAATGGTCTTTCGTCCCAAATATGGATATTTTCACCCCCTAATGTTCATTTTTTCAAAATTTTCCATTTTTCATCCCTCTCCCCATGAACATCTGAGGTTGGGTTTTTAAAGGTTTTCCTCTCACCTGCGTTTTCCGTGTCAAAATGGAAACACGATGAAAGGAGGAGGAGGGAATCTAACATTTTCCAACCCAAACATTTTTGAGAAAAATGTGTGAAGAATTTGGAATCAAAAATGAAAGTGCTGCTGAGTGACAGTTACTGTGAAATTGTCAAGAGTATTCACAGAACCTCTGAAAAGGTTGTGCCCCATTCCCAGTTTGAGCTTTGCTGACTTCATCCGTCGGATCTCATTCTGCCTTTGCTAGTTTAAAGAGCCCTCCCGCATCAGAACCATCTTCCCATCTAGGTACTTACTGACCAGGGTCAATCACCCCTTAACCTTCTCTTCAACAACCCCAGTAGATACATACTATCACACAGACTTTCCCAGAGTTCGCCTCATTCTTGTCGCTCTTTCCTGAACCCTGACCAGTTTTTCTGATATGGTCACCAGAACCAGACACGCTGTTCCTGTAATGGCCTCACCAATGCCATATACAGAGGTAACACCACTTCCCTCCTCCTACTGGACATTCCCCTGCTTGTGCATCCAAGGATCACATGAGCTATAGCACTGCACTGGGAGCTCATGTTTGTTTGGTTATCTAGCATGACCCCCTAGTCCTTTTTCATTCCAAGATACAGTCCCTCCTCCAGTATGCATGACCTACACCTAGGAACAAAGAATGTATGTTCTTGTACCTTGTTCACTTGGACCCAGCTTACCAAGCAATCCAGATCAGTCTGTCTAACTAACCTGTCCCCATCAGTATTTACCACTGCCAATTTTGGTATTATGTGCTAACTTTACCACCAGTCATTTTGTATATTCTTCCAGATCAATGATAAAAATATCGAACGGCTTTGGGCCAAGAGGGGATCCCTGCAGGGCCCCAACAGAAACACCCCTATTGGATGAGAATTCCCCAATTATAATTAATTTTTCAGCTCTATCAGTTAGCCAGTTTCTAATCCATTTAATATGGGCTAGGCTGATTTTGCACCGTACTGTTTAATCAGATTATCCTGCGGGACTAAGTCAAATGCCTCACAGATATCATCTTTACTATCAAAGATGTGATTGCACCAAAAAACAGGATATCAGGTTTGTCTGACAAGCCCTATTTTCCAAAACACGGCTCCCTGGCATTCATCATGGTACCATCCTTTAATTCTTTGTTGTATCCCATTTAAGCCTTTCCATGATTTTGCCTGGGATAGGTGTCAGGGTAACTGGCCTACAATTACCCAGGGCTCCTTATAACCCATTGGCACAAAACTCTGGAGGAAAGTGGAATCTACAGGCCAGGCTGGACAATATCCATGGGAAGTTTGGGCATTGCCAGGCAGATGAGGCTAGAAGGACTCATTAGTTTGATCCAGTGTGGTGGGGATACAAGGCTAGATGGGCCCAAGGGTGTGATCTGGCCCAGCATGGAGGAGGAGGATACAGATTGGATGGGCTTGTGGGTCTGGTCTGGCAGAGGGGGGAGAGGGATACCAGGCTGGATAGGCCCGTGGGTCTGATGCGGGCGGTGTTCCCCGTTGCCATGGTTGGGTGCCTGTTCTGTGCGTGGTGGAGCATGGGGCGTCTCCCAGGCGAGTTCTGACACACGAGCCTCACCTCACCCCATGGAGAGACAGCACAACAGAGTGTAAACAGTGGGAGACTCCCCCGGTGCCCGAGGACAGGGAGGGGGCATGATGCAGGGCATCCTGCCAGGGCTAGAGCCATGCGGCGGGAAGGGTGTGAGCTGGGAGATATGCATGACAGAGCAGGGGCAGGTGGGTGCAGACAGGGAGAGTGGGAGCCCCAGCTCCCCAGAAGGGGATGTTGGTGGGGTGGGGGCGGAGAACTGGGCCCAGAATAGAGAGGGGGCTGGGGATAAGAGACAGAGACCCCCAGTCAGGGAGAGGCAGAGGATTTGCAGCTCCTCCCTCCACTCCGAGAGCTGCCTCCCGACTCAGCCCCCAGACCACATCAGCATGATGCAGAGCCGGATCCTATAACAGAACATGCCTCAGCCATTTGTCATCCCTGCTGCCTCATGTGCTGGGGCGGGGGGGGCGGGGGAAGGGTTTGAGTTACAATCACTTTTGGGAGCCTGTCATTTGCCAAGACCCCCCCAAGGAGGACAGAAAGGAATCAACCCCCCACCCCTCTGGGGAGACATCTAAGTTGGGGGAGGGGAGGAGAGAGAAAGGGGCAGGAGAGATGAGGGGGGAGAGCTGAGGACAGGCAGGGATGGGCGAGGAAAGGGGAGATGGGGTCACAGGGCTATGCCCTGCTCCATAGCTCTCCCTGTACTCACATAGGTGCCGGCGAGCGTGCGCAGCTGGTGTTCCAGATACCTGGTGAGGTCATAGGTCTTCTGGATGGACTGGCTGGCACCCACCTCGTCTGTGCTGTTCAGGGCAGGGATCGTGGGCAGGTTCCAGAGTGCGGCGCAAAGGAAGGCAAAGATCCCCCAAGAATCTCCTGAAGGGAACACAATGACCAGCTCAGGGGGCTGCAGGGGGCACTTTGACACAGGCAAGGGCAGAGCCTACCTCCCTGCCCACCCTAGCAAGGGGTGCTGGACATTGAGGAGGAGGAGCCTGTGACTGCCCAGACCTGCCCTCCCCAGCAGGGGGCACTGTGACACCAGAGAGAGGGTGGCACTTCCTCTGCCCAGTTCCATCCTCCCCAGCAGGGGTTGTTGTGACAGTGGGTAGGAGGAGGAACCTGTGGCTGCCTAGCCCCGTCCTCTCCAGCAGGTGGTGCTGTGACATGAATTTATCTCTGGAGTTGTCACCCCATTGTTCTGCCCCAGAGCTGTGTTCAGGCTGGGTCTGAATGTGCTCTGGCTGGCGGTTGAGGAGAGGCAGATGGGGTGCACTCTCCGGGGCCACCCAGGCCAGTTCCCCAGCCCAGCGCCCCAGGGAGGCAGGATGTACCTCTCGCACATCTTGTCTCACATTCTCCTCCACACCGCCCTGAACAGCCTCCAGCCCCAGCTGCTCAGCCAGGTATTTTTATGGGTGTCTCAAACACCTGTTTCGAATGAGCTATAAAGCCTGTAAAGCACTCAGGAAAAAGCTGGGAGCAAGAGGCAGATGCTGTGGATGTCGGGGAGTCAAGGCCCAACTGGTCTAAAAGGCTTTTTAAGGTGTGCCTGGCCATCTCCACTCCTCCCCACCTGCCCAGTCCAGGGCTAAGTATCTCTTCTGGGTCCCAAGCCCCAAGGGAAAGGCGGGTCAGAGGATTCAGAGCTGGAGGTAAAGGCCTCTCTTACTACTTCAGAATGCGTGATTTGGTTTGATGCTCAGCTAAACGTGGGGTCAGGGCCCACTGGAGGCATGGAGTGGTGGGTGCTGCAGGGCCCATTGGGAGCTCAGCAGCTGTCAGGGATTCAGGGTGGTTGGAGCTCTTGGGGCTTCAGGGTGTAGGGAGCTATCAAGGTTTGTAGGCTTAGAAGAGCATGGTGGTTTCAGGCTCCAGAACCATGCAGCGTTCCAGTGTCTCACTGCAGCTCCGCTGGGCTTGGCAGGAAGGAACTGTAAAGGGAGACACGCCTGTGTAGGCTGCTGGCTCTTGGCCATGAAGGGGACGTGCCCATTACTCGTGCTGGTGCGTGAATCCTGCTCAGGAAGGTGATTCTCACCTGCGATGAATCACCCATGAGACACAAAGCCCAGGCCCTGGCCACTTGCACGCTTCATTAAAGAGCATCCTGCAGCACTTTGCCTCAGTCAGGTGTTCACACCGTGCCCTGGACCAATCCCAACCTGGGCAATTCCATTCTGCCTCCCTACACCTCTTGCACTTCTGGAGATGGCCTCTCCTAGACAGCATCACAGTTGATAAACAGCTCCATGCCCCACTCTAGAGGAGGTTGCATCTCAGCACTGCATGAGTAATCCCTGTTTATACAGCTGCTGGGCCCCAACCCAGAGGTGGCTACATCTTGGCACCAGACAAGGGATCCTTGTATAAACAGCTACTGCATGCCCCCAGAGGCAGCTGCATCTCAGCTATTTTAACTAAGCCAGGACTAGCCAGCACTCCATGGACAATATGGCTACTCTCAACATCACAGCATCACTGAGTATAGCACTTGGATTCTCCTACTGAGGAAGCTCAAGTGTGGGCCACTGAGCTAATGGAGAATCCCCATTTGCTATCAGAAGTACAGAACATATGACACACAGCTGAACAGTTCCAATTCAGCTCAGCAGATGGCAACTGTCTCTCTCATACACCCCCGGCTCATGACAGCACTGACATGCAATTTGCCCTTGTACTTTTAAACAGGGAGCGACAGGAACAGAGTCAAATGAATTGGAGATGACATCAGGCTGTGACTTCACAGCATGAGATCTCTCCTTGCCCCAGTGCCCCTGCAAAACAATCAATAGGCTGGCAGCTTACTAATGAGTTATGGTAAGCTCCATGATGACTGGCTGAGGCCTCTCTGATGTCACAGCCTCCCCAAACGTTAACAACAGAAACATCCCGGACATGTTGTAAAACAGTGAATGGAATTTAACTAATCGGAGGGAGTGAAGGGTGAGGGCAGGGAGGCCTGGGGGTGGCAGGCAGCAAGCAGGCCCCTTCCCTCCTGCCCCACTGCCTCACCTCCCTTTCATCCCCTCTGCACCCTGCCAGCAGTTTGAGGGCCGGAATGCATTCCTGCCAACTCTTAATCGAAAAAGTGTGTCACACTCACAGAGCTATTTTCCAGAGCTGGGGTTGGCAGAGCCCACAGATTTCTAACCCAGTGTGGGGAAGGGCTAGACAGCAGGTCCAGACCAAGAGCCAGGTCAAGGAGTCACCTGCCAGGGGTTGTGTTTCCACAGCCCCCCTTCGTCTCTGGTCCACCTCTCCCCTCACCCTCTTCTCCCTGCACCATTCCTCTCCTGCCTCCTTCCCTGGTTTCCTCTCCCGCTTGCCCCCTCCCCTGTCCCCCATCACCCTCCTCCCCCCATCCTTCCCTCCCTCCCCCCCGATCCCCTGCAGTGAACCTTCTGGCAGCCCCTCCCTGCCTGTTTGGCAGGGCAGAGCGAGCGCTGGAACATGGGCCCAGAGTGGAGCTGGCCCCAGTTCAGGGGAGGAAACAGGCAGCCCATTAAAGTGAGGTGTCACATGTTCCTTCACCTGGGTCACTTGGCCTGTGCAGTCGCTGCGCTTTCCCTTTAAGAGCCCAGCCTGCTTAGCTGCCTGGGAGGCACAGACCCAAAGGCTGCAGCCAGCAGCTTCCCCAGTGTTGTGCATGTGCGTATTGGGGGTTGGGGGACATACGCTCCTACCTTGGTGCTGACCAGCTAGGGAACCGCCAGGAGAGCCGACCAAAGGGGCCAGCTAGCCTGATGTTGCCCCACCCCGATACACTGTGAGAGACCAATGTGCCCATCTACTCTGCTGTCCCTCAACCCCCTGCTGCATCTAATCACACCAGGGCTGATCTAGTCCCCATCCCTCTCTCTGCCATGCTGGATCAGAGCAATAAGCCCCCTAGCCCAGTACCCCATGCCCATTCCCTGTTACACTAAATCAGACAACGGGCTTGTAGTTCAGTATCCCCTTTCCTACCAAGCCCAGATCAGACCAACCAGCCCACCCAGCATGATATTCCCTCTCTCCCTCCAGCCCAGCTACTACCTGTCAGACCAAAGGGCCCATCTAAGCTGGTATCTCTCCCCACAGACACCAGGTTGGATCAGACCAATGGGCCCCTGTAGCCCAGTACCATTTCCCATCCTGCTGTGCTGGATCAGACCAATGGGCCCTAGACTGATATTCTGCCTCATCTGTTTCTTACACATGGTGCAAACTGCCCAATGCACCTCATTGCAGTGTCCTGTGCCATGGTGCCTAATTCTTTCCTGTTCCCCAGCTGGGAATCAGCTCAGGCCCAGAAGCCTGAGAGTGCAGCGTCCACCTAGCTCCCCTCCCTGCAATCACTCCCTATTCCCATGAGCCTATACCCTCTCTTCTAGGAGTGCAGTGAGCTCTCTGCCTCAGGACCAACCTGCAGCAGTGAGTCCCGCAGGTGGAGGCTCAATTAGGAACACTTGACTGAGTGCTCCTTGATTATGGGTGAGAGCTCCATCCCAGCCCCTCGCTCACATCTCCACACACCAGCCTGCGTCTCTCTTCTCTCCTGGCACATCCCCATGCTGGGGAGCAGGCCCTGTCTGTCTCTCCCTCCCAATTGCAGCCAAACACTTTTGGGCCTCCGCACAGACCCCATTGCTGATGGGGGACCATGATGCCTGGCTCTTTTCCAAGCTGACTCAGGGCCTGTCAGTTCCTACAGGTAACTTCTTTGCAGCATGGAGTTCTGGCTGCCAGAGAGTCTCCCCTGCGCTTGCCCTGCAGCAGCTGAATTTGAGGGAAGGGCTGGAGGGAATATGCCTCAGATTGTCCCCATGTCCTAATTAAACTGACATCACTGGCTGGTGTTAACACACGTTCCCCAAACCTCGGATGACCAGGTGCCCCCTTCAGGCAAATACAACTAATACCATCCGTCTTGTGGTTAAAGGCCTGCCCGTATAATCTTACGCCTGAAAAATATGCCCTCCTCCAACTCTTTCTGACATGCTCTGACCAGCAGTGAAAGAGTTAACAATGTTGACACTTAAAGTGGCATCTTGGGCATGTTAGTGAGTGCCCAGTGAAACCAGCAGGGCAGTTCACACCTCAGAACCTTTCTCTCAGGCTCTCTGCAAACTCAGGCTGCATCAGTTACACTTGGTTCATATTTACAAGGTTTTCTTCCCAGCCAGAACAGCTGGAGTCTTACTCTTTTAAAATGAAAGCTGGCACCCTTGGGAATAATTGGGAGGCCTGCCTATCTGCCCATAGCCCCGTTATCCCAGTCCTTGGCTTTCTCCCCTCCCCACATCTGCTGATGCCCCTCAATCTGGACCAGCGGCCCCCTGTTATCGCAGTCCTGGGCTCCCTCCAGTTGTGCCAGGGCCCATCAATCCAGACCCACAGCTCCTCTGTTATCCCAGTCCTAGGCTCCCCTTTCCACAACTCAGCTGATGCCCCTTGATTCCAAACTAGTTTTTCAGCCCCCCCACTCAGTACATTGGGAAACACTGTGTTAAGATCTGGCCAAACCTCAGCATTTACTGCACCTTCCTCCTCCTTTCTATGTTGCTTCTATCTGTAATACTATGATGATAGCAGCACCAACCAAGATCAGGCCCCCATTGTGCTGGGCGCTGTGCAGATACATAGCGAGTGACAGTCCCTGCCCCAAAGAACTGAGTCTTAAAAGACCAGACACACAAAAAAGGACCATTATCTTCATTTTACTGGTAACTGAGAGGTGAAGAGCCTTGCCCATGCACCCACAGGAAGTCTGTGGCAGAGTGAGGAATTGAATGCACCTCTTGTGGGTTTCAGCTTATGGGTGCAATCACAAACCCAACTTTCCTCCTTAAAACACAGAACCAAATCCAACTCTCTCAGGCAGTCTACTCTTGCCAGCCGGGGGAGAAGGAATAGCTCAGTGGTTTGAGCATTGGCCTGCTAAACCCAGAGTTGTGAGCTCAATCCTTGAGGGGGCCATTTAGGGAACAGGACAAAAATCTGTCTGGGGATTGGCCCTGCTTTGAACAGGGGGTTGGACTAGATGACCTCCTGAGGTCCCTTCCAACCCTGATATTCTATGATTCTATACCCTTCCTTCCTATTCCCTGATCCTCTTCTCTTAGCAACTTTTGAACAGAGGGAACAGCTTTTCACACCACACACACTTAGCCTGTGGAACTCATTGCCACGAGGTGTTACTGGAACTAAGAGCTCAGCAGAATAGCCAAGAGCTTTGGGAGGGACCAAACCCCTCCTTCCGAGGGCGAAGCCAACCCCCAGCTGATGGGAGCTAGAGACTACACCGGTGGCATGTTATCCTGTAACTCCTCACCCCAGGATTTCCTGCAGCTCCCTTAGAAGCAGGTGGTATGGGGCACTGTCAAAGATGGGATACCAAGCTAGATGTGCCCCTGCTCTGATAACTGCTGTCTTTACCCATCTCGGAGGCACCCCAGGATTCCACACAAGACACAGAGAGGGAGCTTTATTGTTAAGCCTTTCCAAGGACTCAGTGAGGCTAGAGAGGGCCCCATTATCCTGCCCACCCCTATCAGCCAGGCTGCTGTGTCCCTCTCCTACTCCCACTCTTCTCTTTCCCATGGTAGTATTAAGAGGGTCCCTGCTCTGTCAATCCCGGAGTCTGGGGTGATGCAGACCCCCCACACTGACACTGTTTTGTGAGTGGTTCAGCCTTATTAGTCTTGGTGAGGTCATCAGCTCCCAGGGATTTATTGCCCTCAACAACTCCAGCTGTTCTACTGCCTGCTGTCTCCGGAGCAGGGCCACTCCCTTGCTCCCCGGACTCCACATTTAACAACACTTTGCCTTTCAACAGCACCATCCAGACTGCAAGAGCCCCATGGGCAGGGATGGAGGCTGTGAGAGGCCTCTTTAGAAAGGAATGTAGCTTCACAAATCCCATGAGTCAGCCAGTCAGGATCATTTATGCCCCCCCTTACAAACAGGGAAACTGAGGCACACAGAGGAGAAGGGACTTGCCCCAGGTCACACAGTGGCAGAACTCGGAGAGAATCCAGGAGTCCTGCTGCTTAGTTTGGTGCCCTACCCTTTCTCTCCTTCTGCCTACGTAGTAACATCCTACGGTAGGTAGATTGCCTTCAACTGTCCTCTATCCCGAGTGGGATCTCATGGTCTTGATTCTGCCTTTATGTCTCTTTACATTCCTGTTTTAGAAGACTGGGGACCCACATTGAACATAGAGTGTCCATCTACACTGCATTTAAAAACACGGGGCAGCAAGTCTCAGAGCCCAGGTCTATAGACTTGGGCTTGCACTATAGTGCTAACAAGTGCAGTGTAGACACTGTGGCTCGGGCTCTGAAGCACAGGAAGGGGGGTGAGCCTCAGAACCTGAGCTCTGTAAGGACGGCCCCTCAGCTTTGTTAGGACAAGACTGAGCTCCCATAAAGGTGGGGGCTCCTCATGGGGGGGAAAAATGCATTTACCATGCCCTTAAGGAACATGGAGACTGTTCAAGGAGAGAAGATGGGTTTGTCTTTAACAGAATAGTGATGAGTAGATACTGTGCCATAGGGAGGTGAAGTCCTGAGAATTAGGGGATAGAAGATGCTTTAGGACTGCAAGGACCCCAGCTTGTGATGGAGTGAGCCCTTTACCTGCAGCCAGATGGCAATAGTTTTCATTTGAGGATGGAGCCCTTCCCGGATTGTAAGAGAGTCGAAACAGTCCACATTGGTCAGCAGGTCATCTACCCTTCACACTGCTAGGTGAGTGTGGGTTGGGATGCAGACTCCTCCCTTGCAGTTGACTCAGGAGGCCTGAGAACAGAGGCAAGTAGATAAGGTTACTCCTTTGTCAGCTGCAATGAGATCTGGACAACAGTGTTGATGAGGCCACAAAAAGGCTCTTAGTATAAAATTGGCTCTTTCCAGTCTGCTCTTCCTTATGACTCTGGGGATCAGAGGAGGAGGAGCCAAGATGTGGAGAAGATGGAGGCTTCAGTCCAGCAGAAACACCATGTGAGAGAGAGATGTTGTTCCTGTGTGCTCTTGAGCAGTATGCTTGGCATTTGGTGTATTGCTGGGATGTGAAGAGGTCTATTACCAGGTGGTCCCATCTGTGAAATAATGCTCTGGCCATTGCTGGTTTCAAGGACTGCTTCTGTTGATCCTGAGAGCTCCTGCTGAGCAGGTCCTCCTCCATGTTCCCCTTGCCAGAAAGAAGAGCTGCATACCAATCCCTGAGGGGTAAGGGTGGGATGATGTCCCCTGCTGTGAAAATCCTGAACTTGAATGTCCTTATGTACCTCTTGAGGTTTCGGAGGTCTAGGATGGGACCTGGGATTATTTAGTCTGCAGATAGGGATAGGGAACTGGGATTATTTAGTCTGCAGAAGAGAAGGGGGATTTGATAGCTGCTTTCAACTACCTGAAAGGGGGTTCCAAAAAAGATGGATCTAGACTGTTCTCAGTGGTACCAGATGATAGAACAAGGAGTAATGGTCTCCTGGGGTCCCTTCCAACCCTGATATTCTATGATGGGTCTCAGATCGTTGCTCTTCTTGGAGATCAGAATGTCCCTTGGTGAACTGCGGGACCTCTATGCCTCCCTTCCTGAGAAGGGAATCCAGCTCTTCCAACGGGACTCTCTGGTGAGACGAGTGCCTGAAGAGGTAGGGAAGAGGGGGAGGTGGCCTGGTGCAGAACTGGGTGGAATATCTGTTGTAGATGATGTCTAGTACCCAGAGAGTAGAAGTAATCATGCACCAGGCACTGTGGAAGGAGGAGAGACAAGATCAGAAGAGAGGGAATGGGGGACTAAGGACTGGTGATGTGATGTATGCAGCTCTTGACTGCACCATCAGAGCTGCTGTTTAGAGGCTGATGCTGGGGGCTGAGGATGTGTGGTGACAAATTCTGCTCCAGTGCTGCTGAGGTTGTTGGCCAGAGCAGGTTTTGGAGGCAGGTGATATCACCTGTGGGACCGTGTCCCGTGGTGTTGTGAGGGAGCTTGTCTTTGGAAGAGGCCAGGGTCTTGTCAGTTCTGTCACTCAAGAGTCCATGCCTTCAAAGGCAGGTCTTTGATTTTCCCTGGGGATGCAGGTGTTAGGCCATTGTACTTCAGCAAGGAGTTCCTCCTGAGAACCATTCCTGTGGCCATTGTTCTTGCTTTGATGTCTGAGATATCATGTCCTCTCCAAGTGAAAAAGGAGCAACTATGTGACCCTTGGGGTGAGTTTGCTGTTAGTTTGTTGTGTCAGATGCTACGTCTGGGGTCAACAACGAGAGTAATGGTGCCCGGTGTGGAGTAGGTGTTGAGGCTGGAGCCTTCCGCATTAGTGCCAAGGCTACGGAGGCCTTAGTAGGCAGTGCCAAGTTTGTCACTTTAGAGTGAACTGCCCCCAGTGACACTGAGTGAGGGATCCACACCACGCAGCGGGCTGAGGAGATTCCCATCTTCAGCCTGTGATTCAAGGCAGTGCTGAAGCTGAAGTGGTAGTGTGTGTATTGGGTTCCCATGTCAAAAGAGTGCAGCACAGAGGCTGGTCTCGATACTCCAAGGGGTCCATCAAGGGTATCAGGCTGCAGGCACTGAAAAGCCAGAGGAGCCTCCAGTATCTCTGCTGTCTGTTATGGGGTGTGAAGACATGACAGACTGTACATGAAGTTACCCAATGGGTTTCACCATGGCATAGGAGGTACCAGATGTGGGTGTTTGTCTCTGGTATAATTGCTGGACAAGAGGCACGTCTCTTGAAGTTGTTGTGGGGCCCGACGTAGCCCCAGTGAGGGACAAGGGAAGGGCTATCACCAAAGGAATCACCTATACTACCCTAAAAGCTAGCTAATTAGGAGGAAAGATCAAGCTAGGGTTAGACAGCCTCTAGCCTGAGTTCCTTTAGCTATTTGCCTCAGTCCTTCGCTGCCACCACAGAAAAGGGTAACTGCCTTTACACAGAGTAAATGACATCACATGAGATATCGCATGCACCCTCCTGTAGGCACGGCTTTTCTGGGCAGTTGCACAGTTGGACACCAAGGGCACTAGGCCCCACAAATGGGAAACACAGAGGCCCTCAAAGAACCTGCCCAAGGAGAAGTTTAGGTTTGGTTATGTCTAGATTTATAAAGGAAATGGAGCAGGGTTAGCTGGAAGTAGCTCACTAGTCCTGACCTAACCATGACCCTTTCCCCCTGATCTAGACAAATCCTTAGTGGTTTGCAGGTGGGCTTAGGCCCCTTAAACACATTCAGCCAGCCTAAGGTAGCAGCAGAAGCTCTTACAACCCCAGAGATATCTGATCCTTTGGTGTGAGCTCTCGGCCTCGCTGCCATCCAGTTCCATAGGCTAACTGCATTGTTAAATAGAGTCATCACTCTGTAGAGATGCAAGGGTAGGAAATGGCCTCTGGAAACGACTCCTCAGGCCCCGCTGCCCTCCCCTTGATCTCCTGATCCCTAAGGACGGGGTTGGGCCTTGCTGTGTTCTCATGCCTGCCCACTGGCTGCTGCGGTTGCTCCTGCTTCTCCTTCGGGGCAGCAACTCTAGCAGTGGAGCCCTCAGCAGCCTCCGTGCTGCTTCCAAGGATTCGTTACCTTCTGCTCCCCTTTGGGCTGCTTCTTGCAAACATTGGCAGTTTGTTCTGCTCCCCTCCTAGCCACTTGCTTTCACCAGGCCACCAAGGGCAACACTATTCCTGCCAGCACATCAGAATCAATTACACAGCAGCGCAGTCGCTGTGAACCAGTGACTCCCTGACCTGATCGAGCTGGGTTACTCAGAACTCAGTCCAGAACACCCTCTCCTCCCAGCTGCTCCACAACGAGAGACACAGAAACAATCCTTTATATGGTCTTGAGAAAGCATTTCTCCAAGGCCATTCCCGACGGGACGCCTGGGCGGGTTATATTTGGGTACTCCGAGTCACCTACTATTAACGCTGCGGCAGACTTTGTTGCCTTCCTAATCTCAACATCCCTGCATTCCTCATATGTGGTGAGGAAGGCTCCAGGTTCTTTCATTAGCACCCAAGGCTCTGCAGATGTGTAAGTCTCAGCACACCACCCCCGGCTACCCCAGCGCTGGGCTCCGCCCCTCCCCACAGCTTTGCCAGTGACCCTCAACCCTGACATGCAGCCTTCTGCTGTCCTAGTCCTGGGCTCCCCTCAACCCTGATGCAGCCCTCTCTTTTCCTATAAGCAAACAATGTTACCTTTCATTAAAAGGCAAAGGCCCCTCTGCAGGATGTTCTTGGGGCCAAGGTGGGGGAAAACAGCCTTGGTTATGGAGCTGCCATCTTAGGCCACAGTCAGACAAAGGAAACAAGATCTGAGCAGAGGGAGGCACCAACGCCCCGTCCCTGTGACCAGCCAGTGTAGGTAGTGGCCTGAAGTCCTGTTCTAAAGTGTGTGTGGGGGGGATGGGGGGGCTGAGAGCTGTATAGAGGGGAATCTCTGGGGGATGCACACTGGGGCTGGGGGATTCCCCCACTACAGGGTTTCGCTGGACGGGGAGGAGGGATAGCTCAGTGGTTTGAGCATTGGCCTGCTAAACCCAGGGTTGTGAGCTCAATCCTTGAGGGGGCCATTTAGGAATCTGGGGCTAAACTCTGTCTGGGGATTGGTCCTGCTTTGAGCAGGGGGTTGGACTAGATGACCTCCTGAGGTCCCTTCCAATCCTGATATTCTATGAGGGTGACACTGGTCAGCTCCAGAAAGGGGAGGCTCTGGGGAATACCGGCTGGAGGTTCAGAGGCAGAGCCCCCTTGGGCTGACATGCAGAGAGCAGGCACCAAGGGTAGGGCTAGGTGTGCGGGATGTGGATGGTAGAGGGGGTGATGGACGGGGGAGGCCAGGGCCTGGCTGGGCCCATGGATGGATTGATCCCGACAGATGTTTACAGAGGCACAGAAAGAGCAGCCCAGCTCGAGGTGATTAGGGAGCCACAGACTAAACTGACCTCACTAATGTGACAGGGGGGAATCTCCTGTAATGCCCTTGATTGAACCTGATCCTATAGTGTGCAGGGAGGGAGGGTCTCTCTGGGGCACAGTGGGTGGTTTCATGGGGGAGGGGGATCTCTCTAGGTCTGGGTCCAACAGGGGGAATAATGTGTGCGGAGGTGGGGGGCTCTAGGGCAGGGTGGGGGTTCCCATGAGGGGAGCAGTGTTTGAGGAGGTGGGGTCTCTCTGTGGCAGGTTGTGGGGATGGTGGAGGGCCTTGGCTGGGCAGACAGGTGTCATTAGGGTCAGGTGAATTCTATGCATCCCAGCCCTGGCCTCAGCACCCTGCTACTCCCTTCAAGGAGAGGCATCCAGGCCAGGCTGAAATGAGCCCCAGTGGAGCATGATGGGCTGGGGTGACACATGGAATGCTCACAGGAGTCTGAGATGGGTAGGAGGCAGGGAAAGGTCCCCTGGTAAGCAATGTGGACACCATGTGAGGACCTGTCAGCTAGGATATCAATGCTAGCAGGGGTAAGAAGTGGTATTGGATAGCCAGGGGCCGGGCCTGACTTGGAGAGGAGCCAGAAGTCATATTGGGGTGTGAAATGGGGAGCCCCAGCTCAGCTCTGAGCCATATTGGGAATGATGGGGGAGCCCTACTTGGGAGGGAGGAGTCATGCTGAGGCACAAGGAGAGACCCTGACTTGGGGGAAGAGCTGTGAGTTGTAGTGGGAGGTAAGAGGGAATCCCAACATGGAGAGAACCCAGGAGGAATAGTGAGAAGTAAGGGGGGAGATTCCAACAACTCGAGGCAGGTCTGGGAGCTATACCAGACTGCTAGGGGGGATCCCCTATTCGGGGATGGCCAGAGAGCCCTGCCAGGGAATGAGGGGGAATCCTGACTTGGAGGGCTTGGGAGGCTTACCAGGGTGTGAGGCGGAAGACCCCAACTCAGGGATGGGCTGAGAGTTATCCCAGGGATGAGGGGGGACCCTGACTTGGGGAGGGACTAGGAGATGTCCTGAAGTCAAGGGGGACACCCAGACTCAGGAAGAGGCTGGGAGCCACTCCAGAAGTGAGGGGGACCCCTACTTGAAAAGGAGTTGGGAGCTGTCCCCAGGAGTTATGGGGGAAGACCCCACTTTGGGAAGGAGCTGAGAGCTGTTCTGGGCGAGGGGGGAGACCCTAATATAGGGAGGGCCCGGGAGTAGCCCACAATGATCTTTGCAGAGGCCTGCAGGAAACCGCAGCCTGGGATCCCGTCATCTTCTCTGACGTCAGGGGCAGGTTATGAAAGACAAACCAATTAGCCTGTTATTTTATAAAGGTCACGTCTCGTTTCCAAGACTTTTCCCGTCCAACTGGCACCTCGCTCAGTAGCCGAGGGAGCTGCCTTCCCCAGACTCCACTTCCCATCACAGCTCCAGGAATCTCCCCGTCATATCTCCCGTGGTGGGGGTGACAATGCTGATACCCCTCAACCCTCACAGCCTGCCGTTGCTCCCCTCCCCCACAGCTCTGCTGATGCCCCTTAATTATGACTCACAGCCACCCAACTATTCCAGGCCCGGACTCCCCCCTGCCCTCTGCTCCACTAATACCTCTAAATCCTGCTTCACAGCCCCTCAGCTATCCCAGACCTAGACTACGCCCCCCCCCGCCACCAACAGCTCTGCCAATGCCCCTTAATCCTGACCCACAGGCCCACAGCCATAACAGCTCTAGGCTCCCCCCTCCCCCACATAGCTCAATAGATGCCCCATAATCCTGACTCACAGCCCCCCTGCTACTGTGATTCTTCTGCATCCCAGCAGCTGGGAGTATTTGGCTGCCTGCTGGCGGAAGTACCGGGATGGTTATTACAGATGGAAGCTACGTGATGCCCTTTCACGTCAGATTTCACAGTCAAAGACGCAAAGAGATTAAGAAACAAACTACTAGTCAAGCTCCAATGACGTGGGCATCTGGGAAGGAACTCTCCCTGCTGGCACCAGTCCATCTGACTGTGCCTGCTCTGTAATGGGACCCCTTCACACTGCTCCCCCTGTGGGACCCCACCCCAAAGAGACCCCTCACTCTGCCCCTCACATTGCTCCCCCCCGTGGGACCCTGCCCTCAAATGTGGGAGGCAGGATCCTGAACTGGAAGCTACAAGGAAAGTAAAGCTCCCTCTACACTAAGCACATTGGGCCAGGAGTGAGCACTTCCATGTAGCCAGATTCGTTGGCTGGGCTCTTCTCTTGTGCTGACAGGTTAAGGTGCTTTATGCAAGGACTGCTCCCCGAGGTGAGTGGAAGAGCTCCTCTGAGTATGTGTGGGCCTGGGAGCGCACAGGTGGGTTGTGTATGTGTGTACCCCTACCTGTGTAAGTGTGTGCAGGGGAGCTGTTCACTGGTGTGGGGCGGGGGTTGCAGGGAGGGAAGTGCTAATGTATAACTCCCCCTCCCTCCTGTGTTTGTTTTGGCCCAGTCCATGGTGGCGTGAGCCCTAGCACAAAACTTTATGGCCCATTTTGACGTTTTCCTGCTCGCTGCATGAGGGAGGGCTGCGCAGACAGGGCTGGGACAAGACCCTGCGCCCACTGCAGGGTCAGGTTTCTAAAGTTTGCCTTGCACGGTGAGAGCTACATTTACGCCTGCTGCCTTCCAACCCAAATACAAACACAGTGAGATGGAAGGAGACAGAGCTGCTGAGGAGGATGGAGAGAGAGGGAACGGGAGAGAAAGAGCCAAGGCAGTAAAACAGAAGAGTGAGAAAGAGGGGCTGGGGAGAAGCTCCTGCACTGGGGACCACAGCTCCCACCCAAAGCACTTCTAGGGTATGTCTACAGTGCAATTAAACCCCTGCAGCTGGCCTATGCTGACTTCAGATTGGGCTAAGGGGCTATTTAATTGCAGTGTAGATGTTCTGGTTCAGGCTGCAGCACGAGCTCTGGGACCCTCCCATCTTGCAGGGTTCTAGAGGCCAGACTCCAACCCAAGCCTTAAACAGCCCCTTAGCCTAAGCCCCACAAGCCCGAGTCAGCTGGCACGGGACAAGCACAGGTTTTAACTGCAATGTAGACGTACCCCTCCAGACCTCCCGGGGCCACGCTGCAGGTCTAAGCCGAAGGGGAAAGGGGTAGGCTTAGGGGTAGTGGGAGGGATGGCATTATGCTTGGGGCTGGGCCTGGTGCTGGCATTAAGAATAGGTTTGGGGTTAGAAATGGAATTGAGGGGGAATGTGGTTAGGGATGGGGTCAGAGGAGGGTTGAGGTGAGAGCAAGGAGGAAAATAATAGGATGGGACAATCATTGGGAATAGGGTGGAGATGACATTGTGCTTAGGGTTTGATTATAGGTGAGTCTTAGGGTGCAGATGAAGCTGTTGCTTGGGTTTAGGGAAGCACTGGGGAAGGGTCAGGGTGATTAGGGTTGGGTTTTGGTGAAAGTGCTGGTTGGATTTCTTGTCTAGTTCAGGGATATGATGTCGGCTGGGGCAAGAGTTAATATGTTGGTGGTGGGAGGGAGTTGGAGGTGAGCTTAAGGGAATGTGAGGGTTAGATGATGTGTGGGATTGGCTGCAGGTTAGGGTATTGGTTGGGGTGGGATTGAGGTTGGAGTTAGGGTGAGATTAGGGTTGTGTTTGCATTTGGGGTGAGGGTTAGGACACTGGTTGCAGTTAGGATGTGGGCTGGACGGAATCAGGGTGAGGCTTAGGGTTAGGCTTCAGGCGAGGGTTTGAACGACATCAAGGCATGAGCTTGGCTCAGGAGTAGGTTAGCATTAGGCTGTGGGTTGGGGTTGGCTGAGAGTTAAGTGTGAGCTGGGGTGTTGTGGTTACGGATTTAGGTATTGATAAGCATCAAGGGACATTAGGGCAGTGGCTGGGGTTAGGATGGGGGGGGGGGGAGTTAAGTTAGGTTGTAGGCAGGGGCTGGACTGTCAGTTGAGTTTAGGATGAAGGTCCGTGATCAGGTGGGGTTGGAGTTAGGGGGTTACCTGGGGTTAGGTTTACATATCATGGTTGTCTCTGCATCTGCTTGTTACCCCTAAGC
Organism: Trachemys scripta elegans; assembly: GCF_013100865.1. Taxonomy (NCBI): domain Eukaryota; kingdom Metazoa; phylum Chordata; order Testudines; family Emydidae; genus Trachemys; species Trachemys scripta. The sequence goes on along the minus strand of NC_048301.1, from coordinate 135,332,956 downwards.
ATGTTTCAGGCTGAGAGAGCAGGAAAGGCTGGAAGTGACCATGTGTGTGTGAGGGCCCCTGGAGTCTCTTGCTCTTAGAAATGGGAGGCTCATTTGTATAAATAATAAAGGCTTCCCGGCTGTGCAGAAAACGGCTTGTGAAATTAACCAGACAATGGCTGTGCTTTCCAGGGATTTTTCAGTTCTGAGGTAAGCTGTGCCACGGAAGGCGAGAGATGTAGGGTCAGACAGAGGGATGGGGAACAGAGAGAGGAATGACAGAAGAGGAATGGACATACAGAGGGGAGAAAGAATGAGAGCTAGGCCTTGTCTAAACAGGAAAGTCACACCAGAGTAACTTTCCATAGATCAGGGAGAGAGATTCAACATACAGCTGGAGGACAAAACCATGATCACAAGAACATAAGAATGGCCATACTGGCCATTGGCCCATCTAGCCCAGTATAATGTTTGCAGACAATGGCCAGTGCCAGGTGCTTCAGAGGGAAAGAACAAAGCAGGGCAATTATCAAGTGAGCGATCCCCTGTTATCCAGTGCCAGCTTCAGGCAGTCAGAGGTTTGGGGACACCCAGAGCATGGGGCTGCATCCCTGACCATCTTGGCTAATAGTCATTGATATACCTATCTTCCATTAGCTTTAGTGGCATAGCTAGGTGTAGCGAAGCGGGGGAGCGATCACAAAAAAAGACGCCACCCGCTGTGGCGCTTTTACTGATGGGGCGGCGCTCCAGCTCTTTGGTGGCAGTTCGGTGGCGGGTCCTTCACTCGCTCCGCGGGTCTTCGGCGGCGGGTCCTTTGGTGCCGCCGAACACACCTGGAGCGAGTGAAGAACCTGCCGCTGAAGACCTGGCGTGCCACCCCGTCAGTAAAAGCGCCACCGGGTGAGTAAAAGTTAAAAAGGCGACAAGAAATTGAAAAGACACCGCTTGTGCTCAGCGGGAGAGCGGCCGCTGCCTCACTCCCCCCCAGCTACGCTACTGATTAGCTGATCTAATTCTTTTTTGAATCCTGTTATAATTTTGGCCTTCACAACATCCCATGGCAACAAGTTCCACACATTGACTGTGAGTTGTGTGAACAAATGTTTCCTTATGTTTGTTTTAAACCTGCTGCCAATTAATTTCATTGGGTCACTTGGTTCTTGTGTTATGTGAAGAGGTTGGTAACACTTCCTTATTCACTTTCTCCACACCATTCATGATTTTGTAGATCTCTATCATATCCCTCCTTAGTAATCTCTTTTCTAAACTGAACAGTCCCAATCTTTTTAATCTCTCTTTGTATGGAAGCTGTTCCAGCCCCCTAATAATTTTTTTTCCCCTTGTCTGTACCTTTTCCATTTCTAATATATCATCTTTTTTTAGGTGGGACAACTAGACCTACACCCTGTATTCAGGGTTGGGGGTACCATGGATTTATAGCGTGGCATTATGATATTTTCTACCTTATTATCTATCCCTTTCCTACTGGTTCCTAATATTATGTTGGGTTTTTTGACTGCTGCTGCACATCGAGCAGATGTTTTCACAGAACTATCCACGATGACTTCAAGGTATCTTTCTTGAGTAGTAACAGGTAATTTAGACCCCATCATTTTGTATGTATATAGTTGGGATTATGTTTTCCAATGTGCGTTACTTTGCAGTTATTAACATTTAATTTCTTCAGCCCTTTTGTTGCCCAGTCAGCCAGTTTTGTGAGATCCCTTTGTAACTCTTCACAGTCTGCTTTGGACTTAACTATCTTGAATAATGTTGTATTGTCTGCACACTTTGTCTCCTCACTGTTTACCCTTTTTCCCCCCAGATCATTTGTGAATATGTTGAACAGCACTGGTCCCAGTAGATCCATGGGAGTCCCAGCTATTTACCTCTCTCCACTGTGAAAACTGACAATTTATTCCTACCCTTTGGTTCTTCTCTTTTAACCAGTTACTGAACTATGAGAGCCTGGTGGCACCTTAAAGACTAACAGATTTATTTGGGCATAAGCTTTCGTGAGTTAAAACCTCACTTCTTCAGATGCATCCGAAGAAGTGAGGTTTTAACTCACGAAAGCTTATGCCCAAATAAATCTGTTAGTCTTTAAGGTGCCACCAGGCTCTCATAGTTCAGTAACTGGTTAAAAGAGAAGAACCAAAGGGTAGGAATAAATTGTCAGTTTTCACAGTGGAGAGAGGTAAATAGCTGGGACTCCCATGGATCTACTGGGACCAGTGCTGTTCAACATATTCACAAATGATCTGGGGGGAAAAAGGGTAAACAGTGAGGAGACAAAGTGTGCAGACAATACAACATTATTCAAGATAGTTAAGTCCAAAGCAGACTGTGAAGAGTTACNGTCTGGTGGCACCTTAAAGACTAACAGATTTATTTGGGCATAAGCTTTCGTGAGTTAAAACCTCACTTCTTCAGATGCATCCGAAGAAGTGAGGTTTTAACTCACGAAAGCTTATGCCCAAATAAATCTGTTAGTCTTTAAGGTGCCACCAGGCTCTTTGTTGTTTTTGTAGATACAGACTAACACGGCTACCCCCTGATACTGAACTATGAGAGGACCTTTCCACTTGTTGCATGACTGCTTACTTTGCTTAAGAGCCTTTGGTGAGGGACCTTGTCAAAGGCTTTCCAAAAGTCCAAGTACACTATATCCAGTGGATCACCCTTGTCCACATGTTTGTTTACACCCTGAAAGAATTCTAATAGATTGGTGAGGCATGATTTCCCTCTACAAAAACCCATATTGACTCTCCCCAACATACAGTGTTCATCTATGTGTCTGATAATTCTGTTCTTTACTATAGTTTCAACCAATTTGCCTGGTAGAGAAGTTAGGCTTACCAGCCTGTAATTGCCAGGATTGCCTCTGGAGCCCTTTTATAAAATTGCCATTACATTAGTTAAGTGATAGCTTACATACTACAGTTAGTCCTTGTGCAATTTCATATTTGAGTTCCTTCCGAACTCTTGGGTGAATACCATCTGGTCCTGGTGACTTATTACTGTTTAATTTATCAGCTTGACTATTTGATGATATAGTAGCAAGAGTTTTTGTTGAGTCTCTTAATATATTTACAAAGCAAGGTTCTACGGCAGATTGCCCTGCAACATTAGAAATACAGGAACAAGTGAATTTCAAAATTGACCCTGGAGCGGAGCCAAGATAATCACAGATCACATATGAAAAATGATTAGTGACTACCCAATGTTAATATAGAAAATACAACTTAATAAAGCAGGAACAAAATGAAGCCATGTGGCAAAGCCCACTGGCATTGTTAAGAACAGATACCACTCATAAATAATGGGACAGGAAGCCTTGTGTGTGCTTAGGTTAAGGAGACGGCTGCAAATACAGATGATCAAACAGGTGTATAACTTGTCTACAGAACAGGATGCAAAAGATATTAAAGAGTTTCATGAGCTGTTTAATGGACTGGGATGCATTTAAGGATATTCTACATCATGCTGATATAGATCCCAGTCTACCACCAAAAATACGTGCACCAAGTCAAGTCCCATTAGCACTGAGAGATAACATAAAAACTGAACTTGGCCAGATGGTTAAGTTAGTCCCTATTAGGCTAACAGTGTGGTCGCCATGTTACATTCTACATTTAAATACATTCAGGATTTCTACAGATCCAAAAGTTTTGGATAAGGCCACCAAACATGAATGCTTCCCCAGGAGGACAGTTGAGGAGCTCATGTCTAGACTTCAAAAATGTAATAATAATTCACCTTTGGAAGCAAGCCAAGCATTCTGGCAGGTCCAACTCGGCAGTGAAACTGCCAAACTCTGAACGTCCGACTTCCATTTTGGTAGACATATGTTCAAACAATGTCCTTTCAGCCTTGCCTTGTATCCTGGATCTTGGGGGAACTGGATAGAGTGGAAGTATTAATCAATGATCTGCTAAGTTGGGTTGAAAATGAACAAAATGTCAGGATGGGACTCATTCTGCAGTGGGCCACAGTATTGGAGAGGAGAAATGCCAGATTGGGCTGAATGAGTTGTGTTATTTAGGACACATACTCAGTGACAAAGGAATTCAGCTGGACCCAGGAAAGATGGAAGTGACTGGACAAATAGAAAGAGACAAGGAGGTCTTATATAGATTGATTATTGGATTAGCATAGCTAAGCAAATTGATCCTTCATTTGTCGCAGTTAGGTGCTCTACTCAGAATGCTTGTGGAGGCCAGTTCAGAGTGGCACTGGGATGTAACTGGCAAGAGAAAAAACTTTGGGGAATTTAAAAAAAAAAAAAATGTTGTCACAGAAGCACCGGTACTGAAATATTTTGAAATTAATAAAGAGCCTAAGATCTCAGCTGTCACCAACTCTCCTGGGACAGGAGCTGCCCTTCTGCCAGATGATCACCCAGTAGCAGATGCAGCCAAAGCAGGGGCTAAAACCCAACAAAATTATGCTCAATTGAAGTGGAAATGCTGCAATTGTGCATGATTGTGAGCTGTTTCGTGAGTATGTTTATGGACAGAAACCTACTGAGGTTGAGAAAGACCATAAGCCATTAAAAGCGACTTTACCAAAACCATCGTGCAAAGCAATGTCCAGGCTTCAGACAGTGATTGTGAAATTGCAAAAGAATTCATTGAGTGTGAAATATAGACCCAGCAAGGAGCTTTTTATATTAGGCACACTTTTAAACTCCTATCAACAGTGAAAACAAGGAACTACAGGAAAAGAAGTTTGAAGTAATATGACCCATTCATTTCCAAAACAAAAGTTGACAAGTTCCAATGAGAAACACCAAATGACCCAACCTCATGAGAACAGAAGAGAAAAATTCTAGATGGATAGTCAATGGAAAAAGCCCAACCACCTCCAAGTATAAAAACTTATTGCAGCCAGAGATGGAATTGTTGCATCAGATGGCATTCTGTCCAAATGACATCATATCATAAGCATGAAATCACAAATGCAAAGCATCTTCCACAGTACTTATTTGGCTACCGAACCATGTAAGAATAGAGACCAAGATGCCCTATTGTAGCCAGGCACGAATGCTGCCATTAAAGAGAACATATCTGAGCTTGAAGGCTGTAATCTATACAGGAAACAGAATGCAAAAGAACTGAAACCATATGAAGAACAGGAGTACTTGTGGCACCTTAGAGACTAACAAATTTATTAGAGCATAAGCTTTCGTGGACTACAGCCCACTTCTTCGGATGCATACAGAGTGGAATAAATATTGAGGAGATATATATACACACACATACAGAGAGCATAAACAGGTGAGAGTTGTCTTATGCGCGCTGTATGTGTGTGTATATATATCTCCTCAATATTTATTCCACTCTGTATGCATCCGAAGAAGTGGGCTGTAGTCCACGAAAGCTTATGCTCTAATAAATTTGTTAGTCTCTAAGGTGCCACAAGTACTCCTGTTCTTTTTGCGGATACAGACTAACACGGCTGCTACTCTGAAACCATATGAGATTCCTGAACTCCCTTGTCCAAAGTTGGTGCAGTTCTAGTTGAACTTAACAGGGAAAGATTACCTCTAATTGACTCCTACTTAATTTTTTTAAATTGAACTGTTGCACAACACATCAATCATTGTAAATTGCATACCACAGGTTTCTAGATGAGTTAACAACAGAGGATGGTCCACAATTCAAGAGTGACTTCTTTCAGCAATTGTCTTGGAGTCTCAGTTCAAGCCCTTACCTTAGTCAAAGGGGTTAGCTGAAGAGTCAATACAATAGCAAAGGATGTGATTTCAGAAATCTCCTGACAGATCTAAGGGATCTATACTTAGCACTGTTAGGATACCCCAACACACCTCTCAAAGTTTCATTAGAATAACTAGGTCAGAGACTCTCGGGCAGAAGGACGGATGCTTCAGTGGCAACACCTAAGGAGCTTTGTGAGCCAAAGATAGAAAATACTATGACAGGCTTCCCAACAGTGACCCCTATTGCAAGTGGGAGTGAACATTAGACTCCAAACAGAAAGCAGCCAGTAACATACCAAAGCAACAGTTGCACCATCCACACCAACGTCATAACCACCCTAAGGGCCAATCTGACAGGAGGCATTTAAACAAAACCAAGGAGACACTGGATCGCTGTTGATGTCCTTCCTTCAACACATCCAGAATGCTGTCAGCTCTTGAGAGCTGACAGAAGTAATGCATGCCCACTCAGTCACTGACAATGAAAAACATCAGGAGTAGCAAACACAGCTTTCCGGGGCAGATCTCCAGAGGGCTGGCTAAACAGGCCACCATAGTACAAGCCGTTCGGAGAAGAACACACACAAAAAAAATCAAAGGAAAAACTAATTCCCAACCATCCATCCTCTATCACATTCTCCTTCCTCTTTCCCACTCTCAGCCCCAGAGACCTCATTCCATCCAGTCTCCTGACCCCCCTCAAAACTACTCTCATGCCTGCCCTCAATCTCTCACTCTCCCCAGCTCCTTCTCCTCACAATACAAACTGCATTGGTCTCCCCTACTATAAAAGCCCCAGCCTTGACCCCACCTCTCCCTTCTCCCCTTATATCCAAATACATTGGGCATGCAGATTACACCCACAGTTTCAAGCTCTTTCCTTCTCCATTTTAGACCACCTCCTACTGAAATAGCTCTCATCAAGATCTCTAACAACCTCTTTATCACCAAATTTCAGGACCTCCACTCCAGCTTCCTCTTTCTAGACTTCTAGGCCTTTGATATTGTCAACTATTCTCGTTTTCTTATCTTATCATCCCTGGGCTTTTCTGACTCTGTCCTCTCCTGGTTCTCCTCCAATATTCAGATCACCCTGTCAGTGTCTCATCCAGTGGCTCCTCCCCCTCCTCTCTCCCTCTTGCAGTGGCTCCCGGTTTTGTCCTTGATTCCCTCCTCTTCTCCCTTACCCCCTATCTCTGGATGATCTTAGCTACAAACAAGGCTTTACAACCATCTTGATGATGATGACTCACAATCTCGCTCTCTCTAACCCCGACCTGTCTCCATCCATCCTATCTTTCTGACATCTCCTTGTGGATGACCAGCCAGCAACTCAAACTTAACATGGCCTAATCAGAGCTCCTGATCTCCTTTCCTCACCCCTCCTTCTTTTTCTATCATGGTGAACAACACAGCCATCCTCTCTGTCATTCATATTCATAACTCCAGATTCTTCCAGGACTCAGGTTTCACCCTAGACCCACTTGTCCAGGCCAGGTCTTAATCTTGCCACTTCTTCCCCTACAACATCTCAAAGGTCCAGCCTTTTCTCTCTGTACAGGCTGCCAAAGTTCTTGTTCAGACTTTTGTCCTCCTATACCTTGATTACTGTAATATCCTCTTGGACTCAATGCTTCCTGCTTTGCTCACCATCACATTAATCCAGAATGTTGCCAGTAGGCTCATCTTCCTGCCCACTTCTGTATCCATCACTGGCTCCCCTTTCTGCAAACACTAGGTTCTTGTCCTTACTGTTGTCCTTCACTCAGTCTCACTCCACCTCTCCTATTGAATTTCTTATCAAAAGGCTTATTCCTGCCTTTGCTCTGCCAATGATACCAATCTTGATAGTCTGAAAATCCATCCAACTCAAGTACATACTGTGACAAAGTTCCTCCTCTATCTTGGGGGGTCCTGTGCTTATTGGTGGATTTTCTTGCCTCAGAGATTCACCATGTGGGTTGGGGAACAGCCCAGAGACCTTCCCTACTGGAAGAACCCACAGTCCAGGTCAATTGGGAGGTTTGGGGGGAACCCGGGCCCACCCTCTACTCCGGGTTCCAGCCCAGGGCCCTGTGGACTGCAGCTGTCTATAGTGCCTCCTGTAACAGCTACATGACAGCTACAACTCCCTGGGCTACTTCCCCATGGCCTCCTCCAAACACCTTCCTTATTCTCACCACAGGACCTTCCTCCTTGTGTCTGATAACACTTGTGCTCCTCAGCACACCCTCTCCGCTCCTTGCACCTCTTGCTCCCAGCTCCTCACACTCACACCACAAACTGAAGTGAGCTCCTTTAAAAACCCAGGTGCCCTGATTAGCCTGCCTTAATTGATTCTAGCAGCTTCTTCTTAATTGGCTCCAGGTGTCCTAATTAGCCTGCCTGCCTTAACTGATTCTAGCAGGTTCCTGATTACTCTAGTGCAGCCCCTTCTCTGGTCACTCAGGGAACAGAAAACTACTCATCCAGTGACCAGTGTATTTGCCCTCTACCAGACTCCTGTACCCCACTGGTCTGGGTCTGTTACAATACCTAGGACCTGGGATAGGGCTGTACTTGGGCAGCTATGTGGACATACCTTTTGTGTTACTTCTCTGTACAGCACCTAGCACAATGGGGCCCTGAAAGCTGACTGGAGTCCTGACTGGTGGTACTGCAACACAAATAATAAAGAGATGGCCATGTAAGAACATCAGAACGGCCCTACTGAGTCAGGCCAAAGGTCCATCTAGCCCAGTATCCTGTCTTCCAACAGTGGCCAGTGCCAGGTGCCCCAGAGGGAACAGGTAATCATTAAGTGATCCATCCCTTGTCCTTCATTCCCAGCTTCTGGTAAACAGAGGCTAGGGACACCATTCCTGCCCATCCTGGCTAATAGCCATTGATGGATCTATCCTCCATGAATTTATCTAGTTCTTTTTTGAACCCTGCTATGGTCTTGGCCTTCACAACATCCTCTGGTAAGGAGTTCCACAGGTTGACTGTGCGTTGTGTGAGGAAATGTGTGAAGTGTAGTAAACAACACTTCCTTATCTACTTTCTCTACACCAGTCATGATTTTATAGACCTCAATCATATCTCCCCTTAGCCATCTCTTTTCCAAGCTGAAAAGTCCCAGTCTTATTAATCTCTCCTCATATGGGAGCCGTTCCCTTTTTGTTGCCCTTTTCTGAACCTTTTCCAATTCCAATATATCTTTTTTGAGATGGGGCGACCACATCTGCCACAGTATTCAAGATGCGGGTGTACCATGGATTTATACAGTGGCAACATGATATTTTTTGTCCTATTATCTATCCCTTTCTTAATTATTCCCAGCATTCTGTTCCTTTTTTGTCTGCCGCTGCAGAACTATCCGCAATGACTCCAAGAACTCCTTCTTGAGTGGTAACAGCAAATTTAGACCCCATCATTTTATATGTATAGTTGGGATTATGCTTTCCAATGTGCGTTACTTTGCATTTATCAACATTAAATTTCATCTGTCTTTTTGTTGCCCAGTCACCCAGTTTTGAGAAATCCTTTTGTAGCTCTTCACAGTCTGCCTGGATCTTAACTATCTTTAGTAATTTTGTATCATCTGCAAATTTTGTCACCTCACTGTTGACCCCTTTTTCCAGATCATTTATGAATATGTTGAATAGGACTGGTCCCAGAACAGACCCCTGGGGGACACCACTATTTACCTCCATCCATTCTGAAAACTGACCATTTATATCTACCCTTTGTTTCCTATCTTTTAACCAGTTACCAATCCATGAGAGCACCTTCCCTCTTATCCCATGGCAGCTTACTTTGTGTAAGAGCCTTTGGTGAGGGATCTTGTCAAAGGCTTTCTGAAAAATCTAAGTACACTATATCCACTGGATCTCCTTGGTCCACATGCTTGACGACTCCCTCAAAGAATTCTAGTAGATTGGTGAGGCATGATTTCCCTTTACTAAAACAATGCTGACTCTTCCTCAACAAATTATGTTCATCTATATGTATTGTTCTTTATTATAGTTTCAACCAGTTTGCCCAGTACTGAAGTCAGGCTTACAGGCTTGTAATTAGAAGCCATGTAGGCTCAGAGAACGCATAGACTGACAGAAGGCTGAGTAGTCCTCTCATCTGTCTGGGGTTGAGCTATCTCCGCTGACCTCCAGGCCAGGTGTTTCTATGTGGAATGTTATAAATGGGCTAAATGTCTCTGTGATTGTTATTTTTGGCTGACATTTTATTTAATTTTCAACAAACAAAACATGGACTCACAGCCAGATGCAACAGCCACCACTGCAGTAACTGGCTACTGACCTGTCATGTGACAGGAGAATTAACTCGTTGGAACCTTCACACAGGTCACACCACTCCACTGTCCACCAACACCACACACACACACACACAGGGAATCCCCACAGATATCTCTCTGCCTCCTGTAACTATGACACTCTTTGTAGGGAATTCCCTGTCCACCCCCCTGGCCATGAGGCCTCCTTGGGGGAATCCCTGCAAATATCACAATAGCTCTTAATTTCCTGGCTGTATGCTGGGATTGAGGAGTATTGGCAGAGCTGTGTGTATGGAGAGCCCAAGACTAGATTAGCTGGGGGCTATGGTTTTGGAACTGATGGGCACCAACACAGCTGGGGGGAGGTCATTAGAAGTCCAGGGATAGGATAGCATAGCCGGGGGGTGGTAGTTGAAATACACAGGCATCGGCAGAGTTGTGTGTGTGTGTAGGGAGCCCAGGGCTGGGATAGCAGAGGGTTCCTCAGATCAGGACTGAAGGCAGTGGCACAGTTAGAATCATAGAATATCAGGGTTAGAAGGGACCTCAGGAAGTCATCTAGTCCAACCCCCTTGGCTCAAAGCAGGACCAATCCCCAGACAGATTTTTGCCCCAGATCCCTAAATGGCCCCCTCAAGGATTGAACTCACAACCCTGGGTTTAGCAGGCCAATGCTCAAACCATTGAGCTATCCCTCCCCCAACATGTTCTGGTTGGAATTGCCCAGTATTGCATGATCATTCAGGGAGAGATTCTGGTAGAATCTGTACATCTGCAGGGGCCAAATTCATCTCTCATATGTCTGGCCTTTGTAGGTTCAGATTGGGTGTAGCGAGGGTTGGGTTGGTTTTTTTGGTTTGGTTTGGGGTTTTTTGCATTTTCTAGTTCCTATCATCATATACAGTACATTCCTCTGTGCATGTGTGAGCGAGTGTGCGAGACTGAGTGAATGAATGTGTGGGTGTGAATTAGTGTCTGAGTGTGAGGTTACTCCATGCCCCTCCTTTCCCTCTTCCCCCTTGTGCCTCATGTCCCCCCCTCTGTCTCGCACACACGCCCGTCGATACATTTGGAGCCCGCTCGCACTGATTGTTTACATCCTGTCTCCTCTATATGTTTATAAATATATCAGAGCACGGGAGACTCCAGCGAGGCCTGTAATTAGCTGGGCCTGGATTTCCCATCACCGGCTCCAGCCAGGAGCATGATGGAAACAAACTTGTTTAACATGGGTGCGCAGGCCCCTAATTCCATCCAGACCCGTGAGCCTGGGGAAAGGCACTTCCCAGCTCTCGCTCCCTCTCCCCCCACTCCCCACACACACACTGAGAGACAGACACAAACACACACAAACTGTGATTGAGACACATACAAGTGGCAGAGAGACACACACACAAACTGATTGAGACACACACCCACACACTGAGTCACAGATGCACATGCACACATTCATATGCCTTGCCTACACTACAATAATAAAGCATTGCTGGCAATATTTCTCTTCCTCTGCAGCCTGCACCCCAACATTCAGTGACTTTGCCCTCATTCCTTTCCTCAGCATGGCCCATGCTCAATCCAAGCTGCTCATGTTTAACCTGCCCCTTGGGCAGATCCCAGGCCAGTGCCTGCAGCATCCCTTGATGGCCCTGAAACATATGGGCCAGGCCTGAACCCAGACAGCGCTGCGGTAGATTCCCTGCAAAGGTCAGAGTGGAGGGGAAAAGACAGTGGTGATGCCAAGGGAAAGGGAGCCGAGCAACCAGGCCAGCTCAGATCATGCCCCCATGCCATGAATCAATGGGATTCTCCTGAGAAAGGCTACCAGACTTCCCCAGCTAAGACTCACCAACTCTCTACCCATACCTAGCACCTGAGGAACTCAAATTGCTCACACACAGGGCCAAAGCCTCCCAGCTGCCCTGTGCCAAGTTCACTATCTTCACAGGGTGACACTGAGACCCAGAGAGGGGAAGAGACCTGCTCTAGGGCACAGTGAATAAACAGAACACAACCCAGCTGTTCTGACTCAAACATTAGGGCATATTCCCTACTTCATATGCCAGCCTGAGGATGAGAAAGGAGGGGAGAAAACCATGCAGAGGAATTTAGCAAACAAGCCAACCACAGAAACCATTGTGTCCCCCATACCTCCTCTGCCAGCAGTAAACTAACCTGGCTATGTCTTCACTGCAGAATTAACCACAGTTATCTCCTCTGGAGTGAACTCCTCTTGAGTTAGCCTAGTTCAAGTGAGAACAGCTAGGTTGCAAAATAACATCCCAGTTGCACAGAGTGGTCATGTTAGCAGCTGACAAGTTGGACTAACTCGAGTGTAACCTATACTCCCTGACTGGTCAGGCCACTTAAGCTGAAAGCACCACCAAACTCAGTGAAGCGGTTTTGTGTGTGGATGGGACTTGAGTTAACTCTGCAGTGAAGACAGGATCCTCCTATATGTGAAGAGTAGCTCACAATACACCACAAACCAATTCCTAAAGTGGCTTGAGTTAATGAGGCACAAAGAACCCTGTGATATATCCCGGAAATCCTAGTGCCAAACATGTGTAACTGCTGTGCCAATGTGGACATGGCTACCCAGGAATGGGGCGAGTGCAGCTCTGCAGTGTAGACATAACCCTAGTATCCCCTAAGCTCCATGATGCTAGTGGCAAAGTTAAGCCAAGTGTTTCAGACAGTAAGTACAGGAAATATGTGCCTCTGTGTGTGTGTGCATAAACATGTGAGTGTATGTCAATGTGTGCTTGTGTTAGCATGCGAGTATGCACATGTGAAGAGGTACATCCATGAGCAGGGGAGTGTGTCTGGACATTCAGGTGTGTGCGTGTGCTTATGTGTGAATGCATGCAAGCATCTGCACTCATGTGAGTACATGTGCACATGCATGAGCATGCAAATGTGGCAGTGTGTGCTCATGTTAGTGTGTGCACATGCATGAGTGGGGAGACGTCAGCCCGTGTGGTCATGTGAGCATGTGTGTACATACATAAGTATGAGTGGGAACATGCCAGCGTGTGTGCATGGATAAGAATGCAAGGGGGAGCATGTCAGCATGTATGCACATGCATGAGTGTATGAGTGGGAGTATGTCAGCATGTGTGCATGAATGAGCATGCAAATGTGAGCACAAGCATGTGCATTGTGAGTTGGGACCATGTGCGTATTGCAAGCAGGTATATGTGGGCATGGGCATGTCAGCATGTGTGCTTATGCGAATGTGTGTGCAGGCCTGAGCTTGCAAGTGGCAGCATGTCAGTGTGTATGCTCATGTGAGTGTGTTGTACGTGCATGAGCGTGCGAGTGAGAGCATGTCAGCATGTGTGCTCAGGCAAGCATGTTGTGCAGACATATAAGATGTGCCTGTCTGGATTAGCCCACCTGCCCATGCAGCTGGAACCCAAACTCTAACAGTGGTCAGGACCTGCACTCTCTAAGCCATTTCTCAAGCATTTCCCCTAGTTAGACCCTTCACACAATGTCCTTTGTCTCTCTGATGGTTCATTGGGCTGGCTCTGTCCCTGCTGTGTGCCTCTACTCACTCACCCATGGCCAGTTTGCAGACCAGTCTTGCTGTTGATTTCAGTGGGGTCAGGTCAGGCCTGGGATGGATAGGTTCCTCCTTGAGCAAACTTAGTATCTGGTTGTCAACCTCAGTGCAGCTGCCCAGGGGATAGCAAGGGAGCAAGCACTAGTGTGGTCAGGGCTCCAGCTTCTCCAGGTCAGTGTCCTGAAGCCATGCACCTGCATGCGTGCGCACAGCATGCACACACACAGACCTTGGTGACATAGTGCTAAAATGTCAGAGCCCTGCCTACACTAGCACTTGCATGGGTGCTGAATAACTGCAGATGCAAACTGTAGTTTCTGTTTGTGCTGTTGCACATCCCGCCTCGCATGCGGATTGGAGTTGGTGTGTTTCCATCTGTTTGCCTGTGTTTATGTTGGCATAGGTGTGAGTGAGAGAGTTTGCCAGTGCGTGCACCTCTGTGTGTGTGCATGTATACATAAATAAATGGAGATATCCTATCTCCTAGAACTGGAAGGGACCTTGAAAGGTCATCGAGTCCAGCCCCATGCCTTCACTAGCAGGACCAAAGAGTATGTCAAAGAGTTTTCCTGTGTGTGTATACAGAGGATGTTGTTAGGGGAGTTTGCATGTGTGTGTGTGTGTGTGTGTGTGCCGGTGTATGTACATGTGTGCGCCAGTGTGTGTGTCTGCAGCTCTCTCTGTGTGTGCATGTGTGTATGAGAGAAAAATTGCCTTGTGAGTGTAGGTGCAGGTACAGTGGGGAAGGGTTTTAATTTATGGAAAAATGTGCCACTTAGCAGGGAATAAATCCTCCCCAAAGCCAGTCCCACAAGGAGAGCCCTTTGCATTTCCCTTTGGAGGCTTTTTTTGGTTTGTGGCTAATGCAGCCCAGATGTGCGCAGGGGCTGTGCCCTCGCAGTGCCTGCCAAATAGGAGCTGGGTATATCGGTTCCTGTCAGGATCCAAGTGTTTCTGATGAGTGACAAAGCCGAGGGGCTTTGAATCTCTGAGCTTCACAGCTCATTCTAGGACTCATTCCCTTCTCTTCTCCCCAAAGACAGAAAATCCAACTTCCCCCAGCATCATGTACTTGGGGAGACAGAATGGGATGGGGACCAGGTTGGATTTTGCTAGACACTTGCCCTTCTCCATCTCCCCTTCCTCTGTACATTGTTCTTCTTCCATTTCTCAGCTTGTCTGTCCCTCCTTAATCCGCTCAGAGATTTTCGTTGTTCCGCACTCTTGGCCAAGAAACAGCCCTTGCCAGCTCCAGACCAGACAGACAGACAGCATGTTTCTGGGGATTGTGCATGGAGAATTCAGATTTCTAGTTCTCAGAGATCTGAAGGGCAAATCCTCCCCTGGGGTTTCATTCTGTCTCTGTCTGTCCATACAGAGATAGGTTCGGTAAGTCTTTCTGTCCTCACACTTTCTGTCCCTTCTCCCTCACTTTCCCCACTATGCCCTTCCTGACTCACTCCAGCACCTCCAGTCTGGAACAAAAAATGAACACAATTTTTTTTGTTTTTCAAATAACTGACTATCCAAAGGAGGAGAATCTCACCTCATCCTGTGCACCAAACCTAACAGCATAATTGTCAAAAGAGCGAGTCCAGGAAAGTCAAGATTTTGACCTTTTAAGGGTTGTTTTTACAATTTTATTTTATTTTAATGGCAACCTCTTTCCCAGAAAGCTTGCAGTATAGTCTGCAAAACACAAAACCCCTACTGCTTATACAAATTACACCCTCCATGCTCTGGGACCGTTCCTTTCCTTGAAAAGATTTTTTGCTCCCCCACAAAGGGACTTTTCTAACTAGGTTTCAAATGTTAAAACTCCAAAGATTAACAAACAAAAAAAAAGTCATTCACAACCAAGAAAAGCTCTGGAGAATTTTGAAGGGGGAGTGCATACCTTCCAAAGAAGGGTATTTCCTCAGTGTCCCTGAAACCTAGCTTCAATATCCATTAAAAAATGCAGTCTATTTTAGCAACCAAACCCTTTCTCTTTTTTTGGTGTAAGTGCTTAAATCAAGCCATAGGAAGAAAAAAAATCTTTCTGCTCCAAGTCCTGGTGACTTTCATTTTCCTCTTCTCTCTGTCAGTCCTGGATTTTAATTCTCCGTGCTAAGCGGCATTTCCCCCACAGTAATCACAAACATGCATGGAAAAGAGAGAACGAGAGAAAGCAAAGAAAAAAAAGGGGGGAAAGTCTTAAATCAATCACAAAGCCAGACAGACGTTTTAATCAAATCAAATTAGAATCAGCAGCGGTTCAGAAAAGAAAAACACGACACGCACAGCAAGACCCCCGCCCCTACACCCCCATCCCCTGCCAAAATAGTAGAGACGCTTCGGTCTTACCTGAAATCTCCCCAGAAACATATAGCATAGTAGACTCAGATTGTGGGGTTGGGGTGGGGGAAGGAAGGCTGCAGAATTTGTTCAATAGAAAACAAACTTTTTGATTAGTTATTACTCTAAACCCAAAGCCCCAAGCGAATGGCGAAGCCTCACTTTCTCCCTGATCGTTCTGCCCTGTCTCTCTCTCTCTCTCCCCCCCTCTCTTTTTCCTCTTCCCTATTTGTTTTGGTTTGTGTTTGCTTGGGTGTTAGGTGGAAAAAGCTGTCTAGGATATTTTTTTTGGTGTGTGTGTGTGTGTGTGCACAAAGTTTTAAACATGCTCTCTCGCTCTCTCCCCCTTTCCACCTCCCTTGATTTGCTCTTTTGATTGGTGTCCAGGAATGCAAGAATAAAAAAAATTGCATACACCCTCTCTCCAAGCTGCTTGCTTTTTTTTTTTTTAAATTCAAGTGTTAAGCAGAACCAGGTTGCTTTCAAGAATGTATTTGATGCAATTGTACACAAGAGCAGGCTCCATTCATTTTTCTCTTTTTCCCCTCCTCCCCCCCTTGGCTCTTCAGCTTTGGGCAAAGGTAGGGAGCTATGGAACTAAAGGGCGACATGCTTTTCTGAAAGCAAGAGGAGGAGGAAAAAAAGAAACATTTTAAAAATATATCTTAGAGGATAGGGGGGAATGCCACCCCTTTCACACACACCCCAGATCTTTGGATGTTGCAAAGCTTTTGTTAATGGCATTGAGTGGAAAGAGATTGCGAAAAATTTAAGAGTGTTTCCCAAAGAGTTGTGGGTGGAGGGCGCGCTGGGTGGGGAGGGGAGATGGGACGCAGCAGGCAAGGAGGAGGGGAAGGGCGGGCTTCCCTTTGGAGAAGGGGAGGTTGGGAAAGGTGTAGAGGTCTCCCTACCTGCTCTGAAATCCATTTGGTAAAGCCAAAGCTACACTCAGGACTTGCAGCCCTTCAAGGTAGGTTTGTGATTTAGTGCTTCCTTTCTCCAAGGGGGCTGCACAGAGTCTGCGGTCCTTTATTTTTGGCCAGGATTAATAATCCCATTTGCCAATCCCACTCATTTAGGGTTTGGTTTGGGTTGGTGTGTGGTTTTCTTTCTTTCTTTTTTTTTTTTTTATGAGGATATTCTTTAGCCCTCTTTTTTTTTCCTGACGTGTAAAGCTTTAACCACAAGCTGAAACACCAGTCCCTGGGGGAGGGGGGGGGGTGTGCAAAGGGGGGAGAGGAGGAGAGGTAGAGGCAGATTGGTTATTCTCTTTTCTACAAAAGAAAGTTTTAGTAGGAGGGGGTGAGGTAAGCATGCGGTGCCACCCTGTGTCAGAAACGTCCGAGTGTCAGAGAGATGGGGGGGGGGCAGTGAGTGAGAGAGAAGGGCACAGTCAGAGAAAGATGGAGAGAGAGAGAGAGAAAGAAGGAAAGATACAGACAGATGGAAAAAAAGAAGAAGGAAAGAGAGAGAAATATACATAGACAACAGAAAGAAGGGAAAAAGGAAGGAGATAGATAGATAGATAGATAGATAGATAGAATCTGTCTCAGTCTCTCCTCTCCTTTCTATAATGTTCAGCCCCTCGCTCCTCTTTCTCTCTCTTCCTCACATTCCAGAATTTTTTTTTTTAAGTTTTGCCCATAAGAAAAAACCCTACAAGCCCAAAGGCAGCCCTCTGCCCTTGTCCCAGCCCAAATGCCAGATGCAGGACTTGGAAAAGTTATACTGGTTCATTCATTTTTTTTCTCCCCTTTCTGCTGACCTTTCATGGGAAACCAAATACAGTTGATTGTTGATTTTTTTTTATTGTTTTCTCTAAACAAGGGAGAAAGGAAGCCGCGTGCAGTGGTTTAGTCATCAGCAGGTGACTAACCCTGCTAAGCATTTCACCAGGCGACAGACACCAGAATGGGATGGATGGGGGTGAGTGCAAATATTTTGATGAAAGGAGAGTTGTGGGGTTTCTGGGGGGTTGAATTCTGAGTTTCTCCCCTCCCCCCTCACTAAAGTTCACACATTTTCTATTTTTCATTCATTCTTTCTTCCTCCCTTTGTGTGTGTGTGTGGGGGGGTTAGATTTGTGATTCATTAATCAGCAAAAGGCATCATAGCCCCATTTCAACACAAGACCTTTCAACTGCATATTGTGACTCAGCACTAGGCTCCAACTTTTTACAAAGTTAGATGCAGAGGCAGCTTTCCCATCTGCTTGGTGTTATTTTTCAAAATAAATGTGTCTGCTTTCAAAATTTGAAATATTTAATAATTAAAAATATTTTGCTAAATCTAAATGCAACAGAATAAATATTTCCTCCCTAAAACAGGTGACCAATGTCCAAAAAGACATCATCCCTTCCTCCAGGAATATTTTATGTACAATAAATACTTAACACACACCTTATATATATACACACACAATGTAAATTTAAATGCATTTAAAAGTCTAATAGGTTCTGCAGGCATTTATAGTCATCATTCTGTTTCTCCCTTGTTTTGCATCTACACATATATTTGTGTGTGCACAAGAACTACATAATGGTATGGGCCCAATCCTGCAGTCCTTCCTCTGGCAAAATTCCCATTCACCAGTTTGCAAAATACATACAAAACTCATTGCAGTATTGTGTAGCACTGGTGTCCAAATTCAGTGAGTTTTCCCTCTCTGAACAACTGCTCTAGTGAATGACATAAAAAATTTCAAGATCTGTGTAAAAACTCAAGTTTTGTTTGGTTTTAGAAGTCTGGTTTAATATAGATGCGTGACTTTTTTTCTTAAAAGATTTACAAACAAGAATATTTCTTTTTTGCATAGTGCAACAGCTGAAAAAGAGTTTCTTTTTAATTAGCCTCATTTATGGGACAAGCTTTGCTCTTGGTGTCTCTCTAAACTAGATGAGAACTTTGGAAATAAACTTTGCATTTAAAATAAACTATCAAATTTTATTAAACTTGGTTTGTTGGGGATATGGGAAAAGCAAAAAAAGCAAAAATAAAAAACAGACAAAAAATCCCAAACCCTGTTTATTCACATTAGTAAATATTTACATTTTTTTCAAACAAGAAAAGCAGGGAGAGCTTTTTGTTCTGTAGAACAAAATACAATCAATGGATTCAAAATTATTTTCATTTGTGAACCATACTTGTTGCTGTTGTTGTTAAAACTTTACTAGTATTTATACTTTGTGGAAAAGAAAAAAACTATTACAATCCTTTTAACTGTGGGGAGGGGGGAGAGAAAGAGAGAAATGCATTCATTTTTGCAAGTTTTCTCTTAATGCTTTGTGTAAAACAAAGGCACTTACAGACACAACTTGTCTTAGATTTTTAAACAGTGCCTGAAGCTCCTAAAAATTAGTTTAAAATACAACCAGGGTTTTAAAAGCACCCAATATCGCAACATTTTTGTTTGAAAGTTCTTCAACTATTTTTTTCTCTTTGGTGGTACTCACCATAAGAGTGTGAATAACTCAAGTTTTCTGCCATTTCTTAAACAGCAGCTCTGCTATCATTTACAACTTGTTATGTATAATCATTTATATACGTGTGTGTATATTGATTTATGTAACAAATACACAAACAGATTTAAGTGAGCCTATATGGCAATACATACAATGATATGAATATCTACAACACAAATACTGACATATTTATGTACACTTCTGTATTTCTTTTTAGATAAACACAATTCTAAGTGTGTAATATGTACACATACACCCCCAATATCCTTATTCCATCCCATGTTTTTATTAGATACACAATATCTGACTGTAGGGAAATGTAGGTTACAGGCTGGTTAAAATGGGGGATTGTTTCCTTTGCAACATTAACAGGCAAAATGTGAGCCCAGAATGCACGTCTGAAATTGTGTTTGTTTCGTTCTCAATCCAAGGGAATGCTTTTTTTTTAAAAAAAAACTGCTCAGAGCTGGCAGGCGGGAATGGGGCAGTGCGATATGCCACCAGGAAAGCTTTGGAGACCCACTGATATTGCTGAGCAATTAGAGACAAGGAAATTCTTTTCTTGGCTTCGGAAAACTGGGGGTTTACCCTTCCGCAGAGGGACATTGCACAACACTAGCTTTCAGCATTCATGCCTGCCAGCCACAGGTAACAAGAGACAGAGGGAGGGGAGTGGGAAGAAAAGAAAAGAAAAGAAAAGAAAAGAAAAGAAAAGAAAAGAAAAGGAGTAGGTGCCTCTTTGTAAGGTTCCCCAATTCCACGCTTTTCTTCAGGACTGAGTCACACTCTATACCCCTGTAATACTGGGGGAGGTGGTGGAATCCCCAATAACCTAGAACAAGATCTCTGAATGTGGGACAGACTGGGGGGGGGGGGGGGAGAATCCCTTTATTTCTCATTTTCTGTCATTCAGATGAAGCGACAGAGGGACAAACAGAGCAAGGGCTGAAGAACAAACGTTGAAAGCTAGAAGCAATCCCTTCCTCAGGCACAGACTGACTGAATTGGGGTCTTTTTGCTTTTACGAAAAGGAACTGCTTCCCAGTTCCAGTCAAACAGACCCTGCCACGATTGCAGCCCTGAGACAGAGCAAGAGAAGCTCACTGGATTAGCTTAATAAAATATCTTCTCATCCCAATAAAGCTACTGATACTGATAATAACTTTGTCCTTCCTAGAGCCTCTTCCCCTCCTTCACTCAACATAGGGAAAAGTCCCTCCCTGGGAGATGTGGTATCACAGTACCATAGCTTGGGAAGTGGGGTTACCCTCAGCCCCTCTCACTTTGCTCTGGCTAGTATAACCTGCTGTAAGGATGTCCCAGTTTATATTCAAGTGGGGGGGAACGGGGAAGAGGTTCAGTCCCAAGTCTCTAGGTGAGGGGCAGCACTGTGGGGAAAGCTCTCTCAACCCCTACCCCTGCCTGGCTATTTCCTTTATACCCCAACCTTCACTGCATCAGGGACCCCATCCCACCCCAGACATTCCCCCCACCTTGGGGACCATCTCTTCTGGATGCTCCCATCTTCATTATTTAAGCACCATGGATGCTCAACCAGTCCAGTGTAGTTCCTTGTGCATGTCAATATGGGACAGTCCCCCCAACAGTATATTTCTGCCTGGCCTTCTTAGTGGTGCTGCAGAGTATTTGGCCTCCCCTTCCAGCAGGTTGATAGGGAAGCCCCCTACAGCTAACAGCTGGGGAAAGAAGCACTTAAGTCTCCTGTGTCCAGAGGTCACCATGGTGCAGTCGTAATCTTAGGGAGCTGAAACACCTGAGCCAAAGGTCAGATAGCTGACTGCAGTCTTGGTGCCTGGGGTGCAAGAGCTAGGCAGGAGACTAAGGGTATAGATACTCTGCAACTGGGAGTGTGCTTGCCAGTGCGGGCAGATAGATGTTCTAGCTCTGCTCGAGCTAGTCCGCTGAAAATACTAGCGTGGCCATGGCAGCACAGGCGGCTGCTCAGGCTAGCCACCCCTAACAATGTACTCAGGGGGTCGGGCAGGTTTGTACTCAGGTGGCTAGCCCGAGCTACCACCCATGAATCTGTGGCCACACTACTATATTTAGTGTAATAGCTTGAGCAGAGCTAATGTGTGACTGTCTACCCGCGCTGGAAAGCACGCTCCCAGTTACAGTGTAGCTGTACCCTAAAAGGGGTTCTCCCCAGGCTTCCTCAGCACCACATAGGGCTGATGCTGCTGTGTTTTGCAGGGAAAGGGTTCTGGGCTGGAGAAGCTGAGGCTCACAATAAACTGCCTCCCCTTGGCTGGGTGGGAAGTGGTGGCTGATGGGGCAGCCATGGGGGTGGGGGCTTGGTTCCCTGAGACCAATCAAGTGTCATCCTGACCCTTGTCTGTGTGGCTGCCTGGAGCAGTGGTGGGGCTGTTAGAGAGGAGGAGAGAGGAAAGCCCTTCCTCACCCAGGGAGAGAGCTTCCCACTCCTCCCCAAGCAGTCCCAGGCGCTGTCTGGATCCTCCCCATTTTGGGGGTGTTAACAAGGAAAGCTGGGTCTGGGCAGGTTCCAGCCAGGACATGGCTATTGGCACTGAGGCTTTGCTTGGCAGAGTCTGGGATGAGCAACAGGTTTGAGATGGGGGCCAGCTGGCCCCATCTGTCATACTAGGCCTCTCAGCAGCCTTGGAGCTGGTGGGCTGGAGCTGCCCTGCAGACAAGAGCTGATGGGAGGGTCACCCCTCCAAAGCCCCGCCCATCTTCTGGGCTCTTTGTATATCCCAGAGGGCTCTTGGGCAGATTGTATCTAAGAATAGGGTACAGCGTCCCTGGTATGTGGCTCACGTGGGTGATACTTGGATGCCCCATGGCCCTGGCTGCTTCAGACTCTGTCTGGGAGAGACTGTTGGGTAGCACTGCTGGTGGCAGGTTTCAAGGCTGCTCCCTTCCCTTCCACCAGATCAGAGGCAGGAAGCTGGGCTTAGAACCTTCGTGTCACTTCTCACTGGGTTTTCTCCACAGAGAGTCCTTGGAGCTGCTCGGCTAACTTGGAGTCTGTAAAGCTCATTCCCTGTTGTTCCCTCCCACCTGGCAGACAGCACTCCCCTCATACCGGTGCAGCAGCAGGTTCCCCCTGCTGCCCTGGGCTCCCTACAATTCCCCCTCAGGAGGCATTACAATGGAACTTGTGTAGAAGCCTCCCTTGATCACTCTTCCTAACTCTCTCCTCACTTGGGAACATCACAGGTAGATTCTTTAATTGTGAAGCACTTTGGGAAACAATTTGTACCCAAAACACTATACAGTAAGTTCAATGGCTCAGGGATGGCCTCAGGCCCTGCCCATGAGTTCCAGACAAGCCATGAAGATGGAGCTTATATGCCATGCTGATGGTTGTTTTAGAGAGAGACAGCACAAGAACCAGGAGTGCAATGGCTATATCAGGCCCTGCCTGTGGGTTCTAGGCCAGCCATGAGCTGCTCTTAATGCAGATGGAATGTCTACAGGCCCTCCATGGAGTGGCTCAGTCCAGCCATGGTGATGGGGCTCACAGAATCAGGGATGAGAGCCATGTGACAACAGGCAGTCCCCAGAGGATGTGTGTCTGAGCAGCCTGCTCCCAGTCTAGCCTGCCTCCTCTGCTTGGCGGCCGCATTGTTTAGGACATTGGTCGTCTCCATAGCACTGGGCTGGGACGTCCTCTGCGTGGGAGGGGATACTCACAGAGCCAAGGGCTCCACCTGGCCAGCTTGGCTCAGTGGGTAACGCACGCCCTGGCAGGCTGCCAAGCTCTCCTATCCCCTTGGCAGGCGAGCTGAGCTCCTCTTGCCCACCCCCCAGGCACCCCGCTCCTGGGCGACGTCACAGGAAGCATCGTGGGAGGCTGACCTCACTTTCTGCAGAGCGTGAGTTGCACATTCGCCCTCCAGCGGCGCCACCAGCCAGCCAAGCCTCCCACTTGCTGACCTTTCCATTGGACTCGCTCCCATCCCTGCTTACTCCACCTTCCCTCCCCTTCCCACTGACCCCCCCCCCCCACTCTCCTGTCTAGACTGTGCCCATCTCTCCTTCCTTCTCATCAATTCCCCATGCCACCTACCCATCTCTTCTGCCTTCTCATCAGCCCCTCTTTCCTCTCTGCTTTGGATGATAGTTGAATACTCCAGAGCTCCCTCCATGGCGTTATCCCACCCCTGCAGGAGTGAAAGTTGAGTCCAGAGGTCCCCTTAGAGATGGGAATTAGAGAAAGAAGAACAGCCTCACAGTGAGACATGTAGGGATATGTGGGACAGCAGTCTACAGATCCCCTACCCCTGAGACCAGAGAGCAGAACACTGAAACCTCTGCAGGGGGGAGATTTGGAACTCTGGTGACCCTTCAATTTCCTACTTTAAATCCTCCCCAAGCCTCTAAAATGTGCCCCCCCCCCCCCCAAGTGAGAACCTGGGGCTGGGATCTCAGGGGCCCAGCCTGCAGCTCTGTCCCCTCCCACTTCCAAGGGGATTCCAGGTGACTCTGCTGGGAGCCAGCCAGGGGATTTCTCCACACACAGAGCAGACACTTGGCTTCCCCATTTCTCAGTGCAGTGATAAGCACCTGTCACCCCCTGCTGGGCAAAACATGAAATGCAATAGTTTGCCAGAACCGAAAGACCAGCTGTGTCTGTCTGTCTCTCAAAACAAAGCCCACAGAAAATAAGTAAAGATCTATATGAACCGGCTGCTGTGTTGGTCAGGACAGTCTCTGCAGGGAGCCAGTGGTTCTGGAGTGTATGTGACTTGACCCTGAGTGAGTGTGTATGGGGGGTGGGCAGTGATGGCTGAGTCTGTGAGAGGGTGGGGTGGGGAAGCAGTACTGGAGAGTGAGGGGTGACCTTGTTTGAGTGTGGAGACGCAGTACTGGGGAGCAGTAGTACAGGGGCTGTCCTGTGAGAGTATGGTCAATGGTGCTTGGGGGGAGCTGAATGCGGGGGGATCAGTGCTGTGGAGCTGACCCTGTGTGAGAAGTGGGGGAGAAGTCCTGGGGAGCAGGGGGTGCTGATCCTGTGTAATTGCAGGGCGGGAGAGGGCTGTGCTGCGGAATAGGCAGGACTGACCCTGTGTGAATGAGGAGTGGGGGAGCAGTTGATGGTGGCGCTTGGGAGAGCTGACCCTGCGTGACTGGGTTGGTTGGTTGGGAGGGCCATACTATGATGAGATTGACCTTGTGTGGGTGTGGGAGTCTCCCCCAGAGGGGGTTATAGACTCTCCCTGACCTAACTTAAGGGCTCCACAGACTCAAGCCCCCCCCACTCCTCCCCTGTGTCTAGTCAGTGCAGGATCTGGGAGGTCCGGAGAGAAGAGGGGAGGGGTACACATGGCTTTGGACACTGCGGAGGTGTGTGCATCACGATCCCAGACAGCTGTGTCCTATCCACAGCTCCATAAAACTCTGAGCCCCGAGGCCAGAGATCCTCATGGGGATGCTCGCTCCATAGGAGCCCCGTTGCTGTTCAAGCGCTGGAACGGACACTCTAAACACCAAATCTGGTTCTTCTCCTCCTCTTGGGAGGAAAAGAGGCTGTGCCAAGAGCCTCTTCCAGGGGCCACTAATGTCCAGTTCCAGTTCTTCTCCTCCTTCTGAAGGCTAAACCCAGATCCCATTGCAGGGGCACAGGGATGCAGTTCTGGTTCTTCACCTCTCTGCAGGACTGCACCCAGAGCCCATTATATGGTGGGCACGGAAATCCCATATGTAACATGTTTGGTAGGTCTGAACCCAGTCCCCAACATCCACAATCCTAATGGGCACCACCTAATGGGCTCCCAGCAGAGAAGCCAAGGAGTTACTGTGCCAGAGAGTTATTGAGCTAATTCAGGGACGGTGGGGACTTGGCCCTCCAGCTTCCCTGGCTGTACCTGTTCTAGGAGATTCAGAGAGGGCTCTGGACTTCGGGGTTCTCACCTCAACCTGTCATCCCCTCCATTCCCCGCCCCCTCCATCCCAAACTAAGCAACACACCCTAAACATATTAACCAGAGAGAGATGGGGAAAAGAAAGGAAAGGAGATGGAAGAGAAAGGAGGGGCAATGCCTCAGACACATGTTTATGCCTCAAGGGGCTGTGGGATTTATTGCAAGCGAAGTAGTATTAAGCATAAGGCCGCTAGGTTGTCTTAAATTAAGATAATCTCAGCATCTCTCCTCTGGCTCTGGAGAGGGTTAACCCTGTAGTTCTCTTGCTTAAATTAGGATCAGGGCTCCATTTCACGAGAATGCACAGACATCACAAACACAGAATAAAGGATGGTCCCTACTCCAAAGAGCTCCAATCATTATTAAAAGCCAACACAACAAGTGAACATGATGGATGCTAGGAGGGTAGTAATGAGGGACTGTTGCAGTTACCAAGCCTGACAACAGGCAGGTCCCTCATCAGGTATTTTTTTGTTAGAATTCCCTATCAAACTAGATCCCTTGGACTCCCTCAAGGCTCCCTCCCAGGAACACGTGATCCTGGGCTTGCTGCCCATTATTTTTAGAGCATTTTATTTATTTTTCCTTTCTGTACAGACTCCCTACACCATGGCCCTTTACCCAACATCATTAGTTCCCATCTCTTTAGCCCCCTCAAACAGTGGGCCAGTCCCTCAAGGTGTGTAATTCCCATATCTTTGCTGCTACACAGGGGGCCAGGATGGGTTCCAGAAGCATAGGGAATCCACTGATCTGTTATGGAATGCCTGCTTTGATGTCCCCACCTGTGAGGGTACCAATGGGGCCTGCCCGCTACCTAACTCCCTACTTAGGCTACCTATCACTGGGGACTTCCTTATTGCTATTGATCTTTTGTGTGAAAGGTGCTCAGATACGATGACAGTGATGGACAGCAAGGCAAAACTCTAATATAGCAAATTAGACATCTCCCCCATCTCCCAACCCTACAGAAGCACTCCCAGAGTCTGGAAACGCTGAAACCTGAGGGGCTGCTCAGCTAAAAGGAACCTTCATGTAGAGCTGCTGAGAGGGGGTATGGGACTACCAGGGCCCCAGAAGCCTGGCATCACAGAAAGGAGGGGACAGAGGTCAGCTCCATTACCAGCTGCAGTTAGAAGCAAGAAGTACCTCTGGCATAGCAGTCTCTTTGTGCTGCAGAGAATGCCCGTTGGAGGTAACAGTCAGAGCTCCCGTTTCTCAGGGAAACAAAACTTCCTGTTAGCCCCATAGACTCAACCCAGTGACAGAAGAAGGAACCAGAGGCTAGTCTGGCTCATGCATCACCAGTAGGACGGTTAGATGAGCCAAGTGCTCTTGGTTACACTTGGGCAATCTAATTAAGGCAATGGGGTTAGGGCTGTGTGGGCAGGACCCAAAGGTGAGGAGGGGGAGGGGAATGTGGCTGTACATTGCTCACCTGAGGGTGTGACCCAAAGGTCACAGGACAGTTTGGGTGGGGACTGCACAGAAGTCAGGATATAGCCTGCAGAATCATTCTTGCTGATGATGCTACAAGGCAGGGAAGACCTTAGCATGGCTCCCAGCTCCTGGGGAGTTTGAGGCATTTGTATCATTGAGATGATGAGTACAGGGCCCCACAAGGTGGGTTTGACAGTCACTCACCAGAACAGAGCTGCGCAGTGAGTCATCGTTCCCCTGTGCTGTGATTGGGAGGCTGTGAGGTCCTACTCAGCTGGGGCACAAGGATGGAGCTTCAGCCCCTGACAGAAGATTCCAAGCTGGGTAGAGGCTAGGAAAGCCCTTGCAAAGGCTCCTCCTGGCCCCTTTGCTTCTTGTCCTCATCCTCTGCATGAGCAGCTTGTGCCCAGATGAGCTGCCACCTGGATCATGTGCCACAAAGAGGCAGACTGCGGTTGCCCATGAAGACCACAGCTTCCAGCAAACCTGGGGTAGCAAGTTTGGGACCTGGGGAGGGAACCTGAGCCAAAAGTCTCCAAGAGGACAATGATGGCAGCCCAGGGGGAGGGAAAGAGTTGGGGCTCAGGGGAGGAGACTCTGGGGGTGGAGGGAAGGTGTGTGTTTGAGTGGAGACCAGAGAGACAGCCTAGGCCTCAGGGGGTGGGCTATCTCTGAGATGGGGCAGGGAAAGGAGCCTGAGCCTAGTGGGGTGTGTTTCCAGGCTTTGGAGTGGGAGGGGCAGGACTGGACCTGAGCTGGGGAGGGGCCAGGAGCCTGCGCAGGGGAGGGGGTTCTGAGGGGCACTCTGGGAAGTAGGCAAGGGAGCCTAGGTTGGGGATTGGTCCTGCTTTAAGGAGGGGTTGGACTAGATGCCCTCCTGAGGGCCCTTCCAACCCTGATAGTCTATGATTCTATGAGGCTCTCGGCAGACCCCCGCACTCTACCGCCTACATTCGAGGCCCCATTGTCTGGTAGTTCTGTCCCTCTGCCGTCCCAGCCAATCAGCGTCATTCGGCTCCTCCAATGGCAGGAGGGGACGAGCCCACCTGACGAAGTGGCCTGGGTCGCGGAGAGAGACAGAACAAGGCTCCGCCCAAGGAGCTCACGTGCTCGCTAAGCGGGCCAGCGCGGCTCCTCTCTGGAGACTTTGTCACGTGAAGAGAAGAATTCCCCCTCCACATGACCCGTGAGCCAATAGGACGGGCTAAGAGGCGGGGCCGAGGCCGGGCTCGGCCAATGTGAAGACGGCCGGGGGAGGGGAGGTGGGTTGCCCCAGAAGCAGTGTAAGGAGTGGAGCTGGGCGCGGCCATTGGGGGTGAGTGGAGGGAGTACTGGGCGAGGCCATCAGGTAGAGGCGCTGTCTCTCCGGCGCCCCGTGTTCGGGAGCCACCCGGCGAGTGGGGTGGGCTGGGATGCCCCGCTCTGTGCTGGGAACCGGGCAGCACCGAGCAGGGACGGGGAGCGCTCCCCGGGAACAGGTGTGATGGGGCGGGGCTACGATGGATGGACGGGGCTAAGAGAGGTGGGGAGGGCAGGCATGATGTCCAATGCATGGGGTGGCTTGGGATAGGATTTGGCAGGGCAGGGTGAAGGCAGGGGAATGGCGTGATGCGGGGCAGGCAGGGTGAAGAGGAGGGGTGGGGTATGACTGGGTGCAGATGGATAGTGTGTGGTATGGGGACCGGATGGGTAGGGAAGGGAGCAGCATGGGATACGGGAGTTGGGATGGTGTGGGGTGTGACAGGAAAGGGTGCTGGAGGTGAGGTGGGCGGGGCAGAGGAGCAGCATGTAGGAGCGGGATAGGACAGTGTGGGGGGCAGGGACAGGTTCCAAGGGGGGGCAGTGTGTGGTGGGAAGGACTGGGCGCTGCAGAGTCTGTTGATGCCCCTGCAGCGGCACACCTGCACTGACAACAGCATCTGCCCTTTCAGCTTCTGTTTCCTTGGCTGGGGGGCTGCTCTTGTGCTGGCAGGATCAATAGGCCCTTCCGAGTGGTTTGGATGGGGATACAGATGGAGAGTAGCAGAAACTGACAGTAGGGCTGCAGGCTCCATGCTAACAAAGAGAGCTGTAGGGAGGGGTGGGCTGGGACCCTCATCACCTGTCTCCCATCCCAACTGCAGGCATCCCAGTTCAGTATGGCCTTGGTGACCAGTGTGGTTAGTGATCTGGACCATGTCCAGTCTAGGATTTAGGAGAGGGATGGTTTAAACAGCATTAGATTAGCTCAATCTCACAAACCCAGGCATTACGTTGACTGGCTCAGTGCATTCTAAGCATCTAAAGTACAGTTTGTTTGCTCTTGACTGGGTGTTTAAATGGCTAAATAACAGTGACTAACCTATCTTCCTACCCTGGTGTGGCCAGAGCCCAGGAAGAGGGTGCACCCAGCTCGCTAAGGAGACCTGTGGCTGCTGTGAAAATGGCAGGAGTTGCAATCACCACAGGACAGAAAGGCTCCCTGGGGAAGGAGGGGGCTGACTAAAAGAAGGGGAGAGGTTATAAATTTGGGCAGTGACTTGCAAAATGAGGTGCTGAATGGGCAAGTGCAGCTGGGACACTTGGGAGGGGTGATCTGCCAGCAAGAATCTGGCTGGAGATGGGACAGCCAGAGTGGCCAGAAGGGGCTGGGGGGAGGACAGGTGGCAAAGGAGACTACCTGGGTCTGTGATAGGATGTGGCTGCAGGAAAGGCTGGTGCAGGTTGACGCTGTGTGTGTCTCCCACAGCAAGAACGAGCCCTGTTCTGTGCAGAGCTGAGGGAGTTGGGATGTTGTGTTTAGGAGCTGGGCCTCTTGGTACCAGAAAGGGATTGACAAACCCCAGGGCATGAGAAGAGCCACAAAACTGTGCAGGGAGCTGGAGTGGGAGACTCCAGGGAAGGCAGTTGGAGGGGGTAATCGGCCTAAGGGCAAGGGAATGAGCCCCCAGGAGGGAGAGGGGTAACGGGCAGGGGCAAGATTAGGAATTCCAGCAGGGGACTAAGAAAGTGAATCTACTTCCCTTGGTTCTTCTTGGAGCTTCAGTCTGACAGGGTTTCTCCTTCACTTCCTGCTAAGCACTCCTATGTGGCTGTTCAACAGCTGCCCAGCCCCACCCCAGCAGTGGCTGCATGTTAGTGCTGGGTGAGGGATCCCTGTGCATACAGGGGAAGTGCTTGGGATCCTCAGGGGAAAGGAGTTGGAGATGTGTTGAGTTGATTATTTAGGGTGTGGTCTTTCTCCCATTTCTTCCCAGCATGTTGTATTGATTAGCCCCTGGCAGAGGACCCAGAGCAGCACCAGAGGCACAGACTCTCCCCACCACAGGGCTGGATTATCTCGGGGTTCACGGTGCTCTGACCGGGGCTGGGGTTTGACTGACACACAGACGCGCACACACACACACACACCCCCCCCCGAGTGGGGAGAGCCCAGCTGCATCACTCTGTGGCCATGAGGTGCCTTGTTACCGGGGGCAATGTCAAAGGTGCGTGCAGGGCTACCAGCTGGGCATGGGGGGTGGGGAACAGGACGTGAGGCCTTTCCCCCTAAGGGTCATTGACTCCTATCTGACCCCAGGGCAGAGGGACTGGGCTCAGCAGGGTGGGGAATGCGACATGGGGCCTTTCGCCTCTAGGGGGCGCTGGCTCCAAATGGCTGTTTTTCTTGCCCCAGAGAGTAGGAGTTGAGGGGAGTGGGGGTGGGATGGGTCTGGCCCTGGGTCACTGTCTCTCTCCTTCCCCCCAGTCCTAGGGAAGGCCGTGCACTCTCTGTCCCGCATCGGAGACGAGCTCTACGTAGACCCCACAGAGGATGGGGTAAGGGGGGGTGTTGTTTTAACTGGTGGGGGGCACCCTTCTGATCTGAGGGGGAGGGGAGAACTGAAGGGGGTTGTCAGCGGGGGGGGGGGGAATCAGGGTTTCGGAGTTATCACTGAGCTCCAAGAGGAGCAAGTTGGGTCACCCCCTGGTTGGTGATGGGGCTGGCTCTCCATGGGGAGGTGGGGGGGGCTGGTCGGTGACGCGGCTAGCTCTCCCGCAGGGGGCTGGTCGGTGACGGGGCTGGCTGTCCTCTCCACAGCTCTCCCTGCGTGCTGTGAACTCTTCCCGCTCAGCCTACGCCTGCTTCCTGTTCACCCCGCTCTTCTTCCAGCTTTACGAGGAGGGGAGCCCGGACCCTGATGGGGAGCCTTTCCGCTGCAAGGTCTTCATGAAGGTGAGGTTGCTGTGCTGGGGCGTCAAGAGTGGGCCTCAGAGGGATGGCCCAGGGATATCTGGGATATGGGAAGCCCAGCAGAGGGCCCTGGCTCTATGGTGTGGGGCGGAGGGGGAAGGGGGGGGGAGAGTTGGGCTCAGGGCTGTGTCCCTGGCTGCACCCCTGGTCTGTGCTATCTCTTAGCAGCCTGTGTGCCCAGTCCCTGTGTCCCAGGGGCTCCCCTGCAGGGGGCAGGAGCTTGTGGCTTTCTTTGTCCTGGACAGTGAGTGTAGCTGGCACAAGGTGTGGTGAGGGGGAGGGGGGAAAGACGGAGGGATCAAAAGGGATCAGGGCTTGGGACCACCCTGTTCCATGGGAAAGAATCTTGGTGTGAATCTGCAGGACTCCTGGGTTCCCTCCCTGGCTCTGGGAGGGGAATAGGTGTCTCGTGGTTACAGCAGGGGAGCTGGGAGCCATTTCTCCAGCTGTGTGGCGGGAGGTGCAGGTGGTGACGAGGTGGTGTCTGTGCCTCTCCCCCCCCCTTCCCCCCCCCAGTCCTTCCTGGGCGTGTTCCGCTCACTGCCCTCCCTAGAGAAGATGGTGGAGAAGTGTTTGATTTCCCTGAATCCCCGGGCCAGCCGGCTGGTCGTGCAGCTGCACTGCAAGTACGGTGAGTTCACTGCTGCTGGGAAGCCCCCTAGTGGGGCAGGAGGCGGGGATCTGGGTGGCCCTGCTGAGGCAAGAAGGGGTATCCAGGGAGCCCCATTAGCGGGGTGGGGGAGGGAGATTAGGGAGCCCTCCAATGGCAGGGGGCACCTCAGGGGTCCAGCAAAGGTAGCAGGGGGCCTGGATGGAGTGAGTTGGGATGGAGGGCTGGGGCAGAGCTGGGAGCCAGGTGGGCAGAGGGGACCCTGCAGTGAATGGTACTGGGAAGCGGAAGGGTGCATGCAGGTGGGTGGGGCCGAGGAGTGAGTGAAGCTTTGGGGTGGGGGCAAGGCAGTTTCCAAGGGTCAGGTCCCCAGCCTGGTTCCCTACTGAACATAGGGCAAGGCTGGTGAGGTGTACTGGGGAGGATCTGCAGGGATGGGTCCTGGGCTGGTGATGGTCCTGATGCGGGGGCAAAGGCGGCCCTGGCCTTGAGCTGCTGTTCTGATGCCTTTGGCAGGAGTCACCAAGACCCACAACCTGTCATTCCAAGAGTGCGAATTGCTACAGGCTGTTTTCGACAAGGAGCTGTGCGCCAACACGCTGCGCGCCCCTGCCCGGTGAGTGGGCTTTGCCGAGTGGGGGGAGAGGAAGCAAAGCATGAAGTATAGCTGAGGAGTTCTCAGCCTTTTTCTTTCTAAGGCCTCCCCGCATGCTATAAAAACTCCAGGCCCAGTGAGGAGGCCTCCAGGCTTCAGCTGCCGGAACAGGGGCTTCTTCTGGGTGGGAGGGACATTAGCCCTGTGAGGCTGGGGCTCAGGGGCTTCACCTGCAGTGTGTGGGGGACCTTGGGACTCTGGGCTTCAGCCACTGGGCAGGGGGAGGGATTCGGGGCTTTAGCCCTGTGGGACTGGGGGCTTCTGCCTCATGGGGCGCCGGGGCTTGGCGCGCCAGGCTTCAGTCCTGCAGCTTCGCTTCTGGCTTCAACCCCATGGGGCAAAGGGACCTGGGGTTCCAGGCTTCAGTTGCAGGGCCCCACAGACCCCTGAAACCAGTTTGTGGCCCCCTGGGGTGCTGTAGACCCTTGGTTGAGAACCACAGGTATAGATGAGGGGAGCACAGAGGGATTGAGGATATATGCTGGCTCCCTTGGGTGTTAGTTTGACACAGAGGGGGTGGGAAGATCAGTGGGGCAGAAGCTCTCTCTGGGGTGCTAGGTTGGCACAGGAAGTGGGAGGATTGGGGGCACAGCTGGCTCTCTGGGGTGCTAGGTCGGCATGGAAGGGTGGGAGGATCGGGGGCACAGCTGGCTCTCTGGGGCACTAGGTCGGCACGGAGGGGGTGGGAGGATGCAGCTGTGTCTGTAGGGTGGGGCTCACAGCTCGCTCACCTCTGATGGCAGGGTGCTGGTGGACGCTGTGGTCCATTTCCCAGTGACGCTGGCCGAGGTGACGCTGGGGGTCAGCCCTGCTGGGAAGGTGAGCTTTCGCAATTACCTGGATGAGGAGACAGGTGAGCCAGCTCCACCTTCCATGGGCCTCATCCAAGAGAGACCCAGCATGGTCCAGTCCCCTTGCCAGGGGGCTAGATTGAAGCTGGCACCCCCTAGAGGGGAAGGGCCCCATGTCCCACTCCACAAGCCCTGGGGTCTGGGCTGGCTGGCGTCTCTGGGGTGGGAGGTTTTGGCAGCAGTTTATAGAGAGTGGCCAGTGGGTCCTGGGGGGGGGGTGTCGTCTTGGCAGTGTGGGGACACCGGGGAGCTGATGTTGAGCTCCCTCTCTGTCTCCAGAGCCGAGCAGGACAATGGTGACTGAGCTGTGCCTCTCCGAGGACGAGTTCCAGGATGTCCAGGTGCAGCAGCAGTCCCATGTCACCTTCTGCCTCAAGGAATTCCGGGTGAGCAAGCAGAGCCAACCCCCCACCAGCTCTTCTGCTCTAGCCCCAGAGGGTGGGGCTGCCTCACTGATCCTGTCTGTTTGCCCCTAGGGTCTCCTGAGCTTCGCCGAGTCCTCCAACCTGCCCCTCAACATCCACTTCGACTCCCCTGGCAGGTATGTCCAGGCCAGCCCCTTGTGGGGTGGGGATGCTCCCTCTACCTCAGTGCCCTGAGCTGGCTCTCCCCAGATGAGATCACATGCTCATTGCCACTCTCACTCCCTGGCCCTGTCTCTGACCCTCTGGATTGGTCAGGGTCCCCTGTGGACTCCCCAGGCCTCTGTTGCAACTCACTCTCTCTCTCTCTCTCTGTACACACCCTGTGCTGTCCCTGTAGAGTTCTGGACCTCCCCTCCCCATCTGTCTCATTCTCCTGTGATATCCCTGCAGGCCGGCCATCTTCACTCTGTCGGACCCCCTGCTGGAAGTGCACCTGGTTCTAGCCACCCTGTCAGACCCCAACAGCAGCTCACAAGTCTGCTCCACAACCTTGCAGGCCCGGCCAGCCAATGGGTAAGCAGAGCCCTGAGAGTTCGACAGTGGCACTCAGTTGTCATTAGAGTTCAGAGTGAACAGCCCCATTGGACTGGCTGGCTGCCACCTTCCTCATAGGGCTGCTGTTGCAGGCTGTCTGCAGACTCAGGCAGCAGCAGCTTCTGTGGGGAAGCCTAAGGGTGGGAGAGCTGGGATACTGGGCTGGCCACAGCAGGGAGGGGTAAGGACCCCATCTCCAGAGGCAGGGTTTGACTGGCCCCAGCCCTGCTCCCTTCTTCCCACAGTGCCTTTCCCATGGCTACCCCTGATGATGACTTCATGGGTGATGACATTGATTCCTACATGATTGCCATGGAGACCACATGTGAGGAGGGGCCAGGGCTGCCCTCCAGCCCCACCTTTCCCCAGAGACGCCCCCATCCGGGCGCTGCCCTGGAGTCAGAGAGCAGCACCATGGAGAGCGACCTGGAGGGGGCTGTGCCAGGGACACCCCCACAGAAAAAGGTATGTGGTGGTGACAGGGGAGGGTGCGTCAGGGCTGTTCTGTGGAGGGGAGTTGTGTGAATGGCAAGGGCAGTATTGAAGCCTGGGGGGAATGGGACCATGTGGGTGGAGGGAGAAGCTGGGAAGTGTCCCGTCCCTCCCCCCCCACACACATCCTGCTGCATTTCTTTCAGTTCCGCTCCTTGTTCTTTGGGTCGGTGCTGACCCAGTCTCAGGTTGGGACCCGTCCAGGGCCCAGCCAGGATGTGCTGGCCGAGGACAGCGAGGGAGAGTCCTGAGAGATCACCTTCTGCAGCCTGGCTTCAAGCCCCCTCCCCCTAAAAAAGCCCCCAGGAGCCTGCGTTGAGAAGCTGGACTTTACAACCCCATCACCTCTGCTGGAGCAGGGCAGGAAGACTGGGCAGGGCTGCTGCTTCCGAGCCACTGTGAATAGACATGACCCTGTAAATAAAGCTTTTATAATAAGTCTGCTGCCTGCAAAGCTGCTGCTGGGGCTGGAGGGGAAGCTCAGCTCCCACCTCTCCCTGGGCAGAACAACACCCCCAGCCAGTTTGGGTGGGGGAGGAGGGGCTGCAGGCAGGATCCTTTCCCTCCTGCACCTTGCAGAGGCTGGGCCAGGAGGGGGAGGCAGGCTATTCCATTCCCCAAGTGCCTCTTACTGTAGTCAAGCTAGCTGGCTTCCTGCTGCTTGCCTCAGTCTTTCTTGCAGGGCTGGTGGGTTTGAGGCTGGGGCAGGGGATGTGTATATTTCCCCAGCTTGCTCTCTATGGACTGTTCTCACTCAGGGCAAATTCCTGGGAGCTGCCGGAGCCCTGTTGCTGGCCGTTAGGGGGCTGGCTATGGAGCTGGGCTAGTAACGGCTGCAGGCTGAGCGGCTGGGGCACGTGGTAACCCTCTTACTGCCCCAGGAGCACTATCCCACCCAGCCCTGGGGCCCAGTAACCAGTCCCCCACCCTTACCTTGGCTAGAAGCCAGGAAATCTGCAGCTGCCAGTGCTCAGGGTGCCTACCTCAACTGAGGGAAGCTGCCAGCCTATCCCCCTCTGTTGGGGGGCATAAACTAGGCAGAGTGGGGGGATGGGTCCTGCTCCTGGCTGGTATCAGCCCTACTGGAGGCAGGAAGAGCAGGCCCATGCTTTCCCCTTGCAGCAACCCCCACCCCCACTGTAATAGCTGTGATACCCCCTCCCAGGCAGCTGAGTTCACCCCCTGAGATCCTCTGCTACAGTGACCCCCACATTGCCATTTCCTCCTCCCACCTTAATGAGGGGGCAGTCGGGGCTCAGCTGCCTCCGCCACCCTCAACATCCCCTTCCTGGCAGGGGCCCCTTGGCGCTCCTGGAGCCATCAAGGTCCCTGCAGGGGCTGTGGCTCCCTGCTCTCCTCCATCATACCAGGAAGGTAGATCACAGCATAGTTCAGGGCCCCACCATAACACCCCCCACCCATGGTGTAGGGGCAGTACAGCTCTCCCCAAAAGTGGCTGCACATCAGCACTTTGCCCTGGGGGGGGGGTCAAGAGATGCTGGGGGCTGGAAGGCACCTGCCCAGGGCCATGCCCCCGCTCACAGGTCAGGCAGGAATCCCCTGTGGCATTGGCTGCAGCAGGCAGGAGCTGAGGGGAAATACCATTCTCCACTCCCAGGGGTATTAGAGCCTCAACATGGGGCAGGACAGGGTATTCCTTGCATAGCCCCTCAGAGAACCCCTGCGCCACCGCCCCCAACACCACCACAGGCTGGGAACAGAGGGACAGGGAGGCAGCAGGGTAAGAATTTCTGGTAAATATTTATTCAACAAGAAATATTCTCAGCATTAAGGGGGAGGGGTGGGGGGCTCAACTGACAAAATAGACTTGATCCAAAAAGATTAAACCCACTCCCCCAAAATCAAGAGCCCTCCCTGGCCCCCTCTCCCCAGAGCAGTATTTTTGGTATCAAACTCCAGGAGTTTGAAAATAATAATTCAGCTCTGCCCTAGGCAGGCAGGGCTGGCACTGGACAGCAGAGCCCCTCTGTGCAGAGAGCCAGGGGCAGGGCAGTGAGGGAGGGCCCTAGTCCATGGGGTAGGGCAGGGGGAGCAGCCAGTTACTTCTTGGCCTTGGCCGAGTTGCGCGGGGGTGTGACAGGGCGGCCGCCGGGGTTCAGGCCGCTGAACTGCCCATACTTGCCCTTGTTCTTGTCAGCCGGTTTCAGGATCTGCAAGAGGAGAGGCAGGTTGGATGTGGGGAAGGGGGGCCGAGCCTGCTGTGACCTGCCCTCCCAAGAGCTGGCCCAGGTACTGGGCCAAGGCCCATGCCAGCCCCCACAGCCCAGGGAAGTGGTCCCCAACACGGTGCCCACAAGCGCCATGGCATTTGTGTGCACCCGCCTAGTGCTCAGCAGGGGAGAGACGCCGCGGCCCCGTGCCTGACGGGGACAGAGAACTCCAGGGCTGCAGGCACCGGTGTTCTTGGCAGGGTTTTTGCTGCCTCAAGCGGGGGGGGGGGGGGGGAAGGAGGCCGTGATTGTGATCAGCTCTACCGCCGCCGCTTCAGTCTTCGGCGGCAATTCGGTGGCTCGTCCTTCGCTCCGAGAGGGAGTGAGGGACCCACCGTCGAATTGCCACCGCAGAGCCCGACGTGCCGCCCCTCTCTGTTCGCCGCCCCAAGCACCGGCTTGCTGAGCTGGTGCCGGCCCTGGTTCTCGGTCCCTGGCAGGCACGGGGCCGCGGCTTAAGCCGGAGAGAAGCTGCGACCCCGTGCCTGCTGGAGACAACGAACTCCGGGGCTGCAGGCACCAGTGTTCTCTGTCCTCGTGGCTTCTCTCTGGATTCATATATTATGTAATATTAAAAATGATGTTTTTCGTATTTAATGTACAAATAAAAAATAAGCCTTGAAAAATTGTTGGCCCCCGCCACACTTCTGAAAACATGAATGTGCTACTGGCCACAAAAAGGTTGGGGACCACTGGCCCAAGGGATCTACTGCTCTTGAAATCAGAGCCCCGCCCCCCTGGCTGAAGAAATGGCTGCCATGGAGACACCCCCACACACACTCCTTCAGCCCCACAGAGCCCAGACTTGGGATCCCCACAGCTCCTCTAAGGCCTAAACCCTTCCCCATCTTGGCTGTTACTGGAAGGGGGGTTGTCCTCTGCAGGAGGTTTCCTCCCCCACTTGCCATTATCCCATCTGAGGTCTGACACCCCTCCTAGCTCCTACCCCTCCACGCCCGCTCCCCCTGGCAGGGAGATCAGGCTGCAGGGCCATAGCTGCCCCATGGTGCTGGCTCCACATGCCCTCTGCCCCAGCAGGGTGGACACAGCACTGCCCTGCCCCAGGCTCACCTGGAAGGAGCACATGAGTGTCTCATCCACACTCATCATGGCGCCCGCGTTGTCAAACTCGCCGCAGTAGTTGGGGGCTGAGAAGAGTGTCACCAGCTGGCGCTTGGCAAAAAACTCATAACCATCCTCCACCACCTGAGGCAGGGAGACAGGAGGTAGAGTCCAGCCCTACCCACTCCATGCCCCCAGCTCTGCCTGACACTGCCATCCCCAAACAGGCACAGCCTGGTACCACAGACTAACCCCTCTCTGTCACCCACATGGGATGCAGGAAGGGGTGCGGTGTGCAGGAAGGGGCTCAGGGCAGGGTGTTGGGGCTTGGGAGGGGTACGGGGTGCAGCAGGGGGCTATGGGCAAGGGGTTGGGGTAGAGGAGGGGGTGCAGAGTGTGGGAGGGGTG
Organism: Trachemys scripta elegans; assembly: GCF_013100865.1. Taxonomy (NCBI): domain Eukaryota; kingdom Metazoa; phylum Chordata; order Testudines; family Emydidae; genus Trachemys; species Trachemys scripta. Next base: position 135,294,786 of record NC_048301.1, on the reverse strand, counting down.
CAGCATGGGGTTGCGGTACAGGAGGGGTGCGGCAGGGGGCTCAGGGCGTTGGGGTGCGGGAACAGACTGATCCAAACAATGCAAACCATCCCCAGCCGGCAGGTTCCTGTACCTCAGCCTGGGGAATCCCCGCCAGCAGAGCACCCCACACAGCTCTGACGATGCCCTCCATCCAGACCCACAGCGCCCCCCCATCCGCTCTGACAATGCTCTTCCATGACGACCCCCAGCTATCCCAGCCCTTCTGATGCCCCTCAATCCCACCTGACAGCACCCTAGTGCTGAGTTCCCCCCAGACTGGTACCTGATGTGCCCGACAGATAAGGTCCAGGTCGTGTTTGTGCAGGAACTTGGCGACCACCTCAGAGCCGAAGGTGAAGGAGACGCCGCGATCATTCTCGCCCCAGCCCTGGACATCCTTGTCGGGGTCGGACCAGAGGAGGTCGCACAGCAGGCCCTGATCCGGCACGTCCGTGGGGCGCATGATCCTGCGGATCTGCTCCATCGACTGCAGGTCTGGTGAGAGTCCTGAGGGGAGGGGGAAAAAAATCGGTCTGTTAGACTCCGCCCCTCACAGAAGCCCCACCCACTGTGGTAGCATATTAATAGGGCCCTTAGTTTTCAGTTTTTATTTTATTTAATTTTCACCAGGAATTTATCAGTGTTTATTACCACAACAACAAAACCAGGTGAAAAATCAGTGCTAAAATAATTTTTCTGGGTAAATATCGGGTTTATTTTGGTGGACGAAAGGACGGGGGGAAAGTATTCGGTAGATTAATGCTGTGAATTCCATTCATCAATGTGGTTTGCTGCAGAACTAAAACAAACTCAGAGGTGGCATTGTGTTTTGAGTTTTAAGAAACAATCTCTCTCTAATCCCCAAATAAAGCTTTTCATTTAAATAAACAGTTTACTGGTGTAGACTTAGAACTATTAGCCTATAAATATTTATTTTTAATAATTGGGCCACACGATTTGCAGTGCATACACTCAACTTGGTCCTTTTCTCCTGTTTTTGCTTTTGAAATCTTGAATACTTCCTTGTGTTCTGAAATGTATTCTGATATAGATTTTCATTTTCTTCCCATTTTAGTGTCTCGGATCTTTAAACCGTTATATGCTAACAGCTTGAAACATATACGTGGTGAGCATGAGATTCATCAGTATGGTCAGATGTGCACACACTTCAGAGCTTGCGTGCTGCCTGTTTGTTTCTTGTGTGTATCTTCTAGACCAGGGGTGGGCAAACTTTTTGGCTCGAGGGCCACATCTGGGTGGGGAAATTGCAGGCAGGGCCATGAATGTAGGGCTGGGACAGGCAGTTGGGGTGTGGGAAGGGGTGCGGGAAGGGGTGCGGTGTGCAGGAAGGGGCTCAGGGCAGGGGGTGTATGAGGAGTGTATGAGGGGGCTCAGGGCAGGGGGTTGGGGTGCAGGAGGGGGTGTGGCAGGGGGTTGGGGCACAGGATGTACAAAGAGGCTCAGGGCAAGGGGTTGGGGTGTGGGCTCTGTCCCGGCACCGTTTACCTGGAGCAGCTCTGGGGTGGCAGCGGTGCACAGTGAGGCTCAGGCAGGCTCCCTGCCTGCCCTGGCCCCGTGCCAAAGCGGCTGGCACCACATCCCAGCAGCCCTGGGGTGGAGTAGGGGGACGGGGGCAAAGGGCTCCGTGCGCTGCCCTCCCCTGCAGGTACCTCCCCCGAAGCTCCCATTGGCTGCGGTTCCCTGTTCCCGGCCAATGGGAGCTGCAGGGGGCTGTGCCTGGAGGCGAGGGTAGCACACAGAGCCCTCTGCCCCCCCTTCCCCAGGGGCCGCAGGGACATGGTGCCAGCCGCTTCCAGCAGTGGCGTGGGGCCTGTGGCGCCACAGAGGTGGCAATCCCATGGGCCAGATCCGGCCCGCGAGCCGTAGTTTGCCCATCCCTCTTGTAGACCAATACATAGCCTTAGTTCAACAGGCAGCTTTGCATATACACACAGACTAATGTATTATCATGATACATACAGCTCATGCAATGCTTTGTATTTTCCTAATCAAACTAGTTTTTTTTTTATATATTTGAATGATGCAAAAGTAGGGTGAAAATCTGAAGAAAAAAAATGAATACCTTTTGTAAAACCTGGGGATTTTTTGGTAAATCCCACCAGACACAGCCCCTATAGCAACTCCCTGCCCCCCCCCCCCCCACCAAATATCTGCCTTTGCAGCATTCCACACCAGATGTGCCCTCCACAGCCCTCCCAGCATCCATTAGTCTTGCCCCAGCACCCTCCCATCCGATCCACATGACAACACCCTGTCCTGATCAAGCGCCCACAGCCCCATGGTGCCTAGCACCCTCCGCCTTCCCCAGCAGCGCCCTCTACTGCACGAAGCCCACATTGGAATTCCTGAAACACCCCACTATGCTGTCTCCCTCCTTCCTGGGGACAGGGTCACGGAGCACTGGCCACCACACCCTGCAGCCCCTCCCAAACCTCCATGGCCGCAGAAGATCTTCTCGTCCACAATAGCGGCGATGGGCAGGCAGTTGAAGCAGTCGGTGAATGTCTTCCACAGCTTGATGTTGTAGCGCCTCTTGCCTGTGGGACACAATGGGGGGGGATGGGGGCCCAGCCACTGAGGGAGACTCGGGAGAGGGGCCCGCCTCCAAGGCTGGACCCTTGCCTGCTGGGAGAGACCTAGGCCATACAGGGAGCCAAGTGAACTGTGCAGCGACAGCACACAGGGCCTTCCTCTCCAGGGTTAGCTATGGGGCACATGGGATATGGGGCAGAGGCTGCCCTCTGCCATGGACGCTGGCGCACTCATGGTTGGGGGTGTAGGGGATATGATGGTCAGAGCAGAGGGGGTACAAGAGTATAGATGTGGGGCAGTGGAGGATATGGAGAGTACGGGGCAGAGCAATGTGGGCACACTCATCATAGAAGCCATAGATTTAGTTGATGCTGGTGCATTCGTGGTAGGGGTGAGGAGCAGGGTGAGGGGAGATTCGGGGAGCCGGGCGGTGGGCGTTCGGGCAGGACCACACTCACTTTCATCATAGAAGCCATAGATGCGGTTGATGCTGGCGCACTCATGGTAAGGGTGAGGGGAGCAGGGCTGGGGGGACTCGAGGGGCCGGGCGGGGGCACACTCACACTCATCATAGAAGCCGTAGATGCGGTTGATGCTGGCACACTCGTGATTGCCACGCAGCAGGAAGAAGTTCTCAGGGTACTTAATCTTGTAGGCCAGCAGAAGGCAGATGGTCTCCAGCGACTGCTTCCCCCGGTCCACATAGTCGCCCAGGAAGAGGTAGTTGCTCTCAGGTGGGAAGCCCCCGTACTCAAAGAGCCGCAGAAGGTCATAGTACTGGCCATGGATGTCACCTGGGGAGAGCAGGAGGTGAGTATAGCAGCTACCACAGCCAAGCCTAACCCACCTCCCCCACAGAGCCGGGGTCCTCCCCCCACAGACCCAGGGATCCCTCCCACCTCCGGAAAGGGCCAGCAAGGGGACCACAGATCCACCCTGGCCTCCCGACCTAGCCTGAGCCAGCGAACCCCAGAGTGAACAAGGGGTGCAGCAAATCCCCCCAGCCTCTCCCCCATGGCCACTGGGAGGAAGGTTCCAACCTCCCGACCTCACTCACCGCAGATCTTCAGCGGTGCCTCCAGCTCCAGCAGAATGGGCTGGCTCAGGAAGATCTCCCGCGACTTGAGGCAGAGGCCCCTGATCTCACTCTCCGTCAACTGCACATTCTTGCCAGGTCGGGAGCCTTGCACTGCAACACAGAACAGTGGGCATCTCTGCTTGACCTTGGTCATAGCCCCCGCACTGTTCACAGACCCACCCACAGCTCAGGGCAAGGCCCCAGCTCCAGCTGGAATGCTCCAAGGGGCTACAGGGCTGAACTGCCTGAGGCTTTTCTGGGCAGCCTGTGTACCACCACCACCACCCCTCCACCCACAAGGGCAGGTTAACACGTGACTCAAGACCAGCAAAGGGGGAGGAGGCACCAAGCAGCCCTGGCCCAGCCTAAGTCCTCACCTGCTCTGTGCAGCCGGCTCAGGAGGCACAGTGAGGCTGGACCCAGACCCACCACGGCATCTCACACAGGAACCTTGGCCAGAACCCAGATGGGCTCTTCAGACACTTGGCCAGAGGAGAGCTGGCACCCCCTACAGAGGAAAGGCCCAGTGTCCCATTCCCTCACCCCTTTCAGCCAGCCAGTTCCCCCACCCTGGGGCAGGATCAGAGCCAGTGGATCCCGTATCCCATTCCCTCCCCCCGGCTCCTGGTCACACTAGAGTCCTTTTCAACATTGCAGGCTGCAGAATACACATGCTTTAAGAAGCAGCGTGTCCTAGCAACTGATACTGGACTGTTAGGCCCCACACCTGGGTTCTTTTCCCAGCTCTGAACTGTTCTGTAATCTTGGGCCACTCCCTTCCTCTGTGCCTCAGTTTTCCCATATGGTACACAGGACTGATGCTTTTGCTTTCCCTTTGTGATGCACTAGGATGTGAGACCAGATAATCTGCCGCTCAGCAGCTGCTCCGGTTCAGGGTCCAGCCCCAGGGGTCAACTACCACCCAGAAAGCGTAGCTAGGGTCGCCCCCCAAACACTCCTAGTATTATAAGGGTGCAGGGAAGTAACAGTTAATTTTCCCCTCCCTTTTGTTAGCAGCACTGGGAGAGCAGAGTTCGCACTAGGACGACCGCCCCACACACGGGTCTGTCTCCCTCCACAAACGCCCCTGGCACCCGGGTCTCCCCCTCCAGCTGAGATCAAGTCCCCACCACGCCCCCGGGAATTGGAGAGTCCCTAGTTCCTCCCTGGGGCCTAGGAACAGCGCGTCCCACCCGGGATTGCCATGAAATGTATAAGCCATGGGCCCAGCCAGCGTGGGGCAGGCAGCAAGCGGCCGGGCCGCTACCGGAGCCCGGTCCCCCCCTCCGCGTAGGGCCAGCCCCGAATCCCGCCCAGGAGCGTGCTGCAGACAGGGAGACCCGAGCGAAAACAAAGGAACCCAGAAAGTCAACACGGAACTTCCCGGAGCACCCGGCCCGGGCCCTTCCAGCCACAGCGCCCAGTGCTCCCGGCCCCTCCGCAGCCGGCCCAGCCTGGGGTGGGGGGGTATGAGTCAACCGGGCAAACCCCCAGCACCGCCCCACGCCCTCAATCGCTCTGCTCGGGCCCCTCCCGTCCCGGCCCCCCATGCTAGGACCTCTCCCGGCCCCAGGCCCCCGCACCTTCCAGCAGCCGCCCGATGATGGAGTCCAAGTTGAGTTTCTCGCCCTCCGACTAGGGCCAGCCCCGAATCCCGCCCAGGAGCGTGCTGCAGGGCCGGGACGGGAGGGGCCCGAGCAGAGCGAT
>NC_048301.1:135274606-135289327 GCF_013100865.1 Trachemys scripta elegans | reverse complement strand
GGGGGGGGGGGGGGGGGGGGGAGACCCGGACTCCTGGGTTCCTCACGCTGCACTCGCCCCCCGCCCGCCTGCTTGGCTCCGCGACGTCCGGAGCGAGAGCCTGGCTCTGACTGACTGACTGACTGCCGCTTTCAACGACGAGGCGGGTCGGGAGCGCAGGCCCCCTAGAGGAGTGGAGGGATCATTGGCAGCCACCCACCTAGAGCCCCGAGGGAGGGGCGCGGCTCCGCAGCGCGGCCTCTGCCAGCAGGGGGCGCTGCAGTGAGCGGGGCGGGGGGCGCTCGCTGTGGGGGAGCTCCCGGCTAGTCCAGCCGCAGCCTCTCCCAGCAGGGGGCGCTGCAGGGAGCAGGGTGGCAGCGCTGCCCCACAAACACACTCCCCGTGGCCTCAGGCTCCCTGTCCCCGCCCCCCACCCTCATGCTGATTGCTGCCTTCTGCCTTAGCCCTGTCAGGTGCAAAAGGAAATGACAGCAAAGAGGAAATAAGTTTGCAGTGCTTGTGGGGAGCGCCCTGGACTGAGGTGTTGGCAAGGGACGGATGCACGGCCGTGCCACTTGGGCACTGCTCCATTGGGAATGGCCCCAGCACAGAGCACGAGCTAAGGGGATTGGGCACATTGAAGGTGAGTGGGAATGAGGGAACGGAGCACAGGGAGGGCTCCTTGGGGGCAACGTGGGGAGATTCTCTAGGAACCCCCCTGAGCCGTGCTTGGAGACAAGGGCTGCACAAAGCCATCCCCAGGATAGACACAGGAGAACTGGAGTGGGGGCTCTGGGTGAGGGTGTTACTCACGCTCCCTGCCCAGAAACCAGGCCACCATGGATTCCTCCCGCTAGTACACATGGGGCTGGAGGAGCTGGGGCCCGGAGCGGGGGAATGGAGGTGTGGTTCCCTTCGCTGGAACCTGGGAACGGGGATGGAGGTGTGGGACCCTGGACTGGAAGCAAAGATGGGGGGGAGGAGCCCTGAGCGGGTCAGACCCTGGGGAATGGAGATGTGGGACAGTGGGCGGTGCAGATCCTGAGGGAATGTGAGTGTGGAGTTTTGGGTGGGGCAGATCCTGGGGAAGATGGGGGTGAGGGGCCCTGGGCTCTGCAGACCCTGGGGGGATGCGGGTGAGCAGGGCCGGCTTTAGGCCAATTCCACCAATTCCCCCGAATCGGGCCCCGCGCCTAAGAGGGCCCCGCGCCCAGTGGCAGGGCCACCCAGAGTGGGGGGCAAGTGGTAGAGAATCCCTTCCCTGGCTAGAGGCACCTTTTTAATTTTTACTCACCTGGCGGCACTCCGGGTCTTTGGCGGCACTTTGGCGGCAGGTCCTTCAGTGCCGCCGAAGACCCAGAGCGTGTGAAGGACCCACTGCCAAAGACTAGGCGCGCCGCCCGGTGAGTACAAACCCCACGTGTTTTTTTTTACGTGTTTGTTTTTTTAGTCATCCCTGTCGGGGCCCTGTCGAAACTGTTTGAATCGGGCCCCGCACTTCCTAAAGCCGGCCCTGCGGGTGAGCAGCCTTGGGCTGGGCAGACTAGAGGGAATGGGGGTTTGGGGCCCTGGCTGGGCAGGACCTGGGTGAGGATGGAGTGCAGAGCTTTGGTAGAGGCAGACCCTGGGGGGAATGGAGGTGAGGGGCCCTGGGCTGGGTAGACCCTGGGGGGATGAGGTTGTGCGGCCCTGGGTGGGGAAGGCCCTGGGGGGATGGGGGTTAGGGGCCCTGGGCTGGGCAGATTCTAGGAGGGAGGGAATGAGAGGCCCGGGGGGAAAGGCCCTAGGGAAGATTGGGATGCGGGGCCCTGGGCAGGTCAGACCAGGGCCACCCGGGGGGGGGGGGGGGGAGGGGGGGGAATTTGCCCCCGCCCCGCCCCCCCCCGGGGCCCCCCCAAGAATATAGTATTCTATAGTATTGCAACTTTTTTTATGGAAGGGGTCCCTGAAATTGCTTTGCCCCAGGTCCCCTGAATCCTCTGGGTGGCGCTGGGTCAGACTCTGGGGTTGTCTCCTGGGGTGTTCGGTTCTGGGCTGGCCGTGCTGGGCACTCACTGAGGGCCTCTCTCCCTGCCCTCCCTCCCCCTGCAGGGTGCTGGGCTCGTGGGCATGGCGTCTGGCCCCATGTCCTCCGCCGACTCCTCCAGCCACAGTACCCTGGAGGAGCTGTCCGATGCCTTCGATTCGGCCCTGGGGCGACATGACGACTCCAGCTCACTGGGCTCCGACTCTGAGCTGAACGGGGCCGCCCCCTATCGCCAGACCGACCGCTATGGCTTCCTTGGGGCCAGTGGTGCCCAGGATGGGTAAGTGGGGCAGGCCTGGGCATGGGAGTACTCAAAGGGGCCATTGCAGAGGGAGTAGGGGTGCTGCGAAGGGCATTTCTGTGTCCCCTAGGGGTGAGCACCCTGCATGGCTGACCCGGATGCCTGGCTCCCATTCCTCGTCCTGATCTCTTGCTCCCTGGAGCCATAGTGGGTGCTGGACTGATACCCACATTCCCAGTCCCACAGGGCAATCCCCTGGGCTCTGAGCCTGGATCCAGCATCTCCCCGCTCTGTAAGCTGAGGATATGGGGTGCTCAGGCCCATAGAATGGACATACACAGAGGAGCTGAGCCCCTGGCCCACACCCAAGTAGAATCAGCCCACACCCAAGTAGAGCAGCTTGTGGTTGTGGCCTTGCCCCCACCTCTTTCCTAGTCCTGCTGCCCCCCAGGGGTGGGGCAGAAGCAGGGAAGAGGCAGAGTTTGGGGAAGGAGAGTCTCAGGCGCTGGGGGCGAGGACTGTTTGGGACTCTTGCATCAGGGCCCTGTGCACCAGCCCCATCTCCCTAACAGCCTGATGTAGGGGATCCCCCGACCCAGGGAATATCATGTGTGCCCTCTAGGGTCTCTACAGCCAAGATGCTACTGAGGGCAGGCCCCCTGCTGGGGAGGCACAACGGCCCCTGGGAACCCCGGTTCACTCTCTGTACCTTCCCCCAGCTGGGAAATCACGAACGAATTCTAACTACTGGCTCAGTCAGGGATCCAGGGTCTTCCCTTGGAGGGGGGACATGTTTAGGTAGGGTCTAACCAAACAGATCCCAGTTCTGAAATCTGCAAGGTGCATCTGCAAAGGAGCAGAGCTTGGGAACACCAGAGATGGAAGCTCTGTCTTTGGAGGGGATTTTCCTCCCCTTCCTCACTGTTCATTACAAAAACTGTAGGAAATTAAATGCAAACTATGATGTCAATGTAATGCATGGAGGCATGGGAAGGCTCCTGAATCCCTGGCTGGAAGGCCAAAAGGGGCTGTTCTGATCATCTAGTCCAATGGTTTTGAACCTTTTTTCATTTACAGACCCCCCAAAAAATTCAAATGGAAGTGCAGGCCCCTTTGGAAATCTTAGACATGATCTACAGACCCCACAGGGGTCTGTGGACCACAGATTGAAAACCACTGGTCTAGTCTGATCTCCTGCGGAGCCCTGAGGTGACTCCTGCACTGATCCCAGAACTTGTCATGAGCTAGAGCGGGTCTTTAGGGATGTCCCCTCAGGACTGCTAGGCACCGAGGCCTGGAGAATGCCCCAGCCCTGGGAGAAGCTGGGGAGCTCTGCCCCATTATCATGCCATGATCCTGCAGAGGACATGAGCTCAGAAGCTATGATTTCCTTCTGGGCTGCTCACACCTGTCCATGGCCCTAGTCTTTCTTGGGGTTCTGGCGGGGACGTGTAGTAATGAGCGGTGTGAGGCCCACACAGGGCCGGCTCCAGGCACCAGCAAACCAAGCAGGTGCTTGGGGCGGCACATTTTCAGGAGCGGCATTCCGGCCACCCTTTTTTTTTTTTTTTTTTTTGTGCTTGGGGCTGCAAAAGCCTAGAGCCGGCCCTGGCAGCAGCAGCGGGGGGCGCCCTGGGGCCGCTGCGGTTTGCGTCAGGGAGCAGCGCCCGCACCTTATGGCCAGGCGGGCTCTGAGAGTGGGACACTCGGGCTGGGGGCCACTCGGTGGGGCACACGGAGCTGTCTGCAGGTGCCACAGGGCGGCCATCCCCCAGCGCTGCAGCCAGGGCTGGGTGAAGCAGCCCAAGCCGCCCAGGGACTGCGGCAGGGCGGCCAGAAGCAGCAGCAGCGGGGCCATAGAGGGTGGGGCGCTGCCGTGCGGGGCCTGTGTCCCACTCTCCGGGGCTCCACTCCATCTGGGGCTGCCCTGCCCCGGCTCCTCAGCCCCCTGCCGGGGTGGTCCCCCGGGTCTGCCCTCCCGGGTCCTGGCCGGTCCTAGAGGCGGGAGCCCCAACGGGTGAGGTGGGGGGGGAGAGCCCAGGGTTGGCATGGCAGGAGGTGCAGGTGGAGTAGGGGGGAGAGCCCAGGGCTGGGGCAGCAGGGGGTGGGCGGGTGGGGGGGGGAGAGCCCAGCTCTGGGGCGGCAGGGGGTGCGGGTAGGGGGGAGAGCCCAGCTCTGGGGCGGCAGGAGGTGCAGGTAGGTGGGTAGAGTCCAGGGCTGGGGCAGCAGTGGGGTGCAGGGGGAGCCCAGGGCTGGGGTGGGGGGCAGCCAAAAATCTTTTTGCTTGGGGCGGCAAAAAACCTAGAGCCGGCCCTGGGCCCACATCAGCCCCAGAGAAGAGCCAGAGCCCCTAACCCCTCTGGGAAGGGCTCTGAGCACTGTTGGTGCTGGGCCAAGGGAGGGGAGCACCCTGCACCCCTCCACCCGCATGAACTAACACTTCCTGTTTCAGCAGCTCACGGCTCGGCCACATCCTGTCCCCGTCTCCATGGCGATGTGCACACCGTGCTTGCAGCGGTGTGTGGTCAGGGACGTCAGCGCCCCAGCCTCCCCCACCTCACCCCGCCGAGCGGTTCAGGGTGTGAACGGGTCCAGGAGAGAAGAGAGAACAGCCCTGTTCAGCTCCACCCCCGTTTTCCCTGGGATCCATTCCTACAGCATCACTCCGTGGATCTGCTCTGTGCTGCTGGGAAGATCACTTGTAATGGGGCTGCCAACCTGCCCCCAAAGGCAATTCCCCTGCCCAGCAGACCCCTCGCTGCCCATACCCATCTCCTGATAAAAGAGTATGAGAGGGACGCTCTGTAGGTTAAAACACTGATAGTATTACTCCCTCTTTATTCAGTATTTGCATGCTCGTTATTTTATATGTGGACATTACTCAATGTTTACTCGCTCATTACGCGGTGTTTATGTGGACATTACTCAATGTTTACTCTTTCATTACTCTCTTTATTCACATATTACTCAGTGTTTACTTACTCTTTACTCAGTGTTGACTCGCTCTTTACTCAGTGTTTACACACTTAATAGTCAGTGTTTACACATTCATTACCCAGTGTTTAGGTGCTCATTACTCATTACAACAAAAATGATTAGGGGTATGGAACAGCTTTTACATGTGGAGAGATTAAAAAGACTGGGACCGTTCAGCTTGAAAAAGAGATGACTAAGGGGGACTATGGTAGTGGTCTATAAAATCATGAGTGGTGTGGAGAAAGCGAATAAGGAAGTGTTATTTACCCCTTCACATAACACAAGAACCCGGGGTCACCCGATGAAATTAACAGGCAGCAGGTTTAAAACAAACAAAAGGAAGTATTTCTTCACACAACACACAGTCAGCCTGTGGAACTCGTTGCCAAGGGACGTTGTGATGGTGAAAAGTATAGTTGGTTTCAAGAAAGAATTAGATAAGTTCATGGAGAATAGGTCCTTCAATGACTATTAGCCAAGATGGTCAGGGACACAACCCCATGCTCTGGGTGTACCTAAATCTCTGACTGCCAGATGCTGGGAGTGGACGACATGGGATGGATCACTCAATAATTGCCCTGTTCTGTTCATTCCCTCTGAAATACCTGGCATTGGACAGAATACTGGATTAGAGGGATCATTGGTCTGAGCCAGTATGGCCGCTCTTATGTTCTTAGTGTTTACTCACTCATTACGCCATGTTGTTTACTCACTCATTACTTTGCTTTTGCATGTTCATTACTCAATATTTACTTTTTCCTCAATGTTTATTCGCTCGTTACTCAATGTTTACTCACTCATTACTCAGCGTATGTCTACACAAGAAGCACTACAGCAGCACCGCTGCAGCAGCACCACTATAGTGTAGACACTTGCTATGGTGAGGGAAGGCATTTTTCCGTCGCTGTAGTAAATCCACCCCCCTTGAAAGGCAGTAGCTAGGCCAATAGAAGAATTCTTCCATCAACCTAGCTGTGTCTGCAGTCGGGGTTAAGTTGCACAGGGCATGATGTTTTTCACAGTCCTGAGTGAGGTAGCGAGGTTGACCTAAGTTTTATATGTAGACCAGGCCTCAGTGTTTACGCACTCATTACTCAGTTGTTACATAGGCCCAGATGGAGGGCAGGCAGTTTGTGGCAGGCGCCAGTTCTGCCTTCCTCACAGGCTACAACAACCCTTGGGGCTGCCTCAACTAGTGCCTCTGCTGCGGTGGACCGATGGAGCTTTGCACAGAACAGTCAGAGACAGTGCAGCACCTCCCCCCAGTGTGTCCCAGCTCTGCCCCCAGGACACCCCGTCGACCAGGGGCTGCTGCAAGGTGACACATGAACTGGCAGAGCCAACTTTGCACCTGGACCTAGGGGCCTCTGCATAAAGACTCCCTAGGGCAGGGGTTCTCAAACTGGGGGTTGGGACCCCTCAGGGGGTCGTGAGGTTATTACATGGGGGGGTAACAAGCTGTCAGCCTCCACCCCAAACCCCACTTTGCTTCCAGCATTTATAATGGTGTTAAATATATAAAAAGTGTTTTTAATTTATAAAGGTGTCGCACTCAGAGGCTTGCTAGGTAAAAGGGGTCACCAGTACAAAATTTGAGAACCACTGCCCTAGGGAGTCTTTATGCAGAGGCCCCTAGGTCCAGGGCAACAGGGAGTTGAGCTCTTGGTATTTACTAGGTCAATTACTCAGCTATGACTTCATGTTTAGTTGCTTATTATTCAAATGCCACCCGGTGTTTGCTTAGCCATTGCTCAGTATTTACTCAGTATTTACTCAGTCATTATTCAGGGTTTACTCAGCGGTTATGAAGGCATTGTGTGGTGGTCATTTAGTCTCGGTAGTCAGGGTTTACTAAATTGTTACTAAGTGTTTATTGAGTCACTATTTGGTGTTTACCTGGCCATTACTCATGGTTTACTCATTTGTTACTTGATCACTCCTTTGTCGCTACTTGGGTTTATGTAGTCATTACCCAAGCATTACTTGATATTTACTCAGACGTTACTCAGTGATTACTTGCTAATCTCAGTGTTTATTCACTTGTTACTCGGGATTACTAAGTATTTACTCAGACATTACTCACACGTTAGTTGTTAATCATTATTCCTTGCTTACTTGGTCATTACTCAAACTCATGGTCTCCATGGCAGAGGGAATACATCCAGATCTGTGCTTCTGATGGGAGGGTGGGAATTGTGGGGTGTCTCTGGAGCACATGGAGGGTGAAAAGCAATGCTCTGGGTCTCTAAACAGTAACAGACGGTTAAGCCAATGTTTCCTCAGCGTGCAGAATGTGAGGGTGATGCCGGAGGGAGGTCTATGGCTCTTCTCGGGGTAGAGTTGGCAGGGTGAGGGTGCCACCAGTCTGTAGCTGGGGTTAGGCAGGAGAGGGGTCAGAGTTAAGGTCATGTTGGAACATCCTGATTTGCCCAGTGTTTAGTTTTCACATTCCCAGGTGCTGCCTCCCCCTGCCCAGCCCCAAGGTAGGGCAGGGGTACAGGGAGCTGAGGCAGCAGTACCTGGAGGGGAAGGAGCAGACAGGGGATAGGCAATGAGGAGGCTGTGCTCTCTTCCCAGAGTAGTGCCCCAGGAGGGGAGCTTCGTGTGGCTACTGAATGAGGGAGGAGAGGGGGCTCAAGGAGGAGGAAAGGGGGAATGAAAGAGAGGTAGAAGGGGTGCACCAGAGGGACAAAGAGATGGGAGGAATGGAGGCACAGGGCAAGGAGGAGATGGCCTTTGGCCTGATACCCATTCTCTTCCCCTCATCCAGCCTGGGCCAGCCCCCAGTAGAGCTCATCTGGCACCGGGAAGCCAGATGGCTGGAGATGACATCGCACTGGGAGAAGGCCATGGCCAGGAGGTACAAGAAGGTGAGGAGGAGCCACAGAGAAGTCCCAACCCTCTATGGGGCCATGCCGATTGCCCAATGGGGCACTCAGCCCTCCCATGGGGCACCCCAAAGGGCCCTGCTAATCCCCCCAGGGAGCAACCAGTCTCCCCAGAGGGCACCCCAGTGTGCTCCACTCCCCCAAGGAATCAGCTGTTGCCAGGGTTTCCCCCATTACATCTCCTGACAGTGTAATACCACACAGCTGAGCCCCCTGGAGCTAGGGTCTCCCTGCCCCTGAAGCCCGTGTCCTATGGCCCTGGCTCTGTCTAGTGTGGCACCATGCTGGGCCCTCTCTCCCTGGCCCTGCCCTGTGGGGGGTTGTACTATGGTTGATGCAGTTCTCTGGCTCCAGGTGAAGGTCCTGTGCCGTAAAGGGATCCCCTCGTCCATGCGCGCCCGCTGCTGGCCCCTGCTGTGCGGAGGGCAGGCCAGCATGGACCGCAACCATGGCAAGTACAAGGTAACCAGCTCCCCCTGCCTCCCTCGCGGCTCCCACTCTCCCTCGGCATCCTCTGCCCCCCCCACACTCTGCCCCACCTGCATCCATGCCGATGCCCCCAAGCTCTGAGCCAGCTGCCTCCCACACTTCCGCACGCCTGGCTCTAGGCGCTGGATATGCACAAGGCTACCCTGTATTGGCTAGCGTGCAGAGAGGATAACATCCCAGCTACCACTGCTGCTAGAGAAGCGCTCCTTTAGCTCTTGCAGCAGGCACCTGCATTGCTGCAGTGGCAGGAGGGAGCTCTCAGCTCCCCAGGGCCAGAGGACAGGGGGTTAATATACAGGGTGAAAGGGCCCAATCTTGTTCTCCCTAACCCTGCTGACTGCCATGGGGTGATTGGCAGGAGAACAGGATCTGGCCCCAGGGTGAGTCATCATCAGTGGCAGAATAGGACGTCTCGAGGCATGGATCCACTGGATCTGTGCTATGACCTAGCTTATAAACAGTGCTGTGGTGGACTGGTACCCTTCAGTGTACCAGTCTCCCGAGCGCTGGCACAAGGCTTCAATGCCTCTGAGAAGGAGCTGCTGGACTCCAGCCCTCTTGCTTTGTGCTGTGAGCTCTGCCCCGTGAGTCCCAACTGAGCCAGACATCTGGTCAGAGACATTCACCCTCTCCAGGGCTCCGGGCACCCCATCCAGTGTTTGCAGTGACACAGGGCAGCTTTTCCAACCAGAGCAGGTTTCGTTAGCCTGCTGGCACATGGCGCGGGGAGTCCTGAGAGTAGGAACAGAGGGACAAAGATTAAGAGATCATCCATCCTGATCCGCACCAGGGCTCCATGAGCCATGCTGCTGCTGTGAGAACTGTGCAGTTTCCTTTCTCTGTCCCTGTCCCTTTGTCCCTCAGTCCCAGGTGAGAGACCGCAACTGAGTTCACATGCTCAGCCTGCTGGGAGCTCTTGCTGATAGGTGATAGTCATTGGGCTTCCATTGCTCTGGGTTAGTCTCAGCCAGATCCAAAGGACCTGCATCCAGTTGGGCTGAGTCCAGCATGCTCTGGCACCCCTCCTGGCCCACACTACACCTGCAAACACAACCACCGTGCAGGGAGCCGCTAACACCCACCCCAGGCCCTGATCTCTTGCCGTTAACCCTGAGCCCCTGCCCCAGGGATAGGGTGGTGTGGCCCACTTCCTGTCGCCATGGTCACCTGTTGCCGTGTCGCTGTAGGAACTGGAACAGTCACCTGGCGACCCACAGTGGTTGGAGACCATTGAGAAGGACATCCACCGCCAGTTCCCCTTCCACGAGATGTTCCTGTCGCCTGAGGGACATGGGTAAGGGAGCGGCGTGGGTACAGCCAAGTGCTGGGGGAGCAGAGGGGAAACCCTGCTGGGGCTGATGCCTGAGTTGTCCCTGCAGCCGGAGTGGGGTGCTGTGTCCTGCCCCCAGCCCAGGACATTCCTCACAGCTGGGCAGCGCTGCCATAGTGGGCCTGTGATTCCCATTCCAGGTACTCGCCACTGAGTGGTGCTGTCTTCCTACTGACACCAGCTCCAAGCGGTTCCAGTTAGAGAGCAGGGATTGTCCAAGGGGCAGGGGGAACACGGCTGGGGTCCATGGCATTGAGTCACGCCGGCCGGGGCACCACTCAGGCATGTGAGCCAGAGTCATCCCCCCACACCGGGGCAACCTGCAACTGAACGATACCCCCTGGGGAGTGCCCTGCTGGGCAGCAGAGTTACCCCCAAACCCCTCGGAGGGGGGGAGTGTGTGACCCATCTATCAATCCCTATCCACACTCCTCCTTCCTTCTATCTATCCCTCCCTCCCTCCATCCCCATCCGCACCTATCCTTCCCTCCATCCCTATCCTACTCCTCCCTCCCTCTCTCCATCCATCCACCCAATAGACTCCCCGCTAGGTATCTATTTAGAGAATTCTGTATATATGTAGCCTCATGGACTCAGGACACCTGGGTTCTCTTCCCAAAGGTCTGATCCGACATGGGGTGGGGTATGGGTGAGGGCAGGGGATGATACTGGGCTAGTTGGGCTCAGTGTTCTGGTCCTGTATGGGAAGGGAGCTCTGCACCGTGTGCCCCATGTCCCAGCCGAACTCTAACACCCAGCCCCATCCGTGCAGGCAGCGAGGGCTCATGCAGCTCCTGAAGGCCTACACCGTGT
Organism: Trachemys scripta elegans; assembly: GCF_013100865.1. Lineage (NCBI taxonomy): Eukaryota > Metazoa > Chordata > Testudines > Emydidae > Trachemys > Trachemys scripta. Next base: position 135,278,585 of record NC_048301.1, on the reverse strand, counting down.
ATCGGCCCCGCGAGGGCTACTGCCAGGCCCAGGGCCCTGTGGCTGCAGTGCTGCTCATGCACATGCCTGCTGAGGTGAGTCATGCCCAGCAACTACTGGGAACCATGCCCTCCCCATGGGGCACCCCCCCAACTGCACTGACCCCGCCTCACCGCCCTGCCCCTCCCCCACTGCTGTTGTGCTGCCCTGTGATATAACCCCGTCCACTCATGGGCACTTGCCCCCACTGCCCTCCCGCATGGAGCAGCCAGCTCCCATCCCCACACGGGCCACCCTTCCGCCCCCCATGGGTCACCAACCCCACTCCTAGCCCTCATTAACAACCACCCTCAGGCCCCTTTGCATGCCAGGGCAGCCAGTTCCCCTCCTCCTCACACAAGATACACACCTTCCCCCTCGCATAAACCCTGTGCCCCTCCTCTATTCAGTCCCCCTCCCCGTGTGCTCCGGGTACCCCGACATCCCCCCTGGCTAATGTCTCCCCCTCCTCTACAGCAAGCCTTCTGGTGCCTGGTGCAGATCAGTGAGCGCTACCTGCCCGGTTACTACAGCCCTGAGATGGTGAGAACCCCCCTGCACTCCTCCCCCAGGATGGGAATGGACCCTTATGAGATGCAACGTGGAGTCAGCAAGGCAGGGGGAAGAGCCTGCAGCTGCCTTGCCATGCCCTCCCCATCAGGGGGTACTGGGACACCAGAGAAGGGGAGGAGCCTGGACTGCCCAGCCATGCCCTCCCCATCAGGGGACGCTGGGACACCAGGGAGGGGGAGGAGCCTGGACTGCCCAGCCCAGCCTTCCCCAGCAGGGGAGTAAGAGAGGGCTGTGGGGCTGGAGCCTGTGTGCTTGGAAGCAGGTGGGGCTGTGCAGCGGGCAGATCTGATGGTCTCTCGGTTGCCCCCGCAGGAGGCAGTGCTGCTGGATGGCGAGGTCTTCGTGGCGCTGCTGCGGCGCGTCTGCCCCAAGGCCTACAAGCACCTGCAGAAGCACAGTGTGGGGCCGCTGCTCTACGTCACCGAGTGGTTCCTGTGCCTCTACAGCCGCACCCTGCCCTTCCCCACCGTGCTGCGCATCTGGGATGCCTTCCTCAGCGAGGGTGCGTGATGCACTGGCTCAGCCCAGAGCTTCACCAGCTGCCAGCCATCTAGCCAGGGCCGTACTGGGGGCATGGTCCTGCACGATTTATGGCTCCCCCAGGGCTGAGACATCCTGGCTGCCCTGGACTAGGAGGGGTGGGGGCGGGGCCAGGTCATGTTGTCTTGGTGGTTTCACAGCTCCCCACAAGCCTGCTGCCTGTTTCATGGCTCCACCTTCCCCAGCTCCACTGGCAGCTTCATTCCTCCCCTCGCAGGTCCCCTGGCTGTTTCATGGCTCACCCGGCCATCTTTTGGCCCCCCTCCCAGGGGCCTTTGACTGTTTCAAAGCTCCTCCCCCCAGCTCACCTGGCTGTTGCATGGTGTCCCCCACACACAGCTCCCCTGACTGGTTCATGCCTCCCTGTGTAGGTCCCCCTGGTTGTTTCACATTCTCTCTGTCTCTCTCTGTCTCTGTCTCACTGACACAGAGCTCCCTTGACAGTTTCATGGCTCCCCCTCCCAGGTGCCTTTGGCTGTTTCATGGCTTCCTCCTAGGTACCCCTGGCTGTTTCAGGCCCCCACCCCCGGTCTCCTGGCTGTTTCAGGGCTGCGCCAGCGCCCCCCACCTCTGGCTTGGGGTCTGACAGCTGCTGTCTCCCTGCAGGGGTGAAGGTGCTGTTCCGGGTGGGGCTGGTGCTGGTGCGCCTGGCACTGGGCTCCTCGGAGAATCTGCGGGATTGCACGGGCATTGTGGAAACACTGGAAAAGCTGCGCAGCATCCCAGCCCGCCTACTGCAGGAGGACATGTTCATGGCCGAGGTGAGGCACAGGGTGGGGACCAGGCTGGGCTTCTGCTGCAGAGATAGGAACCTTCACCAGCCTCCAGCACAGCCCCCGGCAGGGCCAGACCCCTCTCCCCTATTCAGCCCCCACAGGGCCAGACCTCCCCAGCTCCTTCCTCCCCCATTCTCCTGCCCCCTCCCGAACTCATTCCCTCGTAGACAGGTCTCCCTAGCTCTGTCCTGCCCCCTTCTTCTGCCCCTCCTCCCCAACTCAGCTCCTGAGGACCACTCCTCCCCAGCTCTGACTTCTCCCCTTGCCCTGTCCTGCCCCTTCCCCAATTCAGCCCCCTGAGGGGCTTACAGCACCGTGCTCCCTGCAGGGGAGGGCGGGGCTGGACAGCTGCAGGCTCTTCCCCCCCCCCCCCCATGTCATGGTGCCCTCTGCTGTTTCTCTTCCCTGCACACACCAACCGGAGGCCTCACACCTGTGCATGTGGGATCCCTTTGCACATAGGGCTCCCCACAAGACGCAGACCCCATGATGTCCCTCCACCCCCATCTCCTGCAGGTTCACAACGTGGCCGTCTCGGACCGCGATGTGGAGCGCGAGTGCCGGACCCAGCTAGCCAAGCTGCGCAAGGTCCGGCCTGATTTCGGGTACCGCCCGGAGCAGCGCCTGCCCAACGCCAAAGCCATCTTCGACACCCAGCAGCTGGAGGATGCGCAGCAGCCCGGGAAGGGCAGGCACCCAGCGCCCACCTTCCTCATCCCAGAGATTGTGGTGGACCCCCCACCCCCACCCCCCAAGGAGCAGCGCCGGATGGAGAGGGAGCGGCTGAAGGAGCAGCGCCGGCAGGAGAAGGAGCAGCGCCGGCAGGAGCAGGAGTGGCGCCGGCAGGAGGAGGCAGCCGAGAAGCAGGCTCGGAAGAAGAAGCCCCCAGGCAGGAAGAAACCAGACACGCGTGGCAAGACTTTCCATGTGGCCCAGCGCCCCATGCTCAGCCTAGCACAAGAGAGCGGGGAAGGGGAGGAGCCTGGCCCCGCCAAGAGAAACTCTGCCCCCTACCTGGAGACCTATTTCTGAATGGGTGGGGCAGGGCCTGCCCTAGCAAGAGACACTCCGCCCCTTGCTGGAGACATGTTTTGAATGGCAGGGGTGGAGCCTGCCCCACCAAGAGAGACTCCACCCCCTACCTGCTCAATGGATGGAGAGGAGACAGTGTGGGGCATTGTGTTGAAGAGGGAAGGGGTCTTGGGCTCAGAGGGCTGAGACCCCCCTGCGTCCTGTAGCGCCAATCAGCAAGGCCAGATTCTCCCTCAACCCCCATCAGTATTCACACTGGGGCCCAGTGAGTGGAGAACCTGCCTACTGCGATCTGGCCACTGGTGTCAGCAACACAGACAGTCCGGTCCCTGCCTGGGCCTTGCTCACTCACACGCACTGCCCGTCCTTTGGCTCTGGGCCTGCCCCTCCTTTGGAGACCTGACAGAGCAATCAGTGCACAGGTGCCATGGGCACACAGCTCGTTGCCTGAGAGCCAGGTCCCTGGGAACCGCAGCAGCCGCCCTGTGAATACTGCAGCCTATGATCAGAGCGGGAAGAGGGGGGCAGATTGAAAACATAAAGGGAAATGAAACTTCCTTCTGCGGTCCCCCCCCCCCCCCGAGCTGGGGCCAGGCTGGGGAGTGGGGCTGATGAGCCACTGCTTGGCAGCGTGTCTGTGTAGATGGTATTAAAAGTTTGTCCTGGGGGCAAAGGCCGATCACAAGTGTTGAATCAGGAGCCTGTTTGTTCAGGAGACCACCTTGGGGGAAGGAAATAGCCCCAGCTGCCTACGTAGGGTTACCATATTTTGTGCCTCCAAAAGGAGGACACTCCATGGGGCCCTGGCCCCGCCCCCAGCCCCGCCCCCTCCCCACCCAACTCCGCCCCCTCCCCAAAGTCTCCGCCCCCTCCCCTGCTTCCCGCGAACATTTAATTCGCGGGAAGCCTGGGCAGGTAAGGGGGGGTGTGGGGGGGAGGAGGTGCGGCCCAGGCTGGCCCCCCCGGCGGCTCCAGCCTGGGTCGGCTCGGGCCCTGGGGTGCCGGCCCTGGCTCCCGGCCGACCACCCCCGGCCCGCCCA
>NC_048301.1:135239964-135274273 GCF_013100865.1 Trachemys scripta elegans | reverse complement strand
CATGCCCGGCTTTTGGGGATTTCCCCCCGGACGGGGATTTGAGCCCCCAAAAGCCGGACATGTCCGGGAAAATCCGGACGTATGGTAACCCTATGCCTACGCAGCTCTCACCTGGCAAACAACAGGAATCACTGGGGGAAGGAAATATGCCCCAGGGCAGGAATGGCAGGCAGCTGCTCTGGCCTGGGTCATGCTGTGGGTTGGGTGGGAGGATCCCCCAGTGGCTTTCTACCTGGAAGCAAGCTGGGCTAGAAACCTGGATGGCCAGCAGTGAAGGTGCCCCACCCCTGGTGGTGGTCAATGTGGGGTGGGGCTAAGGACCTTCCCCACCGCCCAGATGGGTTGGCCTCCCGGTGGGGTCAGCCCAAGGCTGCATGATCTAGTCACAGCAGGGCCGGTAATTTTTCCACAAAGGGCAGCCAGTAACCAGCTTAGCCCCCTTGTCAGATTACACTGCCATATATAGACAGGCAGCCAAACACCTGCACGGCCCTCCCCCATGCTAATCTGGGCCTGCAGGCTGGCCCTCGACACCTGCGTCCCCAGACGGCAGTAACTCTCCACTGGGATTAGACCCTGGCCCTGCCAGGTGCAGGAGGCTCAGGGAACTGGAAGCAGTGGCCTCCTGCAGAGCCTGAGCTGTGTGCTGGGGAAGGGGGGGAAAGCACCCCACTCCAGGGGGAAAGGAACAGAAACCCTGGGCAAGTCCAGCTGAGATCCCTGATTGTTTTGGAGCCTGGGACCAGATTGGAGTCGGTGCCCCCGAGAAGGGAAAGGCTCCATGTCCCATTCCCCACCCCTGCTGGCTTGGAGCAGCTGGCTGTCCTATGGGTCCATGTTCCCCATGTGCTTTGCCCAGGCTGTGGGGATTTTGGTTGCTCCTCGGGCACCTGGCACTGGACTCCTGGCACTTCCCCCCGCAACACACACACACTCAGGGTGCAACCTGCCACCTCCCTCCCCGACGATAAGATTAGACTTTATCGTCCCAGCTGTGTTGATCTATGGTGGAGGCACTGATATGTGGGGCCGCATTGCTCCATGTGGGCCCGTGACCTCTCATCCAGGAACCCATGGGAGGCAGGGAATGGGCCCTGTGGTCACCACACCAACCCAGGGGAGAGATCAGGCAATGGGGCAGGGGAAGCTTTGGATGCTGCTGCCTCCATCTCTGCGCTGCCCACAGGGCTGGAGTGGAGCCCCGAGCCAGGCAGGGGGGCTGTTATAGCAGCCCTACGAGGGCTACTGCCAGGCCCAGGGCCCCATGGCTGCCAATGGAGCAGAGGGGGAGCCCACAGCAGGGTCTGGCAAGGTGAGCAGGTGGCTAAGATTGGGAAACTGAGGCACAGAGAGGGAAAGCCTCCTGCCTGGTGTCACGGCCCCACTCTGGTCTCATCCCTGATTTGTCCCAAGCCCTGGAATCAGCCATGCCTTACAGAACAAGCCCCTGAGTCCTGATCTCCCTTGGGTAGCTGCTCAGAGGCCAAGGGCTCACTCCCCCTCCCTTAGGGCATAACCCTATAGAATTCTCTGCCTCCTATAGAATCCCATAGGCTGGATCCAGAACCCTCCAGAAAGAGATTCATTCTCCAGTCTGGTGTCCTTGTATAGCCCCCTATGCCATGTCTGGCTGGTTTCATCTCCTATGGAATTCCGTAGAGACCAAGGAGGAATAAGCAAGATCTTCCCCTGAATGAGCCCAGGCCAGAGATCTCCGATAAATCCGGCTTTATTAAGGAAAAGTAGAGAGTCCTGCTAAAGGCAAACTCTCTGATAGGTAGCCTCACAATGGTAGCCCCACGAGCCAGGGTCCAGGTCCACCTGTGCACAGACACACAGCGAGAGACAGGCCCTACCCCAGCTGAGATCAGGGCCCCGTTGTGCCGGGCACTACAGACAAACAGAGACAGCCCTGCCCCAGCTGAGATCGGGACCCCGTTGTGCTAGGCACTGCCCAGACACACACGGAGAGACAGGCCCTGCCCCAGCTGAGATCAAGGCCCGTTGTGCCAGGCGCTACAGACACACAGGGAGAGACAGGCCCTGCCCCAGCTGAAAGCAAGGCCCATTGTGCCAGGCGCTACAGACATACAGGGAGAGACAGGTCCTGCCCTAGCTGAAATCAAGGCCCATTGTGCCAGGCGCTACAGACATACAGGGAGCTCTACGCTACAAACTTACGTCAGTATAGCTACGTCAGTCAGGGTGTGGAAAATTGACACCCCACGTAATGCAGCTGTACGGATCGAACGCCTGGTGCAGGCAGCGCTATGTGGATGAGAGGGTTTTTCTGGCCGATTTAGCGACCGCCTTTCAGGGAGGTGAATTAATTATGCCAAGACAAGAAGCTCTCCCATTAGTGTAGGTAGCATCTTCGGTAAGCACAGCCACGCTGCTGCAGCACTGGCAGTGTAGCCAAGTCATGACCTCTCTCTCTGGCTTTGACTGCCCTTGAGTGCTGGAGAGCCAGCCCTGCTGTCAGGTTCCCATAACCCATAAATCCTGAGGAGTGCGTGGACCTCAGCTGTGCTGAGTCGGGCTCTGGGCTGTCCCTCTTTTGTCACTTGGGTAGGGGCGGCACAGGGTGCCAGCCACTGTGGTGAAGGATGGGACAGTGTACTGGCACCTGGGTGGGGGCACAGGGTGCCAGCCACTGGGGAGGGGGATAGGACAGGGCACTGGCATCTGGGTAGGGGGGCACAGGTTCCAACCACTGGGGTGAGGGATGGGACAGAGCACTGGCACCTGGGTAGGGGGCAGGGGGCACACAAGACCCAGTCACTGAGGAGAGGAGGGCCATGGGCACCAGCCACCAAGGAACTTACATAAGAAGGCCAAAGTAGGAACTACCAGGAAGCCCCTTCCCAGCCGGGAACAGTCTGTCCCCCTCCCACAAGCCCTCACCCTCCCTCCTACCCCTCTGCCCCCTGACAAGCACCAGGAACTCTCACCCCCAGCTCAGAGCCTATTGGATTGTTAAAGGCACTGGGCACATAGGGTGAAACAGGTAAAGCACTGGTGCTGCCGGGTGCAGGGTTCACCCAGCGGTTGAGGGAGAGAGCCAGGCCTCACCCTCAGCACCACAGCATTGCTCTGGGTGCAAGGCAGTAACCGTGGGAGGTGGCATCTGATCCCTGACAGCATCACAGGGAATGTGCTACATCTAGGGGCAGAGCTCTAGTGAGCTGGGGGAGAGCTAAAAACTGAGCGGGGGGACACCCCCAGAGCCCCTGGTGCCTGATTAACCATGGCCTCTGGCATCTTTGCAATTGTCTGTTGGTTAAACAACTGGTTGATGGTGCCAGTTAATACCTGCCAGCATAATACCCCCCCTCTCCCATATTGACACCTTGAATGTTCCCCTGCCAAAGAGTTGGGAGAAAAGGAGGGTATGGGGGGGACATAGGGGTGTGCATATCACCCTGGCATGGGGGGGAATGGGGGATCCTGGTACAGGGGAGGGGAGAAGGGGATACACAGGGTTCCTACATGGGGAGAAGCTGGGGAAGGGGGGCAGACAGAGCCCCTGGCATGGGGCAAATTTGGGGCCCTGATATGGGGGCAGGTGGCACACAGAGCTGCTGGCATTGGAGGATAATAGGAGAACCTGGTACAGGGTGGAGGGGAGAAGGGTGTACATAGAGCCCCTGCCATGAGGGGAGAATGGGGGACATACAGAAGCCTTAGTGTGAGGGAAATTGGGGCCCTGCCATGGAGGCAGAGGGACTGAGGCACTAAATGATTTGATCAGTGTTACACGAGAAGAGCTGGGAATTGAACCCAGTCTCCCAGCACTCTAACCACTGGACTGTCCTGCCTCTTTCTCCATCCCTGCTTCTCTTCGCACTCAAGGCTCTTCTGTCCCTCCCTCTGTCATGCAGCTCCTCTGCAGTCCCTTTTCTGTGTCTGTGCAGCATCTGGCATGATGGGGCCTTCCATCTCGGTGACCCTGACCAGCAGCCAGCGTGATGAGGCCCTGATCTCAGCTGAGGCCTCTGGGTACAGCCGTAAAATACGCACATTAGAGACCCGTTCAGAGAGGGTCTCAGAACATTTCCCCGCCTCCCACCTTAAGACCCTAGCAAGGATATGGGGTGATAACAGTGACCCAGTGGAACAGCAGAGACAACCATGATGTCATCTCGTGAGCTCTCATTGGCTGAGCAGTACCCTGGTGGCTGGGGAAAGCTATCCAGTGGCTTACAGGTGGCAACACACAGTGTGTCAGGGACGCAGCTGACACCTGCTTGGCACAACTGCAAGTGACACTGCCTGTCCCATCAGACCTGCTCCAGCTTGTCTCCATGGCAACCAGGCAGGCTGGTCCCTCGCTGAGATCAGGTAACCGGAGACACACCCTTCACTGTGCTGAAGGGAACATCGGCGTAGGACTCCTGGGTTCTACCCCAGCTCTAAGAGGGGAGTGGGATCTCGTGAGCAGAGTAAAGGGGGCTGGGAGCCAGGACCACTGGCTACTACTCCCAGGTCTGGTAGGGGAGTGGTGTCTAGTGGTTAATGCTCCTGTTTTGCCACTGATTGTCTCTGGGGTCTGATTTCCATGGACACCTAGCTCTTTGGCCCATGTGAACTTGTTAAGGTGCTAATGGCTCGTTTTGTCCCAAGTGCTTTGCTGCTTTGGGAGCTCTTGGCATGAGATCAGCACTGATTTTTATCTGTCTCATAAGCCTGGGTGCCGGGGACAGATAGACTGGGGAAGAGGGAGCAGAATGACAGTGATGGATGAAGATATGACCTGATGGCAGCCCCATAGCAGGAAGGTGGGTGTTGACGGCTCCCATCGATTGAGGAAGGAGGAAAGGGGAAGAGGGCGTGATGGGTTCTACCTCATGTTTACCCAGACAGTGAGAGTCTGGGAGCATTGGTGGGCAGTGGGGGTAAGGGGGTATGAGCCAGCATCAGATACAGGGGCAGAGAACAAGGGCAAGGTGGGTGTGGGAATCAGGAGATGTTCCCACAACCCCCACATGCTTTGGGCTCATCAAACAGTCCTGATTGTTCTGTACTTGTGGGCGTGGCACTGGCCTGGCTCTACACATGCCAGTCACACATGGCCACTGAGTTAGCTGTCCTGCCCCTTCTCCAGGCTAACACAGGCCACCAGCAATGCCCTCTGGGTACACATCCTGCAGTTCCAAACAGCAGAGCATTTGGGGGGGGAGGGTGGCTGTGTTTGTGGGAGAACACCTAGGGGATTGTGGGAAGAGAAGCCAAACTCTCATGATTCCCCTTTGGGAATGTCCCACAATTCCTTGGGTCTAGCCCATGGTCGCTCCAGGCCTGGAAGATGAGTGCCTGGTTAAAGGTCCGAGCTCTCCCCCTGGAGGAGAGAGAGTCCCTCAAGGGAGCTGATGCCACACTCTGCAGCAGGGCAGGATAAATACCCAGAAGCCTCTTGGGTGAACACATGTCATCAAGGGGCTGAGTCAGTTACAGCAAAGGGACCTCTAGACTCCTGAAAGGTGAGGAGCCATTAGCCAATCAGAGAGCAGCTGTCCTGGACAAACCAGAGCAGACCACTCTGGCACTCCTGAAAGACCCTACAATAATACACCAAAGGGTGGAGCCCTGATACTTATGGGAGATCCCTGCCATCACAAATCAGCAGTAGCAGCCCGAGTGACCCTACAATAACATACCAGGGCACCGTTGTGGGAGATGGAGGCATTAGCTGCTGGAAGGCAGGAAGAAACACTTGTAGCGGCGGGGAATCAGCCACTGGGAGCCCTCCAAAAAGGACACATTCCATCTACTGCTCTAGGCATTGCCAGAATGCGGGGGGGGGAAGGGGCAGGGCCGGCTTTAGGCCAGTTCAACCAATTCCCCTGAATCGGGCCCTGCCCCTAAGAGGGCCCTGCACCCAAGCCCCAGTACTGCGTACCAGCAGGTGCGCTGTACCGGGGTGGCCCAGCTTCCCCAGGGGGCAATTTAAAGGGCTTGGGGTTCCCAGCAGGGGCTGGAGCCCCAGGCCCTTTAAATTGCCACCAGAGCTCCACTGCTGGAGCCCTGGGGTAGGGCTGCAGGGCTCTTGGGGCTATTTAAAAAGTCTGGGGCTACAGCTGCCTCTACCGCCCCGGCCTTTTAAATAGCCACGGGAGCCCCACTGCTTCCCCAGGGCTCCCGTGGCTATTTAAAGGGCCAGGGCGGTAGAAGCAGGGAAGCCTCAGGCCCTTTAAATTGCCCCCAGAGCCCTGGAGTAGCGGGCGGGCTCCAGCTGCCTCTGCCGCCCCGGTCCTTTAAATAGCCCCTGAGCCCCAGGCTGCTGCTGCTACCCTAGTGGGGGAGGGAGGAGAAGGGGGCACTCACCGTACAGGGTGGGCTATACCCCCTGTACCCGTACCCCCTGCCCGCAGCCAGCCCCTGCTGCACCCCCTGCCCTGCCCGCACCAGCCCCTGCCTGCAGCCAGCCCCACACCCCCTGCCCTTCCCGCAGCCAGCCCCTGTCTCCAGCCAGCCCCGCACCCCCTGCCCTGCCTCCAGCCCCACAACCCCTGTCCTGTCCACACCAGCCCGTCTCCAGCCAGCCCCGCACCCCCTGTCCACAGCCAGCCCGTCTCCAGCCAGCCCCTACTGCACCACCTGCCCTGCCTGCACCAGCCCCACACCCCCTGCCCTGTCTCCAGCCAACCCCTACCGCACCCCACTGCCTGAAGCCAGCCAGTCCCGCACTCCTCTGTCTCCAGCCCTGCCAACCCATGCCGCACCCCCCTGTGGCTCTACCTGAAGACAGCCAGCCCACCCCACACCCCCTGTCTCCAGCCAGCCCCGCATCCCTTGCCCAGCCTGCAGCCAGACCCTACCTCCAGCCAGCCCCATATCCACGGGTGCCCTGCAGTTCCCAGGGCAGTAACCCTGCACAGCTGCTTCAATGAGCGGGGCAGGGAGCAGCTGGGACCCACACATGTGCACACCCTAGGGTGACCAGACAACAAGTGTGAAAAATCAGGACGGGGGGGTGGGGGGTAATAGGATCCTATATAAGAAAAAGACCCAAAAATCGGGACTGTCCCTATAAAACTGGGACATCTGGTCACCCTAGCACACCCCCAGGGAGTGGCAGGGACCCACACATGTGAAGCGGAGCTCATTTCTAGCACAGGCCCATCTTTTTAAAAAAGAACTTTAGGTAGGGTTAACATACATCCATATTTTTCCGCACATGTCAGGCTTTTTGGTTCTTAAATCGCTGTCCGGGAGGAAAATATGGATGTATGGTAACCCTATTGGTACAAAATATACATACTGTGGCACATCCCTTAAATCAGAACTTTTTATAGGGAACCGGTTGCTAAGAAATGAAAGGCTTTTTTTTACATTTTTTTTTTTTTAGTCATCCCTGCTGGGGCCCCGCTGAAAATGTTCGAATTGGGCCCAGCACTTCCTAAAGCCAGCCCTGGGGGAGGGTGGCTGGGCGACAGGCAAGGGGAGAGAGGCTGGAAAGGTTAAAGCCATTGCAGAAGTGGCAAGGGTCAGGGTGGCTGTTGGGAACTGTTTGAGTGTGTGTGTGTGTGGTATGCCATCAGGGGCTTGTTCACCTGCATATCTACCAATGTGATATATGCCATCATGTGCCAGCAATGCCCCTCTGCCATGTACATTGGCCAAACCGGACAGTCTCTACGTAAAAGAATTAATGGACACAAATCTGACATCAGGAATCATAATACTCAAAAACCAGTGGGAGAACACTTTAACCTGTCTGGCCAATCTATGACAGACCTGCGGGTGGCTATCTTAAAACAGAAAAACTTCAAAAACAGACTCCAATGAGAGACTGCTGAGCTGGAATTGATATGCAAACTAGACACAATCAACTCAGGATTAAATAAGGACTGGAATGGCTGAGCCATTACAAACATTGAATCTATCTCCCCTTGTAAGTATTCTCACACTTGCTTCTTATCAAACTGTCTGTACTGAGCTATCCTGATTATCACTTCAAAAGTTTTTTTTTCTCCTACTTAATTGGCCTCTCAGAGTTGGTTAGACAACTCCCACCTGTTCATGCTCTCTGTATGTGTGTATATATATCTCCTCAATATATGTTTCACTCTATATGCATCCGAAGAAGTGGGTTGTAGCCCACGAAAGCTTATGCTTTAATAAATTTGTTAGTCTCTAAGGTGCCACAAGTACTCCTGTTCTTTTTGAGGATATAGACTAACACGGCTGCTACTCTGAAACCAGGTATATACTGTCAGTTTCTGAATGTACTGACAAAAAGAAGTTGTGCATCACTGTACAGTACCTTGCCTCTTAACTCATCTATATTTCATTTTAAACATTAACTTTAATAAAATATTTACTTAGGACATGTCAGTCTACAGGACCGTAGTTTAAAATTTGCTTTAAAAATATTTCATTAGTGAGTTGGTGAAGATTATAAAATCACATCTCTAAAAAATCCTTGCATAGATTTTTAGATGCACAATCATCTTTAGCCTTAAATGCTTCGCTCTTCAGACATATGGTTTTTTAAATAAATTCTTTAAAAGACCACTCTTATCTAAAATACACATTTTAATTACTATAGTAAAAAAAACTTACTTCCAAAGTCTTCCTGTCCTTTCTGTCCATCCATTTCTCCCTTCACCCTCCCACCCCACATTGAAGAGAGCCCTTAAAGGGACAACAGCCCTTTGCTTCCAGAAAGCTGGACAAAGAGTTTCCCTTTCTTTACTTCTGACTATCTGATGAACTAATTTTAAGAGAACCCTCCAGCAAAATCAGTACCTTAGTAAGATATAAAATCCTTTGTTATGCCTAAAATCTTTGGAAACATATTTTGTAAATATTTGGTGAACTTTCACAAACAGGTGTATTGTTATGGAGATCACACACCGTAAATTAGTGTTCCCTTTTTCTAAAAGCAATGAACATTGTTATGAACACACTAAACTTCTGTGACTGATTAATTTAAAATAATGTCTGTTTCAGTGAGTTAAATATGAAGTAATCTGGAATGATTACTTTATGAAGGCTTCAGAGTACATTTAAAATATAAAATCAGATTAGAAATACTGATTAAGAAAATGTAAAACAGAGAAGAGCTGCATCATGTATTTCATAATTTAATGTTGTATTCAGCAAGACTGCTGACTCACCCTTACTACGAAGTTTTTGCAAATAAATGTCTGACAAACTTCAGGGCATATAAAAAAACCTGTGACTGACATTTTTTATTCCCAACTTTAGTGCTTTTAATTAAGTACGTTCTGCATGTCCATTCTCCGTGAGGGAGAGGGTACAGGGGTTTCTGTGGGGAACTGTGACTCTCCGCCACCGTGAGGCGGGCCGGGCATCTTGTTATTCTTTTTGCCTTGTCCCTCCGCCCCCGCCGGGCTGCAAGCTCAGGCTGCCGTCGGGCATAGGGGCACCAGTTTAATAATACTGCATAGGGCCTGATAAATCCTAAGGACGGCGCTGGGGGTGCCAAAAAGCAGTGCCCTGGCTCAGCAGGGAGGAGCTGCCTTCCGGAGGCACCGGAGAGCCAGAGTGTTGGCTTGCGGGGGTGGTGAGCCCCAGCCATGGAAGAGCCGGTGCGGCACGGGGGGCAGGAGCCCTGCAAAGGCTGCGGCACTGCTAGTGGGGAGCAGCCTCGCCCCCCCGCCCCTCCTGCCCAGGTTGTGGCCTGGTGCCCCCCCGGGGGCTCCTGCAGGCTGCAGCAGATGCATGCGAGCAGAGGCTCCCGTGCGCCCCCCAGCTCCCGCTCACCGCGCTCGGGCTCTGCGGCTCCTGGGCATGTGAGCCGCTGCCGGGGCACGGGGTCCTGAGCCTGCTCTGGGAGGGGCAGTGTCAGCTCACACTCCCGGGAGCCGTAGAGCCCAAGTGCGGTGAGGGGAGAACTGGGGGGCGCACGGGGGCCTCTGCCCGCATGCATCTGCTGCAGGAGCCCCCAGGAGGGGGGGAGGCGCCAGGCCGCAGCCTGGACAGGAGGGGCAGGGAGCGCAGCTTCTTCCTGCTAGCGCCACCGCCACCGCCTTTGCAGGGCTGCTGCCCCCCTGCGCCGCGCTGACTCCTCCATGGCTGGGGCTCTCCGCCGCTGCAAGCGGAACCCTCTGGCTCTCCGGTGCCTCTGGAAGGCGGCTCCTCCCTGCTAAGCTGCTGCAGTGGCCCAGCCTGGCAAAGCCAGTGAGTGGACTTGGAGCAGGGGCTGCCGGGGTGGGGTGGGGAGGGAAGGGCTCACGGGGGGAGGGGGGACTGTGCACCCTCCAGGGGAGTTCAGGGGGCAGGGAGGGGGGAACCTGGTCTGGGGAGCAGCCCCTGGGCATGCTTGGCCCCTGTGGTCTATACAGGCTCGCTGGGATTTGCCCCTCAATGAACCAATGTGTGTGTGTGTGTGTGGGGAGGGGGGTGGCACAAGGTGGAAGTTTCGCCTAGGGCACAAAATATCCTTACACCAGCCCTGTGTGGATGCAGTGACAGTGGTACGGTCCCCCTTTCCAGTGTGGATGCAGGTCCAGTGGAACAATCCCCCCTGCCCAGTGTGGATGCAGTGACAGTGGAACAATAGTGACAGTGGTACAATGAGGGGATGGACTTGAGGCATTGATTTGTTATTGGAGGATCAGTGGGGTCTGGGGTTGGCTGCTCTGGCTTGCTGATGTATGGTCACTGGGGCTGTGTGTGCTGGTTTGTTATTGTAGGGTCACTAAAGCTGGTTTGTTATTGTAGGGCCAGTTGAAATCACTGAGGCTGTGCATGCTAGTATTTATTGTAGGGTCACTCAGGCATGTTGGGCTGCTTTATTTCAAATGGGAACACTATTCTGGAGTCCTTGGGATCCACTGGAGAGGCCTGGAATGACCCTGTTCCCAGTTAATCAGAGACCTCTAAGGCAGTGCTAGAAACCTCAGTATCTACATCGTCTTAGGACAGGGCTTCAAAATTCCCACAGCCCCTGGCTTTCCCCTTGGCAGCGGGGTTAGGGAGATGGCCAAAGGGGAAATGGCCAGTTACAAACTGGGTTCCTTTGGATAACTCCCCTTGCACAAATAGGGTTGCCAATTTTAGTTGGACATATCCCTGGAGGGTTCATCACATAATATAATCTTTAATTAAAGATTCATCTTTAATTCCTAGAGACTTCAGGACAATCCTGGAGGTCTGGCAACCCAATGCCCAAAGCTCTTGGCAGGGTTACAGCCGGAGGGGGTTTAGCTGCTGGATAAATCCATTAACTTTGTGCAATGATTGTAGTAAGCACACCCCAACGTACAGCTTAGCACAGGGTCCTCTTTGTGCTGACAGACTGCAGGGAGAGGGGGAGTCAAAGTCTCAGGACAGACTCTGCCTTTCAGACATACCAAATCTCAGCTTAATTTGGAATCAGCTGCTTTGATACAATTCCCCCAGAGTGGGTTCTGAGACTCCAGTGGAGCACTGGCCAATTCACACCAGCTGGGATCCGGCCCATTGATTCCCATGGAGCTATGTTGGTTCACACTAGCTGGGGATCTGGCCTAAGGTTTGGGTGTTGGCCCCAGGGGCAGGAGTCAGAGGAGATGGGGTCCCAGCAAAGACCCCACCCGCTTAGGGCCATGTGAGGAGTGGGGTGAGCCCAGGACCTGAGGGTTAGGAGGCCCCACTTACAAAGCATGGGAGTGGTATTTGAGGGAAGGGACTCGGGAGGCAAAATGGAGTGGGCCCATTTGGTTGCTGCTGGGCTGAGCAAAGGGGAACTGCCAGACTGGTTGGGGGAAGAGATAACATCTTCAAAGAGACACCCTCTGCTGCCTGGGGATGGTCTCTACCACTGGGGGGCTGCCTGGAGGAGATCTGTGTAATGGAGGGCTCACTGGTACTTGGGGGGGATCTGTATAATAGGGGGCTGACTGGGGCCTGGGGGAATCTGTAGAAAGGGAGATCTCCCAGGAGCCTGGGGGATCTGTATAATGCGGGGCAGGGTCTCACTGAGGCCCGGAGGGGATCTGTATAATGGGGGGCTCACTGATACTTGGGGGAATTTTCATACTGGAGGAGGACTCACTTGGGCCTGTGGGGATTTTGTGTCATGCAGGGTTGGCTTCTCTCCACCCTGTTTACAAACACTTGGAGCAGGCGAGGTGCTGGCACCCAGGGGCTCAGGCTGGTGGTGGGAGGGACCTGCCAGAACAAACTGCAAGTGTTTCCCGGGAACAAAGGATAAAGGGAGCGCGGGGCAGTGGGGCAACAGAGGGGCCTTTGTGTACCAGCCCTCAGGTGCCCCCGTACCGCACTGCCTGCTGGGAGCGGGGCCAGGGAGCCTGTCAAGGCTGATTCCCCACTTTGGCACTTCAAGTGCAGAAGGTGGGGGCCCACAAGGATTCTAAAACTTAATACTGGCCACTCCAGGCTGGTATTAAACTCCCAACGTTACAGCTTTTCTCTGACCTTGGATGGGTAGATGCTGCCACCACCCAAGTGCAGAACCCCTTTGAGAGCCCAGGAAGGTGCCCTTAGGAATTCCTTCCTGTGGGTACCCTCAAGCTCTTTCACTGCCCCCTCCGAGGAAGAGCTGAGAAAGAAAAAACAAAGGAAAGCAGCTGTTGCCACCAGCTAATTAAACAATGTGCACAAACCTCTTAAGACACAAAAATCTAATTATTTTCTTTAAAAAGGTAAATTTTATTAAAAAAAAAAAGAAAGAAACTACATCTGGGAACTCAGGCTATTGCAAGATTTTAAAAGAGCAACTACAAGGATTAAGCACCAAGAATAGCTTTTTCGAGATCCAGTTCAAAGTCTACAAGCAAAACAAAAGCACCTGGGATTAGCACAAAGGAGTCCACAAGAACATAAGAACGGCCGTACTGGGTCAGACCAAAGTTTCATCCAGCCCAGTATTCTGTCTATCGACAGTGGCCAATGACAGGTGCCTCAGAGAAAGTGACCCTAACAGGTAATGATCAAGTGATCTCTTTCCTACCGTCCATCTCTACCCTCTGACAAACAGAGGCTAGAGACACCATTCCTTACCCATCCTGGCTAATAGCCATTAATGGACTTAACCTCCATGAATTTATCCAGTTCTCTCTTCACAACCTCCTCAGCCATAAAGAAATAAAAAGAGATAACCTTAATCGCATCTTCTTAGACATTTCCTGATCTACTTTCATATCTGGGGTTTCAAATGAGTAGTTTTTAAGCATGATACTGAGGTTTTTCATACCTATCCCCAAGCTTCTTACAGCATAGCTCTGCCCTGTCCACCTCTCTCCGGGAGAACAATAACAGACAGACAAAAGCGGAGTCTTTGTTTCAATTTTAAAAAGTTCTAGTCTCCCCATTAGCTCTTTTGGCCAGGTGCCCACTCACTTCCTTTTACCTATGCATAGCAGTGAGACTTTTTAACCCTTTACAGGTAGAGCAATTAGAGAACAGCTACTAAGAAATACTTTATAGCTACTGGCTGGCTGGTGTCCATAAAAGGGAGTTACCCCCCTCCCTTCATTTATCTCAGAGCTGGAGACCTGCAGGGAGGCGGGAGGCACCAGGGAGAGTGGAGGGTGTGCTGCTGGGACATCCCCCGCCCATGGACGTACTCAGCAGCTTTGTGGTCCTGCCTGGTGTGGGCAGTCTTCGGAGTCTGCAACTTGGGTGTGGTTCCAGGCAGTGGGTCCCATGTGGCCCCTCAGGGGGGAGTGAGACTCCTGGGGCCCACCAGGCCCTAACCCCCCAGGCCGGCTGTCACCCCCAGGCCTGGTCATGGTGGGACTAGAACAGGGTCCCATTCAGGATGTGAGGGCTCTGGGGCCATGGCACTGAGACAGGCTATGGGGGGGTTCCCTGTGTGGGACTGAGGTGACCCCGGCTGCCCTGATGGGACAAATGGGGACACACAGCTCAGTCCCGGGGAGGGTGGGAATCTCATTCCCGGGCTCCACCCCTCCCATCTGTCTTGTTCCTGAGCTGAGAAAAAAATCACCAGGGAAGATGGATTATGTGAAATTAAAGGAGGGGCAGAGACAGCCCTGCCCCAGGACAGAGCTGAGCAGTCCTGGGGGGCAGGGCAGGCCCGAGAGGGACTGGTGGAGAGGGGGAGGGGCAGAAGGGGTCTTGGGGGGTGCCAAGGGGCTGAAGGATGGGGTGGGGCAGGCCAGGGCAGAGTTGAATCTAGGGGGTGGAGAGGTGCAAGAGGAGCAGAGATGGCCCCTCCCGGGGTGGGGTGGGACAGAGGGAGATCAGGCAGAGATGGTCCCTCCTGGCATGGGACAGAAGGGGCTGGGGGTTGTTGGGCAGCCTCAGTAGAGTCCCAGTGCTGCCTGGGTCAGACTGGCTGACTTGCCACTACCCCGAGGGATCCTTCAAGGCAGTCTGTGTGGGGCAGAGGGCACTGCTCCCCTGTTATTGCCCAGGCTGCCCTCCCCAATGCATTCAGTCCGGCGACGCCTCTTTTGACCTGTGGCTTGGGGGATCTGGACAGGGCCCCCTGGGGGCTTGGACATGGGGGGGTCTCCTGGGGCCTCCCAAGGGCTCCTTCACCTAGGAGCAGCAGCAGCCCAGTGGGTGGCTGCCCCCACCCCCTGAAGTGCCAGGGGAGCTCATTACACTGGCAGCTTCTGATGCTGTTGTTCCTGGCAATGGTGGTTGCCATGATGCTGTTTCCAAGCCTGCAGGATCCCAAAGGAATTTCCATCCCCTGGGGTGGCTCCTGCTCTGCTGCCAGCCCAGCCCATTCTGCAGGTCTGGGGCCACACCCCTGGGCACCTCTAGTCCGGTCCTCCACCCCCATCTCTGCCCCTCTCGCTAGCTGGGTGGACCATGCTCAGCCCCCGTGGCAGCCGGGCTCCCCAGATCCCCACGCGTCTCTCCAGATCTGCATCCCACAATGGGATGGGGTGGGAGAAATGGGACTCAGGCCTTGGCTACACTGGCAATTCACAGCGCTGCACTTGCTGCGCTCAGGGGTGTGAAAAAACACCCCCCATGAGCACAGCAAGTACAGTGCTGTGAAGTGCCAGTGTAATCAGCGCCTGCAGCGCTGCACACTCGCTCGCAGCGCTGCAAGCTATTCCCCTCGGAAAGGTGGAGTACTTGCAGCTGGCGGCGCGTCTACACTCGCGGCAGCACTGTGAATCCGCGAGTGTAGCCAAGGCCGTAGGGGTTAGCTCGTTCCAATGCCAAAGAGCCACCCTCTGCCCAGCTGCTGAGAGGCAGCATTGTCCCAGCATTTTCACTGCCTGCCTGTTTTCCCTGCGGTGGCCCCTGCACCTTCTGGGCACTGGACTACTAGAGAGCGATCTAGTGGTTAGACCAGATAGGCTGGGAGCCAGGGCTCCTGGGTTCTGTTCCTGGAGAGGTGGGGGGTGTAGTGGTTAGAGCAGGGGGAGCCAAGAGTCAGGACTCCTGGGTTCTACTGCAGCTCTGGGAGGAGAGTGGGGTCTATTGGTTGGAGCTGGGAGCCAGGACACCTGGGTTCTGCTCTGGGTTTTGGGAAGGGCATGGTGTCTAGTGGATAGAGCAGGAGGCTGGTAGTGGAGGGGGAACAGAGCCAATGAAAGGGGGGCCTTCGCTTGTGGCCTGACTGCTGGCCTCTTTGCAGGGCTGGGTGAATAGCACCCATCTGGCTTTTGGGGGCTGTGGAGGAGCCAGTTACTGAGCAGCTGAGCAAGTCCCCTTTGGCTGGTGACAAGGAGTGAGTGTCCCCGCCCCCTTGGCTAGCTGCTGGCATCCTGGGCATCTTGGCTGCATCATGTAGCAGGATTAGTGAGCTTTGCAGTGCCAATGGGGTCCTGCTGCCCCAGCCCCACCCGCTGTGTATGGAGCTACCCGCCTGGGCACCCTTGCCTGGGCAGATTGATGAGCTCTAGGGCCTCTATTTGTAGAGGGTCTCTAAGGTGCCACAAGTACTCCTGTTCTATTTGTAGAGCGGGCCTGAGTGGCTTCTCCACCCACTTGCCTGAGCCCTGACCTGGTGGGGACCCCTGCTGGGCAGCCAGCAGCCTCAGATCCAGACGGGAGCTGGAGCCTGGCAGCTGGAGAGACTCTTAGGTGCTGAGGCCCCTAAGTATATATGGCAGCCCCAGCCTGTACCCTGGCCCTCCTCGACCACCAAGGGGCACTGCAGCTGCCTCTGGGGCAAAGGTGGCCTTTGGGCAACAGCCCTAGTGTAGGATGCTAGTGAGCTGGGTTCAATTCTGCCCACTGCTTGTGAATCGCCTTCGGCCCTCCCATTTCCCCGCTCTCTGCCTCAGTTTCTCCACCGGTGGTGCAGGGTGACTGACTCGCTTGGTGAGGGTCACGTGGGAGATGCTGAGAGAATCATAGAATATTAGGTTGGAAGGGACCTCAGGAGGTCATCTAGTCCAACCCCCTGCTCAAAGCAGGACCAATTCCCAACTCAATCATCCCTGCCAGGACTTTGTCAAGCCTGACCTTAAAAACTTCTAAGGAAGGAGATTCCACCACCTCCCTAGGTAACCCGTTCCAGCGCTTCACCACCCTACTAGTGAAAAAGTTTCTCTTAATATCCAACCTAAACCTCACTAACTGCAACTTGAGACCATTACTCCTTGTTCTGTCCTCAGGTACCACTGAGAACAGTCTAGATCCATCCTCTTTGGAACCCCCTTTCAGGTAATTCAAAGCAACTATCAAATCCCCCCTCATTCTTCTATTCTGCAGACTAAATAATCCCAATTCCCTCAGCCTCTCCTCATAAGTCATATGTTCCAGCCCCCTAATCATTTTTGTTGCCCTCCGCTAGACTCTTTCCAATTTTTCCACATCCTTCTTGTAGTGTGGGGCCCAAAACTGGACACAGTGCTCCAGATGAGGCCTCACCAATGTCTAATAGAGGGAAATGATCACGTCCTTCAATCTGCTGGCAATGCCCCTACTTATACAGCCCAAAATGCCGTTAGCCTTCTTGGCAACAAGGGCACACTGTTGACTCAGATCCAGCTTCTCGTCCACTGTAACCCCTAGGTCCTTTTCTGAAGAACTGCTGCCTAATTACTTGGTCCCTAGTCTGTAGCAGTTTTGCATGGGATTCTTCGTCCTAAGTGCAGGACTCTGCACTTGTCCTTGTTGAACCTCCTCAGGTTTCTTTTGGCCCAATCCTCTAATTTGTCTAGGTCCCTCTGTATCCTATTTCTACCCTCCAATGTATCAACACTCCTCCCAGTTTAGTGTCATCTGCAAACTTGCTGAGGGTGCAGTCCACGCCATCGTCCAGATCATTAATGAAGATATTGAACAAAACCAGCTCCAGGACCGACCCTTGGGGCACTCTGCTTGATACTGACTGCCAACTAGACATGGAGCCATTGATCACTATCTGTTGAGCCCAATGATCTAGCCAGCTTTCTATCCACCTTATAGTCCATTCATCCAGCCTATACTTCTTTAACCTGCTGGCAAGAATACTGTGGCAGACCATATCAAAAGCTTTGCTAAAGTCAAGGAATAACACGTCCACTGCTTTCCCCTCATCCACAGAGCCAGTTATCTCCTCATAGAAGGCAATTAGGTTAGTCAGGCATGACTCGCCCTTGGTGAATCCATGCTGACTGTTCCTGATCACTTTCCTCTCCTCTAAGTGCTTCAAAATTGATTCCTTGAGGACCTGCTCCATGATTTTTCCAGACTGAGGTAAGGCTGACTGGCCTGTAGTTCCCTGGATCCTCCTTCTTCCCTTTTTAAAGATGGGCACTAAATTAGCCTTTTTCCAGTCATCCAGGACCTCCCCCGATTGCCAGGAGTTTTCAAGGATAATGGCCAATGGCTCTGCAATCACATCCACCAGCTCCTTTAGAGTTGGATGTAGTGCATCCGGTCCCATGGACTTGTGCTCATCCAGTTTTTCTAAATAGTCCTGAACCACTTCTTTCTCACAGAGGGCTGGTCCCCTCCTCCCCATACCGTGCTGCCCAGTGCAGTAGTCTGGGAGCTGACCTTCTTTGTGAAGAAAGAGGCAAAAAAATCATTGAGTACATTAGCTTTTTCCACATCCTTTGTCACTAGGTTGCCTCCTCCATTCATTAAGGGGCCCACACTTTCCCTGACCTTCTTCTTGTTGCTAACATACCTGTAGAAACCCTTCTTGTTACTCTTAGCATCCCTTGCTAGCTGCAACTCCAAGTGTGATTTGTCCTTCTTGATTTCACTCCTGCATGCCTGAGCAATATTTTTATACTCCTCCCTGGTCATTTGTCCAATCTTTCACTTCTTGTAAGCTCTTTTTTTGTGTTTAAAATCAGCAAGGATTTCACTGCTAAGCCAAGCTGGTTGCCTGCCATATTTACTATTCTTTCTACAGATCAGGATGGTTTATTCCTGCAACCTCAATAGGGATTCTTTAAAATACAGCCAGCTCTCCAGGACTCCTTTCCCCCTCATGTTACTCTCCCAGGGGATCCTGCCCATCAGTTCCCTGAGGGAGTCAAAGTCTGCTTTTCTGAAGTCCAGGGTCCATATTCTGCTGCTCTCCTTTCTTCCTTGTGTCAGGATCCTGAACTTGACCATCTCATGGTCACTACCTCTCAGGTTCCCATCCACTTTTGCTTCCCCTACTAATACTTCCCGGTTTGTGAGCAGCAGGTCAAGAAG
Source organism: Trachemys scripta elegans (assembly GCF_013100865.1). Classification (NCBI taxonomy): domain Eukaryota; kingdom Metazoa; phylum Chordata; order Testudines; family Emydidae; genus Trachemys; species Trachemys scripta. The sequence goes on along the minus strand of NC_048301.1, from coordinate 135,255,724 downwards.
AGCTCTGCCCCTAGTTGGTTCCTCCAGCACTTGCACCAGGAAATTGTCCCCTATGCTTTCCAAAAACTTCCTGGATTGTCTGTGCACCGCTGTATTGCTCTCCCAGCAGATATCAGGGTGATTACAGTCTCCCATGAGAACCAGGGCCTGTGATCTAGTAACTTCTGCTAGTTGCCGGAAGAAAGCCTCTTCCACCTCATCCCCTGGTCTGGTGGTCTATAACAGACTCCCACTACAACATCACCTTGTTGCTCACATTTCTAAACTTAATCCAAAAACTCTCAGGTTTTTCTGCAGTTTCATACTGGAGCTCTGAGCCGCCATACTGCTCTCTTATATACAATGCAACTCCCCCACCTTTTCTGCCCTGCCTGTCCTTCCTGAACAGTTTATATCCTTCCATGTCAGTACTCCAGTCATGTGAGTTATCCCACCAAGTCTCTGTTATTCCAATCACATCATAATTCCTTGACTGTGCCAGGACTTCCAGGACTCTCCCTGCTTGTTTCCCAGGCTTCTTGCATTTGCGTATAGGCACTTAAGATAACTTGCTGATCATCCTGCTTTCTCAGTCTGAGGCAGGAGTCCTCCCCTCTTGCACTCTCCTGCTTGTGCTTCCTCCTGGTATCCCATTTCCCCACTTACCTCAGGGCTTTGGTCTCCTTCCCCCCTGTGAACCTAGTTTAAAGCCCTCCTCACTAGGTTAGCCAGCCTGCTTGCAAAGATGCTCATCCCTCTCTTCGAACAGAAGCCCTTGTCCAGGCCTCAGCAAGGGCCAGGGACAGCTGCCTCCCCTCAGGGGCTGTCAAGTCATGAGGGCTCTCAGCTGCTCCTGGGTGGGTTCACAGAGCAGTGAGGTGACAAAGGCTCCAGAGCTTCTTATCTCTTCCTGCCCACATCAGATGCCTGGCTGGGGGCTGGCCTTTCAGCTCAGCCACTTTGGCTTCAGTGAGACATGGGCCAATCCGACCCGTCTATCCAGTGACCCAGGATAGTGTTTTGGGGTAGACAAATAGCACCTTAAAGTCATCAAAAGACCAACTTCATATCCCCCTGTGACCTTATGAGTGTAATATAATATCTCATTGAAAGGTGACATAGGTCCAGAAAGAGTTAATTAACTCACAGACTGACCTGATCCATAGCTGAACTTTAAAGACTTGTTAGGAAGATATGTAAATGAATAGAGCTTTGAAATGCAAGCCTGCATTATTAGAGATAGAAGGGTAAATGTTTGCTCAGGTCTTGTGAGGTAAGCAAACAAGTCTTGTCTATTGCTATAGCTTTGATTCAAAGATAGGGTGACCAGACCACCACACTAAAATATTGGGACACATTGGGGTGCCATAACCCCACCCACAGTCCACCCCCACTCCTCCCAGGCTCTGCCCCCACTCTGCCCCAGGTCCCACCCCCTCCCCACTCGGCCCCTGCCCACTGTGCCCTTCCTCATCCTCTGGCCTGCCGCTGGCTTGCTGCGTCCTTCCTCAGTCCCCTGCCCGCCCGCTTGCCACTCAACCTTATGGTGTCGAATTCCCCTCCGCTGGGTGGGTGCTCGCCCACCCCCCGCCTCTTCCTGCCCCTGCATCACCCTTGCCCCGCCCCCATTCCACCTTCCTCCCCTCTCCCTCCTCGAAAGCGGGCGGAGCGGGGACGCGGTGCACTGGCGGGAGGGGAGAGGAGGCGAGGAGGGGGGAGCTTGGCTGCAATTTTTCCCCATGGGTGCTCCAGCCCCAGAGCACCCACGGGGTCAGCGCCTACCTCCCGCTCACCTCCTTACCTGAATATCGGGACAAATGGCGTCCCGACTGTACATTGATCGGGATGCAGGCCAAAGGGTTAAATACTGGGACAGTCCTGATTTTATTGGGACATCTGGTCACACTATTCAAAGATCAAAAAAGGAATATTAACATTTATGATGACACTTAAGTAAAATAGTATTATTGTCTATATGTCTCTCTGAAGGTTGTGATAAACTGTATATGAACTGTTTAATGGATAAATTACACTATGCTAATTGCCAGCATGGTTGGGAGACAGAAGATTAAGCTTATTCTCTCAGGACAAGAGGCTGCTGGAAAATGTATAAAAACCCTGGGTCACCATCCTGTTTTATCTCAGATCTGCTTTGGGTTTAAAGAGGGGGAAACCTTAAGCCAGAAGAATTGAGATCCCTAGTCATTGACTGGAGTCACCCTGAATATGGACATTGTTGTGGAAGCAAAAAAAGACATTGGACTATATAACCTATGGACTATTTCTAAAAGGACTTTTGGCAACTACAAACTCATCTCTGCTGTGTATCTGAACCTCAAGAACTGAATTCAAGTCTGTTTTCTTTTTTAATAAATTTTAGTTTTGTTAACAAGAATTGACTATAAGCGTGTATTTTGGAGAAGATTTAAGTTATAATTGGACCTGGGTGTGTGGCTGATTCTTTGGGGTTGGAAGAACCTTTTCTTTTATACGATGAGATAAGATTTTCAGTAGTCATCATCTTTTGGAGGGAGGGATAGCTCGGTGGTTTGAGCATTGGCCTGCTTAAACCCAGGGTTGTGAGTTCAATCCTTGAGGGGGCCACTTAGGGATCTGGGGCAAAATCAGTACTTGGTCTTGCTAGTGAAGGCAGGGGGCTGGACTCAATGACTTTTCAAGATCCCTTCCAATTCTAGGAGATAGGATATCTCCATTAATTAAATTAAATTAAAATATCTGACATGTGTCTGGATGTGACAATGTGACGGAGAGACTGCCGAGACTCATCAAGGCCTCGGATCGCTACCCCTTCCTGCTCCACGTGGGCACCAATGATACTGCCAAGAATGACCCTGAGCAGATCACTGCAGACTACGTGGCTCTGGGAAGAAGGATAAAGGAGTTTGAGGCACAAGTGGTGTTCTCGTCCATCCTCCCTGTGCAGGGAAAAGGCCTGGGTAGAGACCGTCGAATTGTGGAAGTCAACGAATGGCTACGTAGGTGGTGTCGGAGAGAAGGCTTTGGATTCTTCGACCATGGGACAGTCCTCCAAGAAGGAGGAGTGCTAGGCAGAGACGGGCTCCACCTAACAAAGAGAGGGAAGAACACCTTCACAAGCAGGCTGGCTAACCTAGTGAGGAGGGCTTTAAACTAGGTTTACCAGGGGAAGGAGACCAAAGCCCTGAGGTAAGTGGAGAAATGGGATATCGTGAGGAAGCACAAGCAGGAGAGTGCAAGAGGGGAGGACTCCTGTCTCAGACTGAGAAAGCGGGACAATCAGCGAGTTATCTTAAGTGCCTATACACAAATGCAAGAATCCTGGGAAACAGCAGGGAGAACTGGAAGTCCTGGCACAGTCAAGGAACTATGAGGTGATTGGAATAACAGAGACTGGTGGGATAACTCACATGACTGGAGTACTGTCATGGATGGATATAAACTGTTCGGGAAGGACAGGCAGGGCAGAAAAGGTGGGGAGTTGCATTGTATGTGTAAGCGGGGGAATGGTCCCGCTATTGTCGGGAACTTTCCTGGCTTGTGCACTACCCCAGTGACATGGGCTAGCAAAAGGATCTGAGTCCTCACTCCCACTTCCTTTAACCAGAAGCCTCCCTGCCCTTTAGGACTCCCCTTCCACTCTCCTGTCTGGCAGAGTCCTCATAACCCCGACAAGGCTGGGCCCAGGATTTCTGGGGGTCTCGACCCCCAACCCTGCTGTGGTCACCCAGGACAGGGGCTAGGGTGTCCCCACTCCGGGGTACTCTCTTTGCACTGGGCACCTCCCTGACCCACTGATCATTTCATACAATTTAAAGCAAATACAAGTTGTTTAATTAACAATTAATTTAGAATAAGAATAAGGAAAAATGGGAAAAGTTAAAGGAAAACATGTCACCCCGCTCTGTGGCAGGGAACATCACAAACAGTGTCTCTGGAATGTCAGGGCAGTTCACAGTCTGTTCCTTGTAGGTCCCAGGCCTCCTTCTCAGGCCCTGGCTGTACTGCAGAGACGCTGCGGGTTGGACACTTGCTCTGGTGGTGGCCACACGCTCTCAGGCTCTAGGTGGCAGGACCCTTCTTCCCAGCGTTGCCCCCGCCCTGACAGGGTTACGATCCCCCTCCAAGTCTGGCCTGCAGAGCCTCTTGGCTGGGCCACTGCCCAGGGTCCCCCTCCTCTCCCCAGCTGCTCACCGCACCCAGCTCCGGCTCCACTCTGCCTCAGCACGGCTGCTGCTGCTGCTCTGCCTTCAGCTCCCTGGGCTGCTTCTCTGGCCTCTCTGGCTCTGGTTGCTGCAGCTCTGCTCCCAGGACAGGTCTGCTCTCTCTGGGCTCTGCTCTGGCTTTGGGGCTGCAGCTCTGCTTCCAGCAACTTAGGCCTGGTCTACACTACGGGTTTAGGTCGACTTTAGCAGCGTTAAACCGAATTAAGCCTGGACACGTCCACACAACGAAGCCCTTTCTTTCGACTTAAAGGGTCCTTTAAACCGGTTTCTTTACACCACCTCCGACGAGGGGATTAGCGATAAAACCGGCCTTTGCGGGTCGGAATTGGGGTAGTGTGGACGGAATTCGACGTTATTGGCCTCCGGGAGCTATCCCACAGTGCTTCATTGTGACCGCTCTGGACAGCACTCTCAACTCAGATGCACTGACCAGGTAGACAGGAAAAGACCCGCGAATGTTTGAATTTCATTTCCTGTTTGCTCAGCGTGGAGAGCACAGGTGACCACGCAGAGCTCATCAGCACAGGTAACCGTGATGGAGTCCCAGGATCGCAAAAGAGCTCCAGCATGGACTGAACGGGAGGTACGAGATCTGCTCGCCATATGGGGAGATGAAGCAGTGATAGCTGAACTCCGTAGCAGTAAAAGAAATGGAAAAGTATTAGAAAAGATCTCCAAGGCCATGAAGGACCGAGGCCATAACAGGGACACACAGCAGTGCCGCGTGAAAATTAAGGAGCTACAGCAAGCTTACCACAAAGCCAGAGAAGCAAACGGAAGGTCCGGGGCAGAGCCGCAAACTTGCCGCTACTACGCGGAGCTGCATGCGATCCTAGGGGGTGCAGCCACCACTACCCCAACCGTGTGCTATGACTCTCTCACTGGAGAAACACACAGGGAAGACGGTTCGGGGAACGAGGAAGATGAGGATGGAGGTACTGTAGGTAGCTCACAGCAGCAAGGAAGAGGAGAAACCGGTTTCCCCAACAGCCAGGATATGTTTGTGACCCTGGACCTGGAACCAGTAACCCCCGAACTCACCCAAGACCCTCAGGGCACACAGGAGACCTCTGGTGAGTGTAACTTTGTAAATATTTGTAAACATTACAAAAAAAAAAGCAAGCGTGTTTAATGATTAATTTGCCCTGGCAATCGCAGCCAGTACATCTACTGGAAAAGTCTGTTAACGTGTATGGGGATGGAGCGGAAATCCTCCAGGGACATCTCCAGAAAGCTCTCCTGGTTGAAATGGGGTGATTTTATTAAGGGGACATTCAGAGGCGCCCGTTCCTGCTCTTCTGAACAGAAATGTTCCCCGCTGTTAACCACGCGGTGGAGGGGAGGGGTGAAGTGATCATCCCAGAGAATCGTGTGTGTGTGGGGGGGGGGGGGGATGGTTTACTTGTGTTTGTGCCACATGTTAACCGGGAAACCGCAGCCCCTCCTTTTACACTGAAAACCCATTTTAAATGGACAACCCAATTCATCCTTGATATGGGAAATGCGCTGCTGTTTGCAACCTTTCCCGCATGTTAAGAAGGTTAAAAAAGCCAAAACACTGTGGCCTACCATGGCTGCCTGCAAGCCGAAATATGCGACCTTGTAATGAAAGAGTGTACCCATTGTTCTCTAAAATGTGCCTTTTTTAACCACCTCTCCCTTCTCCTCCACCAGCTGCAAATGTTTCTCCTTCGCAGAGGCTCGTGAACATTAGAAAGAGAAAACGTAGGACGAGGGACGATATGTTCACAGAGCTGCAGATGTCCTCCCACGCTGATAGAGCACAGCAGGATGCGTGGAGGCAGTCAATGTCGGAGATGAGAAAAGCCCAATATGAACGAGAGGAGAGGTGGCGGGCTGAATGGCGGGATGAAAAGAGCAAGTGGCGGGCTGAAGACGATAGGTGGCGTCAGCTTGCAGACAGACGGCAAGAGTCAATGCTCCGTCTGCTGGAGCATCAAACTGATATGCTCGAGCGTATGGTTGAGCTGCAGGAAAGGCAGCAGGAGCAGAGACAGCCACTACAGCCCCTGTGTAACCAACAGCCCTCCTCCCCAAGTTCCATAGCCTCCTCACCAAGACGCCCAAGAACACGGTGGGGGGGGCCTCCGTCCACCCAGTCACTCCACCCCAGATGATCGTCCAAGCATCAGAAGGCTGGCCTTCAATAAGAGTTAAAGTTTTAAAATGCAGTGTGTCCTTTTCCATCCCTCCTCCCCCATCCATCCCAGGCTACCTTGGCAATTATCCCCCTACTTCTGTGAGGAACTAATAAAGAATGCATGAATGTGAAAAAACAATGACTTTATTGCCTCTGCAAGCGGTGCTCGAATTGGGGAGGGGAGGGTGGGGTGGGGTGGTTGGTTTACAGGGAAGTAGAGTGAACCGGGTCGGGGGGGGGGGTTGGAGGGTTCATCAAGGAGAAACAAACAGAAGTTTCACACAGTAGCCTGGCCAGTCACAAAACTCGTTTTCAAAGCTTCTCTGATGCGCACCGCGCCCTGCTGTGCTCCTCTAACCGCCCTGGTGTCTGGCTGCGCGTAATCAGCGGCCAGGCGAGTTGCCTCAACCTCCCACCCCGCCATAAAGGTCTCCCCCTTACTCTCACAGATATTGTGGAGCGCACAGCAAGCAGCAATAACAATGGGGATATTCTTTTCGCTGAGGTCCGAGCGAGTCAGTAAGCTGCGCCAGCGCGCTTTTAAACGTCCAAATGCACATTCCACCACCATTCGGCACTTGCTCAGCCTGTAGTTGAACAGGTCCTGACTCCTGTCCAGGCTGCCTGTGTACGGCTTCATGAGCCATGGCATTAAGGGGTAGGCTGGGTCCCCAAGGATCACGATAGGCATTTCAACATCCCCAACGGTCACTTTCTGGTCCGGGAAGAAAGTCCCTTCCTCCAGCTTTCGAAACAGAGCAGAGTTCCTGAAGACGCGAGCATCATGTACCTTTCCCGGCCATCCCACGTTGATGTTGGTGAAACGTCCCTTGTGATCCACCAGGGCTTGCAGCAGCATTGAAAAGTACCCCTTGCGGTTTACGTAGTCGGTGGCTTGGTGCTCCGGTGACAAGATAGGGATATGGGTTCCGTCTATGGCCCCGCCACAGTTTGGGAATCCCATTTCAGCAAAACCATCCACTATTGACTGCACGTTGCCCAGAGTCACTACCCTTGCTATCACCAGGTCTTTCATTGCCCTGGCAAATTGGATCACAGCAGCCCCCACCGTAGATTTGCCCACTCCAAATTGATTCCCGACTGACCGGTAGCTGTCTGGCGTTGCAAGCTTCCACAGGGCTATCGCCACTCGCTTCTCAACTGTGAGGGCTGCTCTCATCTTGGTATCCTGGCGTTTCAGGGCAGGGGAAAGCAAGTCACAAAGTTCCATGAAAGTGCCCTTACGCATGCGAAAGTTTCGCAGCCACTGGGAATCGTCCCATACCTGCAGCACGATGCGGTCCCACCAGTCTGTGCTTGTTTCCCGGGCCCAGAATCGGCGTTCCACGGCATGAACCTGCCCCAGTGACACCATGATTTCCACATTGCTGGGGCCTGTGCCTTGTGAGAGGTCTATGTCCATGTCAATTTCCTCATCACTCTCGTCGCCGCGCTGCAATCGCCTCCTCGGCTGGTCCGGGTTTCGCCTTGGCATGTCCTGGCTCTGCATATACTCCAGGACAATGCGCGTGGTGTTCATAGTGCTCATAATTGCCGCGGTTATCTGAGCGGGCTCCATGATCCCAGTGCTAGCTATGGTGCCTGGTCAGAAAAAAGGCGCGAAAGTAGTATCTGATGGACCAGGAGAAGGAGGGAGGGCGGGAGGGAGGGAGGGCCGAGTGACGACATGGCGTACAGGTACAGGAACAGGGAGAAACAAACAACTGTCACACAGAATGGTCCCCCCAAAGATTAAACTGAAAACCCTGGGCTTAGCAGGCCATTGATTTCACGGAGGAAGGGGAAGCAAATGAATACAGAACAAATCTATTTTTTACATCTTAAGCTGGCAGCCGACGGTGCAGCATGAGTGATAGCCTCTCCAGTACGATGATGATGGATACCAATCATAATATACCATCGTCTGCCAAAAGGCAAGGGGCTGTTGCTGTGTAGCAATGCAGCCCCACGTCTGCCAGCCCCACGTCCGCCAGCACCCAGCATCGCCCTCGGCCTCTTCTGGGTGCTTAGCAGACAATACTGGGCAATTGGCAGAAAATAGTATATTACGATTGGTAGCCATCATCATCGAAACATGTCTGCCCAGGTGGCCAAAATTGACAGCCACTCCAGTATGACGACGATGGGTACCAGTCATAATATACCATCGCCTGGCAAGGGGCTGGTGCAATGCAGCCCTACGGCTGCCAGCCCCACAGCTATCACTCATGCTACACCGTCTACCTCCAAAAGGCAGTTAGCAGCTGCTGCTGTGTAGCAATGCAGTCCCACGTCTGCCGGCACCCAGAGGACATATGGTGACGGTGAGCTCAGCTGAGCTGAGCGGGCTCCATGCTTGCCGTGGTATGTTGTCTGCACAGGTAACCCAGGTAAAAAGGTGCGAATCTATTGTCTGCCGTTGCTGTGACGAGGGGGGAGGGGCCTGACGACATGTACCCAGAACCGCCCGCGACACTGTTTTGCATCATCCGGGCATTGGGATCTCAACCCAGAATTCAAAGAAAAGGCGCGAAAGTAGTATCTGACGGACTAGGGGAAGGAGGGAGGGCGGGCAGAGTGACAACATGGCGTACAGGCACAGGGAATTAAAATCAAGAACGGTGGCTGTGCATCAGGGAGAAACACAAACAACTGTCACACAGAATGGTCCCCCCCAAAGATTAAACTGAAAACCCTGGGTTTAGCAGGCTGTTGATTTGACAGAGGGAGGGGGAAGCAAATGAATACAGAGCAAATCTATTTTTTACATCTTAAGACGACGGTGCAGCGTGACTGATAGCCCTCAGCATCTTTCTGGGTGCTTGGCAGCAAATACTGGGCGCTTGGCAGTTAGTGTATGACGATGGTCTTCAGGCCTATTGCACGATCGGCTGCTCGGGGAAGACTCTGCTAATGTGCGATGACCCGACTTGTAATAGGACGGTTAACAGTCGTAATACACCCTCTACTGCCAAAAGGCAAGCCCCACGGCTGCCAGCACCCAGATCGCCGATGAAGGCTACCAGTCTACTGCACCGTCTACCGCCAAAAGGCAGTTAGCAGCTGCTGCTGTGTAGCAATGCAGTCCCACGTCTGCCGGCACCCAGAGGACATATGGTGACGGTGAGCTCAGCTGAGCTGAGCGGGCTCCATGTTGTCTGCACAGGTAACCCAGGTAAAAAGGCGCGAATCTATTGTCTGCTGTTGCTGTGATGGGGGAGGGAGGGGCCTGACGACATGTACCCAGAACCGCCCGCAACACTGTTTTGCATCATCCGGGCATTGGGATCTCAACCCAGAATTCCAAGGGGCGGCGGAGACTGCAGGAACTGTGGGATAGCTGTCGGATAGCTACCCATAGTGCAATGCTCCGGAAGTCGACGCTAGCCTCGTACTGTGGACGCGGTCCGCCGACTAGAGCACCTAGAGCATTTTATGTGTGAACACACACAATCGGCTGTATACAACCGATATCAATAAAACCGGCTTCTATAAATTCGAACTAATTTCGTAGTATAGACATACCCTTAGCTCGGGCCCACTCTGTCTGACTCAGGCCATTCCAGTTCACAGGGAGGATGGGACCCCCCTGGCCTCCCGACTCCTGATTAGCCTGCCCACCCTGTCAATCAGGCTGATCTGGAGCATTGGCCTCTCCCCATTGTTCCCGGGGACTGTCAGTCTTAGGCTCCTGATTTGCCACCGAACCTTCCCCTTTTAGTGCTGGGAGCTAGCCAACCAAAACACCCCCACTGACTGTTAGTAAGGGGGCAACAGTTCCCTTACATATGTAAGAGAGGAGTATGACTGCTCAGAGCTCCGGTGTAAAACTGCAGAAAAACCTGAGAGTCTCTGGATTAAGTTTAGAAGTGTGAGCAACAAGCGTGATGTTGTTGTGGGAATCTGCTATAGACCACCAGACCAGAGGGATGAGGTGGAAGAGGCTTTCTTCCGGCAACTAGCAGAAGTTACTAGATCGCAGGCCCTGGTTCTCATGGGAGACTTTAATCACCCTGATATCTGCTGGGAGAGCAATACAGCGGTGCACAGACAATCCTGGAAGTTTTTGGAAAGGGTAGGAGACAATTTCCTGGTGCAAGTGCTGAAGGAACCAACTAGGGGCAGAGCTCTTCTAGACCTGCTGCTCACAAACCGGGAAGAATTAGTAGGGGAAGCAAAAGTGGATGGGAATTTGGGAGGCAGTGGCCATGAGATGGTCCAGTTCAGGATCCTGACACAAGGAAGAAAGGAGAGCAGCAGAATACGGACCCTGGACTTCAGAAAAGCAAACTTTGACTCCCTCAGGCAGGGCCGGCCTTAGCAAGAGTGGGGCCCGATTCCTGGGGCGGGGCTTGCCAGCGGCAAGCCCTGCCCCCAGGAATCGGGCCCCGCTCGGGCTGGGGTCGCGGGGTTTGGGTCCGGGCCGGAGCCATTGGGGCCGGGGCCAGGCCAGAGTCGCTCGGCCCGGGGCCTGAGCCAGAGCCACCGGGGCCCGAGCCAGAGCCGCCGGGGCCCGAGGGGCTCGGGCCGGGGCAGCTCAGGCCAGCGCCCCAGGGCCCGAGCCGGGCTGGGGGTGCTCGGCTGGGGCCGGAGCCATGGGGCCCGAGCCGGGCCGGGGGTGCTCGGCCGGCACCGCTCGGCTGGGGACGCGGCCGGCGCCCCGGGGCCCGAGCCAGAGCCGCCGGGGCCTGAGGTGTTGGGGCCGGGGCCGGGCCGGCGCCCCGGGTCCCGAGCCGTGGGGCCGTACTGGGGGTGCTCGGCCGGAACTGGAGCCGCTGCCCTGGGGCCCGAGCCGGGCCGGAGCCAGAGCCGCTTGGCTGGGGCCGGAGCCGCTCGGGCCGGGGGTGCTCGGCAGACGCCAGGGCCAGGCCGGAGCTGTGGGGCTGGGACGGCGCGCTCGGCCGGGGCCGGTGCCGGGCTGGAGCCAGAGCCACTGGGGCCGCTCGGCCAGGGCCGGACTGGGCCGTGCCCCCGTCCCGCTTACCTGTTGCTGCCGCCGCCTGCCCCTTTTCAGACTTCCCACAAACATCTAATTCGCGGGAAGCAGGGGAGGGGGAGGAACAGGGGGCGGAGCATTCAGGGGAGGGGAGGGGAGGAGGGAGAAGTGAGCTGGGGGCGGAGTGGACAGCTGCGGGGCCCTCTTAGGCGCGGGGCCCAATTCAGCTGAATCGGCTGAATCGGCTTAAAGCCGGCCCTGCCCTCAGGGAACTGATGGGCAGGATCCCCTGGGAGAATAACATGAGCGGGAAAGGAGTCCAGGAGAGTTGGCTGTATTTTAAAGAATCCTTATTGAGGCTGCAGGAAAAAACCATCCCAATGTGTAGAAAGAACAGTAAATATGGCAGATGACCAGCTTGGCTTAGCAGTGAAATCCTTGCTGACCTTAAATGCAAAAAAGAAGCTTACAAGAAGTGGAAGATTGGACAAATGACCAGGGAGGAGTATAAAAATATTGCTCAGGCATGCAGGAGTGAAATCAAGAAGGACAAATCACACTTGAAGTTGCAGCTAGCAAAAGATGTTAAGAGTAACAAGAAGGGTTTCTTCAGGTATGTTAGCAACAAGAAGAAAGTCAAGGAAAGTGTGGGCCCCTTACTGAATGGAGGAGGCAACCTAGTAACAGAGGATGTGGAAAAAGCTAATGTACTCAATGATTTTTTTGCCTCTGTCTTCACGAACAAGGTCAACTCCCAGACTGCTGCACTGGGCAGCACAGTATGGGGAGAAGGTGACCAGCCCTCTGTGGAGAAAGAAGTGGTTCAGGACTATTTAGAAAAACTGGACAAGCACAAGTCCATGGGGCTGGATGCGCTGCATCCGAGGGTGCTAAAGCAGTTGGTGGATGTGATTGCAGAGCCATTGGCCATTATCTTTGAAAACTCATGGCGATCGGGGGAGGTCCCGGATGACTGGAAAAAGGCTAATGTAGTGCCCATCTTTAAAAAAGGGAAGAAGGAGGATCCAGGGAACTACAGGCCAGTCAGCCTCACCTCAGTCCCTGGAAAAATCATGGAGCAGGTCCTCAAGGAATCAATTATGAAACATTTAGAGGAGAGGAAAGTGATCAGGAACAGTCAGCATGGATTTACCAAGGGGAAGTCGTGCCTGACTAACCTAATTGCCTTCTATGATGAGATAACTGGCTCTGTGGATGAGGGGAAAGCAGTGGATGTGTTATTCCTTGCTTTAGCAAAGTTTTTGATACGGTCTCCCACAGTATTCTAGCCAGCAAGTTAAAGAAGTATGGGCTGGATGAATGGACTATAAGGTGGATAGAAAGCTGGCTAGATCGTCGGGCTCAACGGGTAGTGATGAATGGCTCCATGTCTAGTTGGCAGTCGGTTTCAAGTGGAGTGCCCCAGGAGTCGGTCCTGAGGCCGGTTTTGTTCAATATCTTCATTAATGATCTGGACGATGGCGTGGACTGCACTCTCAGCACTGGGAGGAGTGGTAGTTACGCTGGAGGGTAGGGACAGGATACAGAGGGACCTAGACAAATTAGAGGATTGGGCCAAAAGAAACCTGAGGAGGTTCAACAAGGACAAGTGCAGAGTCCTGCACTTAGGATGGAAGAATCCCATGCACTGTTACAGACTAAGGGCTGGTCCACACTTAGTCCGGACTTCGGACTAAGGTACGCAAATTCAGCTACGTTAATAACGTAGCTGAATTCGAAGTACCTTACTCCGGACTTACCGCGGTCCAGACGCGGCCGGAAGTCTCCCCCCGTCGACGCCGCGTACTCCTCTCGGCGAGCTGGAGTACCGGCGCTGATTGTGAGCACTTCCGGGATCGATCCCAGAACATCGATGGCGTGCCTCCGGACCAGCCGGTAAGTGAAGACTAGGCCTCTGTACCGAATGGCTAGGAAGCAGTTCTGCAGAAAAGGATCTAGGGGTTACGGTGGACGAGAAGCTGGATATGAGTCAACAGTGTGCCCTTATTGCCAAGAAGGCTAATGGCATTTTGGGCTGTATAAGTAAGGGCATTGCCAGCAGATCGAGGGATGTGATCATTTCCCTCTATTAGACATTGGTGAGGCCTCATCTGGAGTACTGTGTCCAGTTTTGGGCCCCACACTACAAGAAGGATGTGGAAAAATTGGAAAGAGTCCAGCGGAGGGCAACAAAAATGATTAGGGGGCTGGAACATATGACTTATGAGGAGAGGCTGTGGGAATTGGGATTATTTAGTCTGCAGAATAGAAGAATGAGGGGGGATTTGATAGTTGCTTTGAATTACCTGAAAGGGGGTTCCAAAGAGGATGGATCTAGACTGTTCTCAGTGGTACCTGAGGACAGAACAAGGAGTAATGGTCTCAAGTTGCAGTTAGTGAGGTTTAGGTTGGATATTAGGAAAAACTTTTTCACTAGTAGGGTGGTGAAGCACTGGAATGGGTTACCTAGGGAGGTGGTGGAATCTCCTTCCTTAGAGGTTTTTAAGGTCAGGCTTGACAAAGCCCTGGCTGGGATGATTTAGTTGGGAATTGGTCCTGCTTTGAGCAGGGGGTTGGACTAGATGAGCTCCTGAGGTCCCTTCCAACCCTGATATTCTATGATTCTATGGAGGCCTGAGGCTCGGCACTATAAGGGAACTGCATTATTTGGACTTCTAAGTAACCAGTGAGGTAATATTGAAGCTGTTTTGTGCTGGTTTGGTAATCGAAGTACTGGACTATACACCATTTTTTGGGGTTTGTCTGTCCCCTTGTGTTTGCAGTTCACCCTAACTGAGTGACCTCAGCTGGCTCCCACAAGCAGCATTGTTACACCCCATGTGGACCCACCTGAACAGTGTAATACTAACAGGACAAGTAGGATGGGAGGTTCAGGACTCCTGGGTTCTAGCCCAGCTCTGGGAGGGGAGTGGGGTCTAGTGGTTAGAGCTGGGGGAGGCAGAAGACATATAGGAGCCAGGACTCCTGAGTTCTATTCTTGACTGTGTCGTTGGGGGAGGGAACTCCAGTTGCTAGGAAAAGGCAAGTGTTAGTAATGGGAGATTTGATCATTAGAAACATAGATAGCTGGGTTTGTGATGACCAGGAGAACCGTATGGTGACTTGCCTGCCTGGTGCAGATCTCTCGAGGCATCTAGACAGACTTATGTGTAGTGCTGGGGAAGAGCTGGTGGTCGTGATACATGTAGGTACCAATGACAAAGGGAAGGGTAGGAGAGATGTCCTGGAGGCCAAATTTAGGCTTCTAGGGAAGAGACTGAAATCCAGGACCTCTATAGTGGCATTCTCAGAAATGCTCCTAGTTCCACGCGCAGGGCCAGGTAGGCAGGCAGAGCTTCAAAGTCTCAATGTGTGGATGAGACGATGGTGTAGAGAGGAGGGGTTTACATTCATTAGGAACTGGGGAAACTTTTGGGATGGGGGGAGCCTATACAGGAGAGATGGGCTCCACCTAAACCAAAGTGGAACCAGACTGCTGGCACTAAACATTAAAAAGGTTGTAGAGCAGTTTTTAAACTAGGAGATGGGGGAAAGCCGACTGCTGCAGAGGAGCATGTGGATCGGACAGAGACTTCTCTTAGGGGAGAGTCTAATCATAGAGAATCTCCAGGTTATAGGGAGGAGCAGAGGATGGAAGAGGATAATGTAAGGGCCAAATCAGATGATAAACATTCACATAAAAAAGAATCTGACACATCAGAAAAGGGCAGACAAATAAACAGTGACAAGTTTTTAAAGTGCTTGTACACAAATGCTAGAAGTCTAAATAATAAGATGAGTGAACTAGAGTGCCTCGTGATAAAGGAGGATATTGATATAATAGACATCACAGAAACCTGGTGCACTGAGAGCAATCAATTGGACACAATCATTCCGGGGTCAAAATATATCGGAAGGACAGAACAGGTCGTGTGTGTGTGTGTGGGGGGGAGTGGCACTATATGTGAAAGAAAACGTAGTATCAAATGAAGTAAAAATCTTAAGTGAATCCACATGTTCCATAGAATCTCTATGGATAGAAATTTCATGCTCTAATAAGAATATAACATTAGGGATCTATTATAGACCACCCGACCAAAGTGATAGTGATGATGAAATGCTAAGGGAAATTAGAGAGGCTATCAAAATTAAGAACTCAATAATAGTGGGGGATTTCAATTATCCCCGTATTGACTGGGAACATTTCACTTCAGGACGAAATGCAGAGATAAAATTTCTCGATACTTTAAATGACTGCTTCATGGAGCAGCTGATACGGGAACCCACAAGGGGAGAGACAACTCTAGATTTAGTTCTGAGTGGAGCACAGGAGCTGGTCCAAGAGGTCACTATAACAGGACCACTTGGAAATAGTGACCATAATACAATAGCATTCAACATCCCTGTGGTGGGAAGAACATCTCAACAGCCCAACACTGTGGTATTTAATTTCAAAAGGGG
>NC_048301.1:135114007-135210165 GCF_013100865.1 Trachemys scripta elegans | reverse complement strand
GGGCTCACAATCTGTCAGAGACCAGACACCAATTCGTTGATCAACGGGCTCACACTATCCTTAGCTTGAAAGGCTTCAGAGTAAGTGTGGCAAGTTTATTAGGGGTGAGCATCAATATTTATACACAGAAGTAAACAAAGTGATTAACAGATCATAATGGTCATGCATAATCAATCAAGATTCTACAGGATAAAACAGGTTAAAATGTAAATTCAAAAAGAGATAAGGGGAGATGGCTACTTAAGGGGAGGGGGGCTGTCATGAGTAGTTCGCAGGTCAGAGCTTTGGTTAAAAGTTCAGACAGAGACATCAAGTCTGGGTTAAGTTTAAGCTCATCAAAAGTTCAGACTCAACAAGGTCATCTAGTCCAACCCACTGCTCAAAGCAGGACCAATTCCCAGCTAAATCATCCCAGCCAGGGCTTTGTCAAGCCGGGCCTTAAAAACCTCCAAGGAAGGAGACTCCACCACCTCCCTAGGTAACGCATTCCAGTGTTTCACCACCCTCCTAGTGAAATAGTTTTTCTTGATATCCAACCTGGACCTCCCTCACTGCAACTTGAGACCATTGCTCCTTGTTCTGTCATCTGCCACCACTGAGAACAGCCGAGCTCCATCCTCTTTGGAACCCCCCTTCAGGTAGTTGAAGGCTGCTATCAAATCCCCTCTTGTTCTTCTCTTCTGGAGACTAAACAATCCCAGTTCCCTCAGCCTCTCCTCATAAGTCATGTGCTCCAGACCCCTAATCATTTTTGTTGCCCTCCGCTGGACTCTTTCCAATTTTTCCACATCCTTCTTGTAGTGTGGGGCCCAAAACTGGACACAGTATTCCAGATGAGGCCTCACCAATGTCGAATAAAGGGGAACGATCACGTTCCACGTGCTGGCAATGCCCCTACTTATACAGCCCAAAATGCCATTAGCCTTCTTGGCAACAAGAGCACACTGTTGACTCATATCCAGCTTCTCGTCCACTGTGATCCCTAGGTCCTTTTCTGCAGAACTGCTACCTAGCCTTTCGGTCCCTAGTCTGTAGCAGTGCATGGGATTCTTCCGTCCTAAGTGCAGGACTCTGCACTTGTCCTTGTTGAACCTCATCAGATTTTTTTTGGCCCAATACTCTAATTTGTCTAGGTCCCTCTGTATCCGATCCCTACCCTCTAGTGTATCTACCACGCCTCCTAGTTTAATGTCATCTGCAAACTTGCTGAGAGTGCAGTCCACACCATCCTCCAGATCATTAATAAAGATATTAAACAAAACCGGCCCCAGGACCGACCCTTGGGGCACTCCGCTTGAAACCGGCTGCCAACTAGACATGGAGCCATTGATCACTACCCGTTGAGTCCGACCATCTAGCCAGCTTTCTATCCACCTTACAGTCCATTCATCCAGCCCATACTTCTTTAAATTGGCGGCAAGAATACTGTGGGAGACCGTATCAAAAGCTTTGCTAAAGTCAAGGAATAACACATCCACTGCTTTCCCCTCATCCACAGAGCCAGTTATCTCATCATAGAAGGCAATTAGGTTAGTCAGGCACGACTTCCCCTTCGTGAATCCATGCTGACTGTTCCTGATCACTTTCCTCTCCTCTAAATGTTTCATAATTGATTCCTTGAGGACCTGCTCCATGATTTTTCCAGGGACTGAGGTGAGGCTGACTGGCCTGTAGTTCCCCGGATCCTCCTTCTTCCCTTTTTTAAAGATGGGCACTACATTAGCCTTTTTCCAGTCATCTGGGATCTCCCCCGATCGCCATGAGTTTTCAAAAATAATGGCTAATGGCTCTGCAATCATTAGGGTTTCTGCGGGGAACTATGACTCTCCGCCACCGTGAGGCGGGCTGGGTGTCTTGCAAACTCAGGCTGCCGTCGGGCATAGGGGCACCAATTTAATAATACTGCATAGAGCCCCATAAATCCTAAGGACGGCGCTGGGGGCGCCAAAAAGCGGTGCCCTGGCTTGGCAGGGAGGAGCCGCTTTCCGGAGGTACCGGAGAGCCAGAGTGTCGGCTTGCAGGGGTGGCGAGCCCCAGCCATGGAGGAGCCGGTGCGGCACAGGGGGGCAGGAGCCCTGCAAAGGCTGCGGTTCTGCTAGCAGGGAACAGCCTCACCCCCTGCCCCTCCTGCTCAGGCTGTGGCCTGGTGCCCCCCGGGGGCTCTTGCAGGCTGCAGCAGATGCATGCGAGCAGAGGCCCCTGTGCGCGCCCCATCTCCCCTCTCACCGCACTTGGGCTCTGCGGCTCCTGGGCATGTGAGCTGCCGCCGGGGCACGGAGCCCTGAGCCTGCTCCGGGAGGGGCAGTGTCAGCTCACACTCCTGGGAGCCGCAGAGCCCGAGCGCGGTGAGGGGAGAGCCGGGGGGCGCACGGGGGCCTCTGCCCGCATGCATCTGCTGCAGGAGCCCCCAGGAGTGGGGGCGCCAGGCCGCAGCCTGGACAGGAGGGGCGGAGGGCGCGGCTTCTCCCCGCTAGTGACGCCGCCACCACCTTTGCAGGGCTGCTGCCCCCCTGCGCCGCACTGACTCCTCCATGGCTGGGGCTCTCCGCCGCTGCAAGCGGGACCCTCTGGCTCTCCGGTGTCTCCGGAAGGTGACTTCTCCCTGCTAAGCTTCCGCTGTGGTCCAAGCCTGGCAAAGCCAGTGAGTGGACTCTGGGCCGGGGCCGCCGGGGTGGGGTGGGGAGGGCTCACTGGGGGTGGGGGCGCGTGCACCCTCCAGGGGAGTTTCGGGGGTGGGGAGGGAGGAACCTGGTCTGGGGAGCAGCCCCTGGGCATGCCTGGCCCCTGTGGTCTATAAAGGCTCGTTGGGATTTGCCCCTCAATGAACCGATGTGTGTCTGTGTGTGGGGGGGGCAAGGTGGAAGTTTCGCCTAGGGCGCAAAATATCCTTGCACCGGCCCTGAGGAAGGGATGATACAAACATCACTGACTGCATTCCAAGAGCTCCCCATCCTTGGTTCTGTCTTACTACAGCTAGTGTTGGGTTAGAAGTCGTACCAGTGTATAACAGAAATGGTTTATCAAAGTCACGTTCAATAAAATGATTAAATCTCTTTACAAACTCAAGGTAAAACATGGTTAGAACAACAGTATATTGGATCTGCTCTTGCAGCATGGTTCCTGTATGTCTCATCTGATCTTGCCAAGAGCTGAAGGACATAGCTACTTTATCCATACAAGCTCTGTCAAATGTTTGGAACCCAATTAATATCAAGACAATGTAGACATTAATGTTGTCCACAGTACAGGAAACTTGGCATTTAGCTGTGAAAGCAATATAGTAGGTGCCTCAGTTTCCCTCTTGATATAGCACATCAGGTCTGGAATGTCTTTTCTTATGTGAAAAGTTCCAAGACTGTTTACAGGCACTAACTGTGAAATATCAGCATTACAAGGCCTTTTAACATAAAGTGTGTTCTTATGTATCACTTTTAACATATTCAAGGGATTTTCCAAAAGATTAGGCACATTGTACATTTTTTACAGTTCTTGGTAATAACACATTAGTTACAAAAATCACCATTAGCAATAACAACAAATCCATTGCAAGTGTCCATCTACAATAATTTTTATAATGCCACACCTTTGGCCCAATACCATTGGGATTTGGGGCTTTTGGGGTTAACCTGTGGCTTCCCTTTGCAAAATTTAATTCTCTCTTTCCTCCTTGTCCTGTAGGATCAAACCCTGATTTCTCTTGCTTAACAGAATTCAATGGCTGATTGGGTGTGCTCTCTTTGCTAACAACTATTAGCAAGTCTTTCTTCTCCCTGTCAGCCAGGTAATTTGTATCCAAACAGACAAGAGCTGGTTTACCAGTTTTCAGATCCTTAACTGTTACGGATTCCAAGACTGGACTCTGTCTTAAAGAGATACCATCCATTTTTACTAGCATGTTAGATGCAAGGTTCTTGTCCTTTTCTTACCAACCTCTGCTTCCACATGGAGTCAGATGTTATGTCCACTGAGAGACTACAAGTCATACCCAAAGTGTCTAGAGATGAGAGTGTACCTGCCATCCCCTGCACTCTCAAGAGATTAACTACACAGCTGTCCTGCTCTGCAGACTCAGCTTCCCAGTCTTCCCTCTGAACCTGAGACAGATTGTTTACTCACAGAATCAGCATGGAGACATTCCTCTCTCAACAACTTTGTCTTCCCAACAAACTGGTCAAGCACAGCCACTTGGTTAAAGGGCTGTTCAGCTTTCTTAACAGCTTTTACTCCACCTGAGACCAACCGAATTTGCTCCAACCCCTCAGACAGAGACAAACACCTACAAGATCTTTATCAAGCATTCGTAAAACTACAATACCCACCTGGGGAAGTGAGGAAACAGATTGACAGAGCAAGACGGGTACCCAGAAATCACCTACTACAGGACAGGCCCAACAAGGACAATAACAGAACACCACTGGCCATCACATACAGCCCCCAGCTAAAACCTCTCCAGCGCATTATCCACGACCTACAACCTATCCTGGAAAATGATCCCTCACTCTCACAGACCTTGGGAGGCAGGCCAGTCCTTGCTTACAGACAACCCCCCAACCTGAAGCAAATACTCACCAGCAACTACACACCACACCACAGAAACACCAACCCAGGAACCTATCCCTGTAGCAAACCTCGTTGCCTACTCTGTCCCCATATCTACTCTGGCAACAGCATCAGAGGACCCAACCACATCAGCCACACCATCAGGGGCTCATTCACCTGCACATCCACTAATGTCATATATGCCATCATGTGCCAGCAATGCCCCTCTGCCATGTACATTGGCCAAACCGGACAGTCCCTCCGCAAAAGAATAAATGGACACAAATCGGACATCAGGAATGGCAACATACACAAGCCAGTAAGTGAACACTTCAATCTTCCTGGTCATTCTATCACAGATTTAAAAGTCACTGTCATTGAACAAAAAAACTTCAGAAACAGACTTCAAAGAGAAACAGCAGAACTAAAATTCATTTGCAAATTCAACACCATTAATCTGGGCTTGAATAGGGATTGGGAGTGGCTGGCTCACTACAGAAGCAGCTTTTCCTCTCCTGGAATTGACACCTCCTCATCTATTATTGGGAGTGGACTACATCCACCCTGATTGAATTGGCCTTGTCAACACTGGTTCGCCACTTGTGAAGTAACTCCCTGCTCTCCATGTGTCTGTATATAATGCCTGCATCTGTAGCTTTCACTCTATGCATCCGAAGAAGTGAGGTTTTTACTCACGAAAGCTTATGCCCAAATAAATCTGTTAGTCTTTAAGGTGCCACCAGACTCTTTGTTGTTTTTGTAGATACAGACTAACACGGCTACCCCCTGATACTTCTCAAAGCTATCCACACTGGATCTTTCAAAAGGAAAGTCAGTGGATCCATTCACAACTGAAACTTCCTTGGTCAAATCATTTCCACACCCTTCAGTTGCAGCAAACGCTTGCAAAGACTACCCTGAACATTTTTTTCTTCAGGAATCTTTCTAAGGGCTTGTCTACACTACGTAGCTTTTAGCGACAAGGCTGTGTCGACACAGCCTTGTCACTAAAAGTCAGCATGTGTGAACACTCTCTGTCTGTAGCCGACAAAATACTTCCAGTCCCGCGAGCGATGTTAGCTTTGTCAGCTTTGTCGGCAGGAGAGCGCTCATTGGCAAAACTTTTGTCTTTTGCAGGGGGGCTTTTTTAAGAACCCGTGAAAGACAAAAGGTTTGTTGACAACGTTGCAGTGTCGACAAGCCCAAAGCACCAGTTCATCTTTACGTCGCTCCACAGAAGCCTTGCTCTGCTGTGCCACTACCAACTCCCTGAGTTTTACTTACATGCAGAATCACCTCTGGCTCATCAGGCTTCCTACACAATCCCCTTTTAGGCAAACTGCTAGATTTCATAGTCAAAAGGTCAGAAGCATTCTCCTTCCCCTTGCCACACACAAGTTCAGGAATCTTTTCCTTCTTGATACAAGTTTCTAAACTGTCAGTAGGTAACACAATCAAATCACCTTTATGCTATCCTTGTGGCCTGGCTAGGATATCAATCTGATTAGACAAAGTTGGTGCACCCTTTCCCAGCAACACACTAGCAACAGGCAAAGCAACAGTACCTGAATTATTTGGTCTCTGGGATTTAGCTAGGATACTAACTGGATGCAACCTAGTTACAGTGCCATTCTGCCTAGCAGACACAAACTTAGGACCATTCCCTTCCTGGGCTTTAGTTGAATCAAGAGCCAACTTTGAGACAACTGCACTACCCTTCACCATCACAGACTGAAAGGCACCTTCTGTCTGCTCCACAGACAAATAAGAGCTGGAGAAACCTTCCCCTTTAACAGACACACAGCTTGGGATCTCATTTCCCTTGTCCCAGCACACAGGGCTGTTCACAGACAACTGTTTGGAGACTGAGGTAGCTCCCTCCATCGGCAAGTCATTAACCCTAACAGACACAGGCACATTTCCTCCATTGTCACAATTCGCCGCACAGGTAACAGGTAAGGTATAGGGTGTGTGACTCTGCTGTGATGCAGCCCTGCTGCTGTGCTGTGTTTCCAGATGGAGGATGCCCTCCAGAGGCCCCGTTACCCACATTCCCAGTTTCTCTTTGCCTGGAATAACTCTCACGGTGCAGACAGCTGTTGCAAAGGGTTTATTTCAGGAGTGAGGGACAGAGACAGGGAGAGTTTGGGAAACAGTCACGGATGTGAATACAACACACAGTCGTCCCCAAGGGTCCATCCCACCAAGAGGGAGATGCCTGGGGGAATGGGTGGGGCTGCTGAACCCTGGCATCCCTCACAGTAGAAAGGCCAGGACAAGTTTCACCTTCATGAGCACCCCTTGTCCTCAGGCTGGCCAGTGCCCTGGAGCTTGTACTTGGAGAACCTGACCTCCAGCCTCTCCCCATGGGAGACGGCGTAGCACGCAGCACCTGGAACACGAGGAGGGAACGGAAAGGATGCAAATGGGGTCAGTGGCCCCTCAGCGCCAGCCACCCACCTGCACACACACCAGCCCCTCCCTGGGTCGGTCTGTCTTCTCCTGATTCTCATCCCCTTTCTCTTGTGCCTCTCACCCCCCTGTTACCCTCCCCCACACAACCCTCCCCCCTCACACTTCCCCCCACCCCCACTCTCCTCTGCTGTCCCACCTAGTGTCAATGGGATGCCATAGCTCAGGAGCTGCCAGTAGGTGCTGTCTTCGGGATGGGCCTCCAGCCCCTGCACGGAGGTGATGTATGCGCCCCACACACTCAATGTGTACATGAAGCTACAGAGAGATAGAGTGAGTCCCACAGGAGGCCTGGTTGACACTGCCTCATAGCCTCCCCAACCCCCACTCCACAGGGACATGCAACCCAGGACACTGTGAGACTGAACCCCCATGCCATATGGGTGGGGGGGAGGGGGATTGAGAGGCAGCCAAGTTGGCCTCTGCCTGAGTTCTGATCTCCCGATCCCAAGGAGATAGTGTCCAACTGAGTGAGGCGGAGGAACCAGAATTGATCCCCTGTTACTTTAACTCGCCCCCAGCAAACTGCTGGCTGAGGGAGTCATGCAGGGTGGGGTAGCAGGGGCATTTCCCCCCCGTGATCTAGGGACCCCCTCCAATTTTTCCATCTCTGTTGCCCTAGTAGTGCCATGCTGCCATCTAGCCTGCTCTCTGCCAGTGCCACTGGCACCAGCGGTTGCCAGGCCGGCTAGGTACCTGAATCTTTTGGGGTCTCTCTTCTGGGCGACATCCATCACATTGAAGAAGAAGGAGTCCCGTGGCCCGGTGACACAGATGGAGTCATTAAAGGATTGTTTCACGCCATCCACAGCAGTGTAGGTGACACCAATGTGGGGTTGAAGATAGGTGTGTGGAGCAGCTATGGGGGTGGAGAGAGGGAGGTTATCTGTGTGGGTAGGAGAGAAGGTGAAGACCAGCCACTTATACCTTGGAGGGGGGTGAGTCTCCCACTGCAGGGACTCCTGTACCATTGGAGTCAAGGGGAGATCCACAGATCCTACCAGGAATTGGGTGGAGGTACAGGATTGCAAAGGGAGAAGCAAAGACAGAGAGGATCTGGGTGATGGCCCTGTGGCCAGGAGGTTAGCTGGGATTGAAGACAGGGCCTCTGGATCTATGACTCTATTGCTTGAGCTAAAAGCCAAGGAGCATTAATTAGCTTGAGTACTAGAGGGAGGAGATCCATAAATCTCTAGGTCATCCAGCCACTAGAAGGAGACACAGGGCTCCATATAGTGCTGGCGTGCAATTTTTCAATGAACAAATTTTTAACTGAAAAAGGCCAATTCAGTGCAGAACTGTTCAGGAAGCAGTGCTGGGTTGGAAGAAACACTCCCCTTGAAAAATGTTTGGTTAAAAAAATGTCCATATTGGAAAGCTTTGGTTTTTCAATCGAAGCGACTTTTCATTCAGAAATTTTAGTAAATTTACACAGAAAAAAGGGAGAAAAGTATGAAGTTGAAACATTTCGAAGTTATAGAAAGGACACATTTTGATTGACCCAAATTGTTGGTTTTGCTTTGGTTTGGTTTGTTTTTCTGGATTTTCAGTTCATGAAATTTTTTTAGATTTTTGACTTTTTGGCCTCATGCAGGACAGGAAAATGTTTTTGAAATGTAGAAAATTCTCATGGAACAGGAAAACAATTTCCTCCCACACCCCCCAGCGTTGCTACATGTGCTTCTGTCTACCTTAGGTACTTTAGATGGCCCCATCACCATCTAACAACAGGGCCGGCTCCAGCATTTCTGACGCCCCAAGCAAAAAAAAAAAAAAAAAAAAGCTGCGATCGGCGGCGGCAGTTCAGCGGCAGGTCCTTCGCTCCTAGAGGGAGTGAGGGACCTGCCGCCCCCGAATTGCCGCAGGTGCCGCCCCTCTCCCTTGGCCGCCCCAAGCATGTGCTTGTTAAGCTGGTGCCTGGAGCCGGCCCTGCTTAACAACCCCCCAATGAGGCAGGGCAGTGCTATTAAGCACATTGTACAGACGGGACCGAGACATAGAAAGACACAGGGTACATCTACACAAGAAAAAAACCAGCAAACTAAAAACCCTGTGACAGCAAGTCTCAGAGCCTGGGTCAACTGATCTGGACTTGCACTGTGGAGTTAAAAATAGCAGTGTAGACATTTAGGCATGGGCTGGAGCCTGGGCTCTGAGACACAACCCCCTTGGCCTGACACCTCCTACCCCGCATCCCTCACTGGCATTTCAGCTATGCAGAGATGCTCTGCACAGGCTGTTTCCACCTGGTGAAGGGAGGGCACGGTTTCTGCAGCCCCCCAGGTAGATGGGGTGTGACTCTGGCACCTGAGCTAGCCAGCATTTCCAGTGCCCAATGCTGGCACAGTCTCATGCTGCAGGTCACTATGTATTAGCCCAGAGATAGCTGCATCCTTGATCCCTGCCTCCCTCCTCCCCCAATGGTGTGTGTGAAATTTCCAAGGCTGGGTGCAAGAGGCAGGAGACAGGGGAGGTGAGAGGCCGCCATGGCCTGGATAGTAAGGACAATGAGGCTATTATGGTTCAGACGGTGGGTCAGGAAGGGAAATTCCTCCTGAGTCACCGGTAGAAGTGGATGGCCCAGCTTCCAGGGAGTCACTGTGTTTGGGCACCATCCACACTGCTTGCCAGTGTCAGCAGCAGGAGAGCAGGTATAGCTGGTGCCACAGTGAAAAGCGCAGGCTGTGCCTATGCTGTGGTGTGTAGCTACATGTGTGAGGGGAAGGCTCCAGCAGCTCCCCACTGGTGGAGCCTTTCACTGCAGGGAAAGTGGGGGAAAGGCTGTGTTAAGAGGGAGCTGGCGGAGCCTTTCCCTGCTGCAGGAGTCTATTCCTGTGGCAGAGACAGGCTCTAGCAGTGTTGGTGCAATGGGACACTTCACTGTTAAACATACCAGCGTAAATGGGGATACATGGCTAGGGCAAGTAAAGAGCCAGGTAGGGTGTGTATGTGGGTACGTACCCACGCTCCTTCGGGTGTGTCTTTACTGTACTCACCTAAGCCACAAGCTGGCCACTCACCCGTTCCTGGAATATTGGACATTCCGGTACTTTGGGGAATGGCAGGGGCCTGCCCCGTCAGCCTGACAGTGTATGCAAGGTCCTGCTCTATGGCGGTGGTGGTGGGGGGCCCTTTTTAAGAACTGGAGGGGTAGAGTGGTGTTTCCTATCAGATATGGACAGAGCTATGTTTGGTTTTGTCCCTGTACAGATGAGGAAAAACCTCTGAAAAAGAGGACTGTCCAGTTTAATACCAGACAAGTGGCCTCCCTACTGAGCCATGCCTCATCAGCTACACTGCTATTTAGACCTATGCTAGTGGGGACTACTCATGTACGTACTCTACATGCCCCCAAAAGCAGGCAGTGTAGATGCACCTCTAGACTCAACCCTGTTTCCTGGGGAGAGGGGGGTGTCTCTTTAAATCACTATGAGCTAAGCTAGTCTGACTCTGAATTCCATCCCCCTGCCCGCCCCTAAAGTGATGCTGGCATTGCTGGGTCTCTCCCATGCTACTGAGCTGGGGCATGGGGAGAGGGGCACTCTACCCCATGGAGCATGCAGGGGACATGCTCTGGAAGGAGGAGTCTAGACTCCAGGATTCACACCCCAGCTGGATCACCCAGTTTCCCCATGCATATGAAGAGCTCTGCAGAGGAAGGATTATTGACATCCTGCAGAAGCCCATCACTCTCTGGATTCTCTCCCTTCCCCCTGCCACCCCAGAAGTCACACTACAGAGGGGAGGGGTACATGGCAAGGGCCATTTGACTCATCACAGCACAGCCCCCCAGGGGCGAGGTACAGGAGCAGTAGCCCTGCTAGCGTGAACACCAAAATCCTCATCATACCTCTGTCTCCAGTTACTCCCTGGCTGTGCTGGGACCTGGACTAGAACCTGGTATTTATCAGCTGAGAGTGCCCTGCCCTCCTCCCCTGGCTTGCCTCACCTTGCTGCTTCCCCATAGCACACGGGAGACATTAAGCAATGCCCAGCAGTATAGGCAGGTCTGTGCCCCAGAGTGCAGCAGACAGAGATATCTGGAGCGGTCAGACCACTACTCCCTCCCCATGGACTCTGGGTGCTGCAAGGAGCCAACTGGCACCAGAGACCTAGATGGAATTCTCCCTGTCACAATCCATACTCCCACTTCCCCAGTTGACTTGGTATCACAGGGCCCTGGGTCATATCTCACTGGGGGCCGTAGGACTATGTGACCACAGCTGGCTAACACCTCCACACGAACACACTGACACCATGGGCCACCCCAGTGAAGTTGTGCACCAGTGTAAGGGAGAGGGAATTTGGGCTTCTTGGCTTTATCCCTTCCTGATTTCCCAGGTCATAGATTTCATAGACTATTAGGGTTAGAAAGGACCTCAGGAGATCATCTAGTCCAACCCCTTGCTCAAAGCAGGACCAATCCCCAGACACATTTTTACCCCAGTTCCCTAAATGGCCCCCTCACGGATTGAACTCACAACCCTGGGAGTTTAGCAGGCCAATGCTCAAACCACTGAGCTATCCCTCCCCCTGCATTGTGTGCAGGTGGTCCTGGCTGTAGGCAGGAGTGAGGGGAATTGGCAGAGCTGGGGGGAAAGTGCTACACAGGGATAGCAGGGGTGTAGAATCAGGATTAACGGGAATCGCCAGAGCTGGGTGGGGGCTCAGTATGGGAATGGGGTGGGCGGTTCTGTGGTCCAGGACTCCAGTGATTTCAACTGAAGCCGGAGCTGTCCAGCACCTCTGAATAGCAGGCCCCAGGAATCTCACATTAGACACCCAAATCTAGTGGGTGCTTGAAAACTTAGTCCTTGACTGTTCTGTGTCTCAGTTTCCCATTAGTACAATGGGGGTGATCATCCCTTCCTCACTCACCAAATGTTGGGGGTAGAGTTAGTTCATCATCTATGCATAGCACTAGGAGATCCCTGCTTAGGAGAGGGGGTGTTGCAGTCTTGCCGTGTATGAGGGTTTCATCGCCAAGTGCTGGAAGGGATACGGGGAAACAATGGGTGGAAATTTTGCAACAAACACCACCACCCCACACCTTCTCTTATCACAAAGGGGTTGTGAACAGACATAAAGTCTCTTATGAAAGTGGGTGGGTGGCTTTTAATTTACCTTCACTGGGAAAGGGGCATGTCACCACCCCTGGGAGATGAACCTACAACAACAAGGGCTCTGGGTATTACAGGCCTGCTAGCTAGATCCCTTCTGGCCTGACAAAGCCCTGTCAAATCTGTAGAGCAGGGGTGGCCAACCTGTGGCTCCGGAGCCACATACGGCTCTTCAGAAGTTAATTTGTGGCTCCTTGTCTAGACATCGACTCCGGGGCTGGAGCTACAGGCGCCAACTTTCCAATGTGCTGGGGGGTGCTCACTGCTCAAACCCTGGCTCTGCCACAGGCCCTGCCCCCACTCCACCCCTTCCTGCCCTCCTCCCCCCGAGCCTTCTTGGGGGTAGCTTCTTGTTATGTGGCTGTTTCCTGAGTTGGGGGGTAGAAGCTTATCTGAGTCACAGGTGCTTGGGCTCAAAATGCTTCAGGTAAAGTGGGGGGGGGATGAGGGTTGCTAGGAGCAAACTCAGCTGCTTGCTGTAGAAGTGGGTAGGTGGGTTTTAATTTACCCTCACTAGGAAAGGGGCAGAGTTACAACCGCTGGGAGCTGAACCTACAACGACAAAGGCTCAGAGTAGCAGACAGCTATTAGCTAGAGCCTGCCTGGCTTTGGTTGGCCACTCTCACCTGCCCCTTGTCAAAGCTGCAGAGGATGGGACTAGAGCTGTGGCCCATGCTAGTAATGGAGGAATCGCAGACACCTGAGTGCTGCTGCCCCCTGTATAAAACCAGCCAGTGGGGGCAGCTTTTCCTCATGTGGCTGTTTCCTGAAGGGGGAGTGGAAGATGGAGTTCCTGGGGGTTGCTGGACTTTGCTCCTCTTAGTCACTGGTGCTTGGGCTCAAACTGCTTCAGGTAAAGTGGGGGGAATGAGGGATGCTGGGTGTGAACTGAGCCTCTTGCTGTGGTTTATCCTCCAACTGTGTGGGGACTTCCTGCTCTGGGTTCCAGCCTCCTGGAAGAGCTGCTGGGTGGGCAGAGCCAGGTCCAGATCCTGGTGTTCCAGTGTTGCACTGGAACTTTATGTTCTGGGCAGGTAAAACCTAGGACTCTCCTGTATGGAATGTATTCTGGGCACCTGCTCAGTGACTTATCTGCTGGCAGGTTGCCTACAAAGCTTCACTTCCTCCTGGCCCATGTGGGAAACCCATCTCTTGCCAGTTAGTCCAAACTGGTTGTTAAATTTAGAAGCCGGTTTAGAACCGGTTGTTAAAGGGGTGGGCTGTCTGGCTGAGCCCGCTTGAACTCCCGGCTGGGGAGGCTCCACTGGCCCCTCCCCTACCTCCCCCCTTTTTGCAGAGCCTCAGCGTGCCGCGCCGCCAGCGCTCTGGACCACTCCTGGGCAGCTCGGCAGCTCCTGCTGCTTTGAGCGGCATGGTAAGGAGGTGGGGCTGCGAGCTCCAGCGGGCCACACGGCATCCATACACGCTGCCCCGAGCAGCATGGTAAGGGGGCTGGGCCGGGGCTGGGAGGAGGGGTTGGATAAGGGGCAGGGAGGGGGTGGAGGCTCTGGGGTGAGGTCAGGGGGCAGGGGTGGTTGGGTAGGCGTGGGAGTTCTGGGGTGTTACCAGATTTGCCCATTACTTTGGGGTATGCTCATTTATTCAGGTTACTCTTCTGGGGAAGGAGATTCTGTAATCCTATCAATGTACTGCTTGTGCCATTTGTGTTTTCATATGGAGCTCTGCTCCTTCCTTCTGCAAGTCCCCTCCCAATGGAGCCATCCTGCAGGACCTAGGTTCCCCAGGGCTGGGTTACTCCAGCCCCAGAACCGGATGAACACACCCACACATCTTAACAGAGGAAGTCTGAGTGGACTGGGTCAATCAGCACTGTCAAACTGACTCCTTTATATGCCCCTGGGCTCCATGGACTGGATCAAGCAGCACTTTCAAGCTGTTACCCTTATGCGTCCTAGATTCAACACGTCCCTATCCCCTTAGAATTGGTCTGATAACTGCTGAGCTGGGTGTGTGCAGGCATAGGTTCATTAGCATCTGGAGCAGAGATTCCCATGATGCAGTGCTTTCCTGCTTTTTCTGGTCCCAGAGTTCAGTGCAGTTCTCTGTTCTCCATTCTGTATGTAAATTGAGATGTCTTAATCTTATCACCCTTTTCAGGAGGGGTCTAGGTGTGTCTCCCCACGCCCCCTTCACTGCTCTCTGCAAGTTTTTTTTTCTCTGATGGGTTTTGGTTTAAGCAGAGGCTGGGTGTGGGGAGGGAGGTGTCTTTCATGAGTCAGGCTGGATCCTGCACTCTGGTTCCCTAAGAACACAGAGCTGACTGGTATTAGGGGGTCTATCGGGGTGGTGGTAGATAGGGTTGGGGCAGTCAGGGGACAGGGAATGGGGTGAGTTGGGTAGGGGGTCAGGTCCTGGGGGGCAGTTAGGATGGGGGGGCAATCAGGGGCAGGACATGGGTGGGGGTCAGATGGGGGGGTAACAGGCTGTTTTGGGAGGCCCAGCCTTCCCTACCCAGCTCCCAATACAATTTTGCAACCCCCATGTTCAGGGCCGGCTTAAGGAAGTGCGGGGCCCAATTCAAACAGTTATGACAGGGCCCCAGCAAGGATGACTAAAAAAAAACCAACCACACACGTAAAAAAAACACATGGGGCTTGTACTCACCAGGCAGTGCTCCGAGTCTTCGGCGGCGGGTCCTTCACTTGCTCTGAGTCTTTGGCGGCACTGAAGGACCTGCCGCTGAAGACCTGGTAGGGATCCGGTTGTTAAGATTTTAGCAGCTCATCACTGGGGACACTCATTTTCCACTATCCTTGCCTTCCCAAACTGCTGATCAGGCAAAGCCATCAGCTCACAAGGCTGCC
This sequence comes from Trachemys scripta elegans, assembly GCF_013100865.1. Lineage (NCBI taxonomy): Eukaryota > Metazoa > Chordata > Testudines > Emydidae > Trachemys > Trachemys scripta. The sequence continues at coordinate 135,195,209 of NC_048301.1, read as the reverse complement.
TAAGCCCATCCAAACTTGTCCCAGCACCCAGGGCTAGTTCCAGACAAATACTAGTACTAGGAGAGTGGGTATGACGGGTTAGATCACAGAAATCCCCTTGGGAACTGCCACCTGATGTGCCAAGACTACTTCTGACCCTGCTTTCCCTGCCCTTGTTATACCAATTAAAGGCTAGCAGGATCTTAAAGGGAACAAGATAAAGATGCCACATTTATTATGATAATCTGATTGATGACCAATAAGTAATATCTTAATCCTTATACACACACATTATACCTAATACCTATACACACATTTACACACACACCCATCAGATGTTCTGCAGCTGCTGCATAGTTACCAGTCCTGCTTGAGTTTGCAGCTTGGGTTCGTAGCTTGTGGCGGCTAACTGGCCAGGAAAGCCGGGCACAAGGACGAGCTGGGTCTCTGTTGGGCATGCACTGATGCCCTTCCATGTTGGCAGCAGAATGTTATCCTCCTCTAAAGTTTTCCATCTCACCCATCCTTTTTGTAGGCTTTAGTTTGAATCCAGAGTCTACAGGTCTTGCTGTGTCATGCTGCCTTCAGGTTTGGTGATTGATCACCCGTCAATTGCAGACATGACTTTCAGCCTTGGACCGGGCTTTGATCTTCCTTTTATTGTACCTTTTCTTTTTAGGGTGGATTCTTCTTACTTTGTTAGGGCTCTTGTCTGCATCTTCAGCCCTTGGTGTTTGAACTCTATTTAATCAGGACAGGCTGGGGCTGGAGGTTGATTCCATCATCCATATATACCTCATTCACACATCTAAACTAATAAGATTACAGCAGGGTTTGCAAAAATGAAGGTTGCAGCAAGCCCTTACAAAATGGAGTAAGCGTTTTAAAATGGGGTTTGAATTACAATATGGCAAACAGTGAACAGAAGTTACAATATAGACAAGTATAATGGATGGTGAACAGAAGTTACAATACTGAAACAGTGCAAGTCTCAGTGATTTAAGCAGGAATTGGATTGATAGTGAAACTTACAAAGGCAGCTGACTGAACAGCTATGGCTCTTAACAAGCATCTTAATTGTTAATTAGCCAGTTATTGGGGTAACTGGTTTTATGAATGAATATTGTTTCATTCATAAAACTTTACTTATGAAGCTACATTAATAAAATGAACAATTAAAAACCATTTCATTCATCAGTTCTACACCCTCCCAGCTTGGGACTTCAATGTCCTGCCTGGTTTGTGCCAGACCTGCTAGCCTGCTGCAAACCCAGACCCAGGTCTGAACCACGTACCCTAACAGCTGTAGGCTTAAACTGAAAGCCGCTTAAGAAGTGTTCTTAACACTCAGATGCCCAACTCCCAACAAGGTCCAAACACCAAATAAATCAGTTTTACCCTGTATAAAGTTTATACAGGGTTGTAGAGAGGTTAGCCGGGGGTTCATCCCTCTCCGGGGTGGCGGGGAACCACACTGCCTCACTACGTACTGTTAATGTCTTGGGGGAATTAGTCCGGCTGCAGGAGTTTCCCTCGGCGGCCCTTATGGAAGCAAAAATAAGCACAGTAAACCTGGGCCCTAGGTCAGGGCAGGCAACAATAAGGCAGGTGCTCAGGCCCTCAGGCAGGGGTGGAGCAGTAGTAGTACAAACAGTAGCAGTGAGCCCAGGCCTCCAAAGGACCTGGGAGAGGGGGAGACTGCCACCCATGAGTTGGGTAGCAGGGGGGGACGCAGGTCCTCCCACTCCACTGCATCCCAGCCCAGGGCCCTAGCAGTGGCAGATGACCCTCTGCTGTGTCAGTGGGGATCCTGGCCGCAACACACTGACATGGGCTGTGACAGTGCTGCAGCCAGACTAGGGTTGGCTGCCGCCGGGCTACTTCCAGACTCCCCCTCTTGTGGTACTTAGGTCACGGTGGTGTCCTCTTGGGGGGGGGGGGGTCCAGCACTGAGTTCCTTGGGGTAGCTGGCGTGGGGCAGGCCCAGCAACTCCTCCGGGTAGTGGGCGCAGGGCAGGTCAGGCCAGTCCTTGAGTACACCGTGGGCCACAGGGGGCTTCCCAGTTGCAGGCAAGGCCAGAGGTGTCTGGCCTCCCCGGCAGCTGTTTCTCAAGTGAGTTCTGAGGTCAAGCCTTTATACTTCCGGGGCACTGCCTGACCCTCTGAGGGGGAGGCTCAGAGCTCCCTAGCTCCACCCACTCAGGTGTACAGAAGGACTCGTCCCTCTCCGGGGCGGCAGGGAACCACACTGCCTCACTACAAGGGTAAACTCATAAATTGTTTGCCTTCTATAACACTGATAGAGAGAGAGATGCACAGCTGTTTGGCCCCCCCCCCCCCAGGTATTAATACTTACTGAGTTAATATGTAAAAAGTGATTTTTATTACATACAAAAAGTTAGGATTTAAGTGGTTCCAAGTAGTGATAGACAGAACAAAGTGAATTACCATGCAAAATAAAATAGAACACGCAAGTCTGTCTAATACAGTAAGAAAACTGAATACAGATAAAAACCTCACCCTCAGAGGAATTCCAGTAAGCTTCCTTTTACAGGCTAGTCTCCTTCTAGTCTGGGTCCAGCAATCACTCTCACTCCCTGTAGTTATTGTCCTTTGTTCCAGTTTCTTTCAGGTATCCTTGGGGGTGGAGAGGCTATCTCTTTAGCCAGCTGAAGACAAAATGGAGGGGTCTCCCATGGGCTTAAATAGACTTTCTCTTGTGGGTGGAGAGCCCCTCCTCTCTCCTATGCCAAGTCCAGCTCCAAGATGGAGTTTTGGAGTCACATGTCCATGCATGACTCAGTTTTTACAGGCAGCAGTCATTGTTTACATGCTACCCTGAACATCCTCAGGTAGACTTCTTATGTGGATTGGAGCCTTCCAAGATTCATTGTTCTTTAAGTGTTTCTTGATTGGGCACTTAATTTGCATGCTCCTTTCTCAAGAAGCTGACCAAATGCTTTACTAGAGCTACTTAGAAATCAAGCAAGTACACAGCCAATATCCATAACTTTGAATACAACAATGACACATGCATACAAATAGGATGAATATATCATGAAACATATTCCAGTTATGAATGTACATAAGCATATTTCCATGAAGCCTTATGGGGTGCAACATCACACACAATGTCACAGTGGGGCAGCTTCCTTACCAGGCACATTGCCACTCCCAACAGATAAACTTCTGCTCTTCTCACTACACTGAGCTCCTTCCAGCAAATCACAGTTACTCTTTTCAGGTTCACTTTTACAAGCTGTACTAGCCAACAATCCATCACCCATCAAAAATCTACCCTTTCCTTCCTCAATTAGGGCTTTAACCTGACCATCCACTTTAATCTGCTCCAGAGAAACCTTTTCCTGACCAATGAGTTCTTTCTGTCCTTGATCTAAGTCCAGACTTACTTCTGAGACATCAGACAGACATTCAGAAACTTCATTCACAGACAAATAACCTTTTTGGACAGACAAACAGCTATTTCCCACCAGGTTAGAGTCCCCTTCCTCCTGGTCATAGCATAATGGGTTAAATACTGAAAACTGCTCAGAGTAATACAACATCCCAACATTGTTATAAACATGACTTTCAAGAGGATACAGTTTCTGCTGTTCTTCCATTGCATTTTTTTGACTTGGAGCTTAAGTCTGGCAGTTTCTTGTTGCATCTGGCGAACCCTCTCCTCAGCAGCCATCAGTTCCATACACCCCCTGTAAGCTTCTTTTTCCAACTGGGCGAAGGCTTGCTTCTCTCATTTGAATTTCTGCCAGTTTTTGATTATGTTCAAATTGCAGGCTGTCTCTCAGGGCTTGCAATTTCATTGCTTCTGCTGATGCTTTTTGGCTAATGGTCACTGATCTTTAACCCAACAAAACTCTCATTCCCAAAATTCAAAATTTGGATAGCATGGGTTGTGATCCAAAGCTTAATTGACTTGGTTCTGTGGATCCTAGCATGACTATGCCACTGTAATGATGTGTCCTTTGGCAGTTCAGGTCAATAATGTCAGTCACTCAGCTAACCCACCTGCTGGTCAGAGCTTGAGGGCCACTTAAAGGCAGAAACCTGAGCAAAGCATCTCACCTGCCAATTTTCTAATCTACTTTTCTCTCCTGCCTAATACCAGGGTGATGGGCACCCTGCTGAACAGATGAGTGTGTACAGGGATGGATGCATGGAAGCAGAAAGAGTGGGGACAGGCGGGATGGAATCATGGACCTGCTTAAGGGGTGGATGGAAGCAGAAACAGACGGGCAGATGGAGCATGGAAGCAGAAACAGACGGGCAGATGGAGCAAAGTGCTTAAGAGATCATTGAATCAGAAATGTAGGGCTGGAAAGGACCTTGAGAATTCATCAAGTCCAGCCCCGTGTTGGGCGGGACCAAGTAAATCTAGACCATCCCTGACAGGGGGTTTGTCACACTAGTTCTTGAAAACCTCCAGTGATGGAGATTCCACAGCCTTCTTTGGTGATCTGTTCCAGAGTTGAACTACCTTTATAGTTGGAAAGTGTGTGTTTTTGTTTTTGTTTTGTTTTTTGTTTTTTTGTTTTGTTTTTTTCCTAATATCTAACAAATCTCCCCTGCTACAGATTAAGCCCATTAGTTCTTGTCCTACCTTCAGTAGACATGGAGAACAATTGATCCCCATCCTCTTTATAACAGCCCTTAACAGATTTGAAAACTGTTGTCAGGTGTCTCCCCCTCTTCCCCCCCCCCCTTCTTTCCTCAACACTAAACATGTCCAGTTTTTTAATCTTTCCTGATATAAAAGGTTTAGAAAACCTGACCTCATTTTTGTTGCTCTCCCTGGCATCTCTCCAATTTGTCCACATCTTTTCCAAAGTATGGCACCCAGAACTGGATACAGCACTCCAGCAGAGGCCTCAGGAGTGTCCTACAGCAGAGTAGAGGGGACAGTTACCTCCTGTGTCCTACATACAACATTCCTCTTAATAAGCCCCAGAATATTAGCCTTTTTTGCATGGCATCACACTCTTGACTCATATTCGAGCTGTGATCCATTGTAACCCCTAGATCCTTTTCAGTAGCACCACTGACTAGCCAGTTATTCCCCATTTTGTAGTTGTGCATCTGATTTTTTTTTTTTTCCTTCCTAAGTGCAAAGTATGTCACTTATCCTTTTTGATATCTTTTTTGAGTTTCATCTTGTTGATTTCAGAACAATTCTCCAATTTGTCCAGGTCGTTTTGATTTCTAATCCTGCCCTCCAAAGTGCTTGCAGCCCCTCCTAGCCTGGTATCAGCTGCACATTTTATGAGTGTGCTCTCCTCCCTGTGGATGGATGGATAAGAGCAGAAATGGAGGGAGCATCTCTTATCCTTGCAGAACATCCACTGTGTTGTAGGAGCAGCAGTGATCTGTATGCTTTGTATAACCTGTATGCTCAAAAGGTCTGTTACACTTTCTCACCCCCCCCCCTTGTCTCCTCTGCCTCTTTGAATACCTGTGAAGTGGCTTTCCCCCACCCCTGCCTCCTCGAATGCTTGTGGGATGAATGGGCTGGTTGAACAGCTGGAAGATCAGAAGAGCTCTGAGGTAGACAAGATGTCTGGGACTCATTAGGCAGCGCTCACATACCCAATGCATGGATACTGCATGGACACTGGCTAAGGTGGAGTGTGACCAACCAAATGCAGCCAAGTCATCTCTAGTCGCAGGCCATGAAGAGCAGCCCCTTAAAAGGGGAAGGGGCCATGTACTCAGGAGTGCACTCACAAGCTTGTACCTCCTGTGAAGGCCCTTTGCCCAGGCCGCCTGGCCAGTGATTCGCTGCATTGCATTCCATTGTGCCCCGGGAAGACATACCTTCATCACACCATCCATCGCTGTGCTGTGGGACACTTAACTTAAAGGATCCTGACATCTCCAGTGCTGTTCCTGTCCTGGGAGTGTGACTGTGCAAGTGTGACTGTGACACCCCCTCCCCTTTTTGAGCTTAGCTATCAGTATAATAAATGTGCTGCTTTCTGCTAAACTCTGGGTCAGCTACTAAGCTTAGGGAGGACTAATGACCCACCAATTTCAGGTAACACACTGCACCTACATTTATTCCTCTAACAGCAGGAAATTCAGAGGTAAGGTAAACCCCAGCTCTGCCCCACAACCTTAACTCTGCCCCTCAGTGCTGTGGCAGGAGGTAGTGGGGTCATAAACAGTCAGTGTGGTGCAGTCAGGAGGACTGTCTGAGGAGATGTGCCACTCTGTGTGGTGTGCTGTCTCACAGAACTGTATTTTCTCATTGGTCTGCATGCACCACAGCTGCCCTGCAGTGTGCTAGGGGCAGCTAGATACGTGAAAGAGCCACTCATTTCCGGGCTGAGCTCTGGGGGCTGTGCAAGGAAAGGAGCACAATAGTCTCTTCTTGCTGGGGGGGGCTCTGAAGTAGAGATGCCAGGGGTCAGAGCAGGTGATGGTCCAGAGGGAATCCTTAGGTCAAGGAGTGGGACCACCTGGCAGCTCTAGGGTGGCCACTGCATTGGCCGGGGATAGCTGGGGTTGCCAGTTGGTGCTCATTAAACCCACCCTAAATAGGATTCTTCCCTTAGCGAAGACATAGTCTGTCAGTTTCTCCCGCTCTCTCCATGTGGCCTATCCAGGCAATGCCCCATCTCAGCTGAAGGGCAGAGTATGCCAAGTCGGGGGGGGGGGGGGGGGGGGGGTTGGGCTATCACCCACAGAGGGCAGAGTTAGGGCAGGGGTGGTGTTTGTCCCATGGGGCTCCTCCAAAGCTGAATGGGGGGGGGGCTACCCCTGACCTTGCACAGACAGTGCATGTGAAGTCACACTGTGTGAAGGGTGACATTTTGAGTGCTGTATGGCACTGAGCAGGACGGAGCAACTGATGCCCAGTGGGCAGCATCTTGGTCTTGGGGGGGGGGGGGAGCTCTCGCTGCCTCAGGCCCCCCTACGATTGCATGAATTGCAAGCATCTAACGCTGCCCCTGAGTTAAGGTAGCAGGACTGGATGTTCCTTAATCCTGCAGTGGTTTCAGCAGAGGTGGATCTGATGTTCTGGAGGGGTGCAGGGAACTGCTCAGCACCTTGCCCCAGTGGTGGTAAAGCTTTTGGATGGTAACTGCCCTCTGTTTATCAAGGATGTGGTGGCAGGGAAGGGGGCATGATGGGGGTGGGGCGTGGGCAGGTCCAGCCTGGCCTCTTGCACACTCATTCCCTGGGACTCACACTCTGCCCCCCTTGAACACTCACTCCCAGATATTCCCACTCTGCCCCCTTGCACACTCCTTCCTTGGGACTCTCGCTCCAGCCCCGCACTTACAGCCCGCACTCCGTGGCAATAGCCGGCGCGGCCCCTCGACACACTGGCTCCCCACTCCCCAGCCGGGCGCTCCGCACTGGGCATGCCCCAGCTGGGTTGCTATATAAAGCCCGCCTGTCTTAATCCCTGGACGTCGGCAGCCGCCTCTTTCCTGCCGCCAGCTAGACGCCACCGATCGGGAGCCGCTGCTGCCCGGGGGTAGGTCAAAGCCTCCGGCCCAGCCCTGGGGAGTCCGAGCACCACCCCCGGAGAGAGGCATCGTCCGGAGCCGCTTTGTCTGGGGGTCGCGGTGCCCCGGCTGCTGGGCTGGGGGCTGAGGGGAGCCGGGAGGGCTGATGGCAGCGGGGAGGAGCTCGGCTGGGCGCTGCGGGGAGCCGGGAGTGGGGTTGGGGGCTGCGGTCCCAGGCAGCATCCCGGCACGGGGCTGCCCGGGTCGCCTCCACAGCCCAGCCTGTTGTGAGACGGGCCGGGTGGCGGGGCGCAGGGCGGGCGCAGTGTCAGGGGGTCGGGGCTCCTGAGCTATGCCTGCGCTGGCCCCGCGGGGAGCAGGTGCAGGGCCAAGCCGCGGCTGGCGGGAGCAGTGAGCCCGGGGACTTGCGGCCTGGCAGCTTCCCAGGCCCCCCGCTGCATCCCCGGGGGCTTCCCCTCCCGCAACATCGCCAGTCGCCACACTGATCCCTGGGGAGAATGTGGCGCGCAACTGCGCTGGGGTCTCTGGGGCCGATCCCCAGCTGGAGCGGACATTCTGACAGGCTGGGCCGTTTCTGGGGGGTTCTGCTCTCTCTGTGAGGTCCCTGTGCACCTCCCCTGAGCCGGGTGCATGGTTGACACAGAGATCAGCACGGATTTCAATGGCGCCTTGCTGATTGACACCAAGTGGGGATCGCCCGTGTCCATAGGGATCTGTCGCATCCAGTCACTGTGTTCCTTGCTTGTCTTTCGGTGACTGTCTATAATAACAGCACTAGAGCTGCACATAGGTGCAGATTGCATCTGGATGAAGATGTCAAGGTAGGATAGAGGCTAGGGACAAGTCTTGGCCCCGATTCTGCCATGAACTCTGGCTAGCAGATCTCTTCCCCTGCCTCAGAGCTCTTGCGGTTGTGGGATGGGCGTGCAAACTATCACCCCACACCACTCAGCTCCACATCCCTGTGCATTGGCTCTGGGATCGCTGAGTCACCCCCATCTCCACTGGGCCTCTAAATGTAAACACATCTCTGATCTGCAGGGGCAGCCCTGGCATGAAGAGTGACCCTGACTGACCGGGGGGTGTATTAATGAGGGATTCACTTGGAGAGCCCAGAATGGGGCTGGAAGATGCGGGCAGACAGGGCTTGGGTGGAAAATAAGTCAGTATAGCCATGCAACACTTTGTCATTACTCTCCTTGCCTTAAATCAATGTTACCCGGATGCTGCAAGCAGCATCCCTGGTCCAGGAAGCTGCCACAAAAGGGTCAACATTGAAAGTGTCCTCTGAGTTAGCAACTCATGAAATGAGTGGGACATGACATGCTTCTCGGAGTTACTGTCTGCAGATTCAGGCAAATGCTGCTGCATCGGTTACACTGGGGGTGGTTCACACAGTTTAGGGCTACTGTCTCAGGCTCTGTGCAAACTCAGGCCATTGCTGGGGTGTCATTTCTCCTCGGATCACATTTTAGAGTCTTTCTTCTCACTCACAGCAGCTGGAGACTTCTCTTTTTTAAATTAATTTTGGGACATTGGGGAACAATTGAGGTCTGTCATAACCCTCCCCCCACCCACACTCTGTGCTCCTGGTTAGTTCTCTGTGCTCCCCCATAGAGTGCGCTCCTGTCCCTGAGACACACTGCCTTAAATTATAATGCCTAAGCATTATCTCCTCTGTCAGAATTGGGGAAATCTTTATAACCCCAAAAGGCGATGGAAACACAGCCATTTCTTCCTAGCCCTTGACATCAGGGTTTGTGATGATAAAAAAGGAGCTTGTTTTGAAGTCAATCTTGTGGTTTCCAAAGCTGACTAATGTCTTTAGCCATCCAGCTCCCAGGAAGCTCTCAGAAGTTAGGAGGCTTATTCCTGGCTTGACTTTGAACATCTCAAACTCCAATTCTAAATTGGATCTTCTTTAAAGTAAGGCGTTGGTTCCAATTTGATCCCCAATGCAAATTTTCTTTACAGAACAAACAAAATGCTTTTCTAGGTCAGCGTATTATTTGTATGACAGTAGCGCGTATGCGCTTCAACCGAGACTGGGGCCCTGTCGCGTCAGGTGCTGCACACGGACGTAGAGTCACCGAGGTTGGGGCTCTCTCGTCACACCAGGCACTGCACAGACACAAAATGAGAGACAACCCCTGCCGTGAAGTGCTTACAATTTAAATAAAGGATCATTATCCCTGTGTTGCAGATGGGGAAACAGAGGCACGACCATTCAGGGGCTTGCTCGAGGTCATACGGGGAAGCAGTGACAGAGCTGGGCATTGAACCCAGGTGTCCTGCGTCCTTACCCCTTCAGCACAAACCCGTCCTTCCCCGCCAGAATAATATGTCTTGTTTCCTATAATTAAACTCCAGTTCCACCAGTTATGTGAGATGAATTTGTAATCCCCTGCCCTCCTACTGCCTTGCAACCCAAACGCTGCAGCACAGGGAAGCAGGGAAGGAAAGGGACTCTAGACAAAGGGGAAAGTGTCATTGTCCCAGCGCTGGGTGACCATAGATTGGAGGTGAGGGGGAGGGGAGCCCGCACACTTGCACCCCGGGAGTGATTCCAGGAGGCGTCGGTGACATGGGAATGGGTTTGTTTGTTTGTAACATGTGGGACCAGAGTGTCAGCTGCTGCAAGTGGGCACAGACTCAAACGCTGATTTTGATGCCAGCTGGGGATCTGGCTCCATTGGCTCCGATGGACTGATGTTGATTGGCACCACACCATCACTGGCTCATTGGGCTCTGCACAGATCAAGGCTGCCCGGGACTCTGATACCAGAGCAAGAGGCACTTTAACATCCCAGCTGCTGTTGGGCAGAGGCCCATGCGGCTTCACGGGCATGGCAAGCTGTGCCACGGGCTGCCCAAGTTTCACCGAGTCAGGCCTCTGTCCAGCAGGGGAGGGCACAACCTGCCCAGGATGGGGTGTCACTGGCCCCCCGTGGTCCACTTACTGGTAGCACCTGCTCTCGCTTGGCTGGCAGGGGCCTCCAGGTGCTGTGGCACTTGGCGTGGGAGTGATTGGAAATGAGGGAAAGGCACATGGTAGGGCTGCGGGACTGCATAGGCAGAGGGGCCTGTCCTGCCTGCACAGACCAGGAGTGCGTAGAAGCGGCTGTGTGCTGGAGGGATCCTCCTGATTCCAGGCCCTGCCGCTTACTCCGATGTTGCTACGCCTGGTGGGGGTTGGGGCCGGGGCGTGCTATTCCAGCTCAGGGGTTCCCATACCATCAGAGCAATCCCAGCTCCCAAGGTGCTTTGCCTGAGGCTTCCCCCACAGCCCTGGCCTCTCACAGGCCCCAGGGAGTAAGGATGGGGAACGTAGGGCCTGGCTAGGGATGCCATGTCCATCTGGCCAGGAATCCATCCATCCACATCTTGTCCTTGCTGCACTGACTGGTTCCATGGGCCCCATAGGGGAGAGGGGTAACATCTTGCCTCCCCCCCGCCCCAGCCAATCCTGTCCAGTCCCACTGGGGAGCGGACGTCTCTGCCCTGCTCCTCTCTGTTCTGCTCTGACCCCCAGCGTCCCCTCAGCCCTTTCCTGGGCAGGGGCTGTCTCTGCCCCACATTTAATTTCATGTAATCCATTTTTCATCCCTTTCCCCAGTGATTGTTTTCTCGGGCGGGGAGCAAGGGAATGAGACAGATGGAGGGAGGGAGGGGGTGCCCAGTAATGGGATTCCCACCTCCCCTGGCAGAGCTGCATGTCCCTGTTAATCCCATTGGGAGGGGAAGGGTCACCTCGGGTATGCCTGTGCCCCTGTGGGAAGCTCCGGCCGTGGCTTCTCCCCCTTACACCCTCTGAGGTGTGCTATAAGCATGGCAGGGGTCCCTCACTAGGTGCTGAGGTGCAACCATCTCTAGGATGGAGCCTGGCAGCTGTGTATAGAGGGCATGCCTTACCCTGTGCTGAGATGCATCTGCCTCTGGGGTGGGGCCTGGCACTGATTAACACCCCACAGTGCCACTGCACACCTGTGCAGAAGAGGCAGTGGGGAGAGACCATCTGGGACTGGTTCGGGGGGGGGGGAATTGAGGAGGCAGAATGGAATTGCCCAGGACATCTCAACTTGTGTCCAAATGGGACCTTTAACCCCCAGGGGACAGGGCTGTGCTATATGTCCAAAAGGAAGCATCTCATGGCACAGTGCCTCCTAGTGCTGCACTGGGTCATTGGGGGCTGGCACAGCCTGTGAGGGAAGAGCACCCCCTACTGTACTCCTTGCCCCGTTCTCTGCAGCAAAGCACCCCCACAGTGTCCCAGCTCCAGCCCAGAGCCCTGGGGGTGGTGCCTGGTGGGTGAAGGGCAGGGACAGTCTGAGAAGAGCCCCACAGTGACCCGTCAGTTGGCCCAGGAATTATACATGACAGCTCACCTGACCCTCACCGCCAGGGGCAGGAGGGAGTGCAGGGGAGAAGTTAGCCCTGGAATAGCTTTGCTGGGAAGGGCAAGGGAATGGCAGCTGCTGGAGAAAAGATAAGAAAGGAGGGATGGGCTGAGGGCCAAGGCTTGGGACTCCTGGGTTCTGTTCTTGGCTCAGGGAAGTGAGGGACGTGCTATAAATTCAGCCTCTCACGGTTCCTCCGCCCTGTCCCAAGGGAAGAGGCCAAAGCCCCAGCCCAGCCCTGCTCCCATGAGGAATGATCCTGCCTTGTCAGCTGGGTGTGACATCAGCCTCAGACACCTGGGTTCTTGGGAAAATGGTGTCCGATTCCTGGGGCCTGGGGATACTGGTTCCTCAGCAGCATCCCAGGGGCAGGGAGCTCTGAGCCAGTGGGGCTAGGGAGGGGGCCCTGTAGCCCCTGCTGAGCCAGCACTAGGGGTTTGGGGGGATTAGCTTAATCAAACTCTGTCCTCAGAGCTGGGAATGTCTCAGCTCAGTGGCTAGGAGGAACTGCACAGCGAGCAGCCGGGGCATGAGCCCAGACAGGAGGGGGCCGCCCGGCCAAACCGCCCCCATCACTGACGCTCAGAGCAGGGGCAGCTCAGCTAAAACGCCCGAAGATCACAAAGCTCACCGCTCTGCCAATGTTCCTTAATTCTGCCCCGCAGCCCCTGCTATCCCAGCGCTGGGCTCCCCGTCTCACCTCAGTCCCAAACCACAGCCCCAAACCACAGCCCCCTGCTGTCCTAGTGCTGGGATCCTCACACAGAGCAATGCTGGTGCCCCTCAATCCTGATTCACAGCCCCTGCTATCCCAGCAGTGGTATTCAGGTATTCAGGAGTGGGCGCAGGAGCCTGACACTGGAACTGCCCCGGCTGTGTGGATGCAGTGAACGCTGGAGGAGGGGTGAGCAGTGCATGGGTGGGAGATGGGGTGATAGGCTGCTCATTGCCCATGGAAACCTGCAACTGGTGCCTCTCTCTCTCTTTTTTTCTCTTGCAGCTTCTTCGCTGGCAGGATGGTGAGTTTGTCCTGCTCCTCTTCCCCATCCAGCCCCCTGCCCTGCCTTATGTCACCAAAAACCACTTCTGGGCCCTCTAGTCCTGAGTGGGAGCCAGTGTCCTCTGCCCCAGGAGCTTAGTAGAAGGATTTGGAGGCAGGGAAGTGTGTGTGTGTGTGGGGGGGGTGTCCAGCTGGGGAGGAGGGAGGTCTGAGGCAGGCCCTGCTGTACCACTGCTAATAAAGGGGGAAATGGTGTCCGATTCCCTCAGACACGGGGAGACTCCTGCAAATTACCATAACAGTGTGGGAGTCTTCTAGCCATACTGCTGTCTGGGCACTGCTGTGGGGAAGTTTGCAGCACCAAGGTCTGGCTGGGCATTCCCAGGTACTGCTCTGGGGACGCTCACAGCACCAGGGTCTGGCTGGGCACTGCTGTGGGGAAGACCGCAGCACCCAGAATCCCGGGGGCACTGCCAGGCACTGTTGTGGGGAAGCTCACAGCACTGGGGCTCTGGCTGGGCACTGCTGTGGGGAAGCTCACAGCATTGAAGCCCCAGCTGTGCTGTGCCAGGGCACTGTTGCACAACAGCTCTGGGGAGATCTTGCAATGGGTGTGGGTGGAGAAAGAGGGGAGGCAGCAGGAGGCAGAAATCTCTCCCTTTCTCCCTACTTCTGCTCCTGCCTCCCTCCCCCAGCTCACTGACCCAGGCAGATTGATCTGTTTACAGCCTTGCTCTTCAAGCCGCTTAGCTCCAGCCCCACGTGACCCACCCCCTTTGGGGAGGAAAAAGAGATGCTTTGTTTGAAAACCTTCCCCCGCCATGGCCTCTGCTGCCTCCGGGCAGCTGGTACCTGCCTCACCCACCCTGTGGGGATTTACCCCCAGCCAGAGCCATGCTGCCCCTAAGCGGGATCCATGCCCTGGGGCACCAGCACCAGCATTCACACTCCCAACCCTGCCCCCAGGGGGATCCATGCACTGAGACACCACGATTAACACTCCCAGCCCTGCCCCCAGGGAGATCCATGCACTGGGGCACCAGCACCAGCATTCACTCTCCCAGCCCTGCCCCCAGGGGGATCCATGCTCTGGGGCACCAGCATTCACACACCCATCCCCAGGGGGCTCCATGTCCTGGGGCACCAGGATTAACACTCCCAGCATGGCCTCCAGGGGGATCTGTGCCCCAGGGCACTAGTGCCAGGATTCACACTCCCATCCCCATCTCTTTTGCAGCTATCTCTGGATCAGATCAATGCGGATCAGCCCCTGATCCTGAAGGAGCTGGACTGGGCTGAGCAGGAGCCCCTGCCATTGCTCAGCCCCCCGTGTCCCTCCTGGCGCCAGGACGTGTCTCTGGACTGCAAGTGCTCTCCGGAGGACACCCAGGCACACGCCTGGACCACCTACTACTATGACCTGCTGCAATGTACCCTGCAGCAGGAGGGGCTGCCAGAGACAATCGACCGCACCAAAGAGCCCAGAACAGGTGCATGCCAGCCCACCCAGGGTGCCACCGCTCACATGCTGGGGCCACAGCACTACCCTGCAGAAACCCCTCCTGTGGCACCAATCCAGGGGGATCTGGGAGCACAGCGCCCCCTAGTGCTGGGCTGAAAGGTGGGGCATGGCCAGGGTAAGGAGGGCAGCAGCACAGCGCCTCCTAGCACCAGGCTGGGAGATGGGGCACGGCTGGGGTATGAAGGGCAGTCGCATGGCACCCCTTAGGCTGTGGCGTTGTAAATCCTGTATAGGAGAGGCCACCCCTAGTTCCAGCACTACTGCCCTTAGTACCAGACTAGGAGATGGAGCATGGCTGGGTATGGAGGGCAGCGACATGGCACCCCTTAGCACCAAGGCCTAGAGGGCAGCACAGTGCCGTTGGTGGGAATAAGTGGTTAATTTCTCCCCTGTGTCTCTTAGGGTTCAGCTCGGGGGATGTGACCATCTGCATCCTGGGATCCCCGACCTCGTACCTGTCTGTGCTGCTGGAGGGCAGCTCCCAGTGCCCAGGTGAGTGCCACATCCTGTATCCCTGCCCTGCCCATGCGCTGTGAGTTTCCCCCTTCCCCTAAATCAAGGAATGGGTGGGAATTCGGTGCCCCATTTGTCCTGAATACCCAGGCTGACATGCTCAGTTGGGACCAACCCTGGCACAGCGCAGGGGACTGTAATAAAACAGGATGTTACAGTGTTATCACAGAAACCCAAAATCATAGAAGAATCATAGAAGTGTAGGACTGGAAGGGACCTCAGTAGATCATCTAGTCTAGGCCCCTGCACTCACAGCAGGACTAATAACTAGACCGTTCCTGACAGGTGTTTGTCTAACCTGCTCTTAAAAATCTCCAATGATGGAGATTCCACCACCTCCCTAGGCAATTTGTTCCAGTGCTTAACTACCCTGACAGTTAGGAAGTTTTTCCTAAACCACGCTTGCTACAATTTAAGCCCATTGTTTCTTGTCCTATCCAAGGTTAAGGAGAATAAGTTTTTTACCCTTCTTCTTGTAACAACCTATTATTTGCTTGAAAATGTCAGTGTGATGGGTCCCCCCAGCCCCGCCCCTTCCGGGGTGCCACCTGATGTACTGGGTACCACTGAGCTCACCTGACCCACCAGCCTGGCCTCCCTTACTGTCCTGCTGAGCCAGGCCCTGAAGCCTCCTCCAGCACACACACCGGTAAGGAAACACCCAGCTGCAGAAAAACACAGATGCTGAGATCAGCTCTGCATGGGAAAGCTCAGCTAGGGAATTGCCCAGCACTCAAGTGCACACCCAAAATTGTATTGTCGTGTCCTGCACACAGAACTGTGTAACGTAAGCGTAATGCCAACAGACCCCAGTCATCAGCAGGTGGGATCAAACCTGGGAAGCTTAGGGCATGAGCCTCTACTGCATGAACTAAACTGGCTATTAGCTAAGACTGTAGAGCAGACTCAATAATTGCTCTCTAAGTGGTCTCAAGTGTCACTACAGAACACCACACCCAGGAGGTGTGTGGGTTACATAAGCTCATTGAAATTTGCCCCCTCCCTCACTGTGGAGGAAGATCTGCACAGCTTTTTCCCCCCAGTTATGAATTCAACAAACTGGTTTCAGAGAAAACAAAAACAAGTTTATTAACTACAAAAGATAGATTTTAAGTGATTATAAGGGATAGCAAACAGATCAAAGCAGATTACCAAGCAAATAAAACAAATGTAAGCTAAGCTTCAGATACTAAATAAACTGGTTACAAGTAATAATTTCCTCACCAAGTATCAGGGGGGTAGCGGTCTTAGTCTGTATCCACAAAAACAACATGGAGTCCAGTGTCACCTTAAAGACTAACATTTATTTGGGCATAAGCTTTCGTGGGTAAAAGCCCACTCCATGCATCTGAAGAATGTTGTTTTAGGCAGATTGCAGAAATTCTTGAAGGTGAGCTGCTCTTGCTTGCAGCTTAAAACTCCAGGTATCTCTTTCACAGGCCAGATACCTTTCCAGCCTGGGCTCAGTCCTTCTCCCCCACTCAGTCTTTTTTTCTTAGATCTTAAACAGCAGTCATCCTGGGTAGGAATTCAGTGAAGAACCACCCTGAGTATATCACTCCCCTGCCTTAAATAGGTTTTACATATGGCAGGAATCTACCACCCCCCAGTGGAAAAATACTGGTATTCTATCATGGAATCCAGTACCAGATGACTTGATCACATGACCCTGCAGTGTCAAAGCAACTATGAGTCAGAGGTTGTTTGTAGCGTCCCCAGGAAGACTTCTCTGTGGGTGATAAACATCTTCTGAGACCTATTGTTCTTTCTAATGGCTTTTCCTCACAGGGAGCCAGCTAGACTGATTGTATTCTGTCTGGTGGGCATTCCCCAGGTGCAAACACTTTTGTAGTACAGACGTATAGTCAATATTCCTAACTTCAGATACAAAAATGATACTTGCATACAAATAGGATAATCATATGCAGTACATCATAACCTTTCCAATGATATCTCACATGACCCATCTTGCATAAAACACATCTTAGTTATGCCATACCCATACCATAACAATATCTCTATGAAGAATATAGGGTGCAGTGTCACAGTCAGAATTCAGCTCAGTTTCTAGCATCACATCCTGACCACCATCCCCCCTGATCCTAACTCTGCCCCTTATAACCTGCCTGCTAACCCCCAATCTACATTGGGAGCAGAGTCAAGGTATAGGGACAGTAGAATAATAACCAAGACATTTATTAATTGACTTTTTGATGTGTTCCTTGAACCTTCCAATTTCCTGACTTTCCAACTTAAAAAAAAAAATTGAACTACAATGTTCTAATAACACCATTTAAATCAACTGGAGCTATTTACCATCCAAATTCTGGGTTAGCAACATTTTTTAAACTAGGAATTTCCTTATTTGTTGTTTGGTTTATGAAAGGAAACAAAGGCTCTTCATTAGGGCTGTGTGAATAACAAATTTATCCATTCGCTGGCTGGTCTGGAAAAAAAGTCTGAAACATTCAATAAACTAATATATATATATATATATATACAAAATTTAGTTTGGGGCTGAATGAAACATTTAATTTGAGTTTGAACATTTTTAAGAAAATCAAAGTACGTTTCTGAGCAAAAAGTGATGTAATAAAAAAAAATCAAAACATTTTGATTATTTTGGAATTTTGAGCAGGGGAGGGAAGATTTTTGACCAAAACAATTAGGTGAATTTAACACATCTGCAAAATGTCGACCCAAATCTGCATTTTTGGCTGAAAAAATTTGCAACCGAAACAGTTTGTCCAGTTGTACTCTTAAGTGTTACACATTTTGTTAGGCAGCAGCAGAAATAAGCACCAATGTGTCTGGGGTGGTGCGCTTGGGATAAATACCAAAGGAAAAATATATATTACCCTTTATAATTGGGCATATAAACCATTATGTGCATGTACACGCACATGTGGGAAGATTAGGGTGTAAAAATCAGGTCAGAAAAAAGTCATGGCTGCACTGTTTGCAAGGGGAGGGGTTCTAGGGAAATATATACAGGAGAGGTATGCAAATGGATGCTCTGTCCCTTAACTGCAATTTGCAAACTGTGCGAGCGTGGAGGAGAGTTTATCCCCTCAAGAGGGGAATCCTGACTCCAGCTCCTCTGCCTGCCCCTGTGGAGCTTATAGACTCTGCAGGTCCAGAGAGGCTGCAAAGGGGAAGCGCTTAATGCCAGGTTCTCTCTATTCAAATGGCACTTCTGAGTCAGCAAGGACCTATTCCAGGGGTGCATCCACAGCCCTCAGAGATACATGTTAATCTGCCTGAGAAAATATTCCCACTGGCTGCGCAGGGCAGCTCCTTCTCCTCCTTGGGTGCCTCACTTCCTGATTTCTCTTTTCCCACCCCACCCCCCCTCCAAGCAGGGCCCAGTGATCTGGATTATGAGGAGGTTCCTAGCCCTGGGGGCACTGCAGACAGGGACATGGCTGACACAGGTCTGCTCCCCATCTGAGTTGGGGCAGCCGCTCTACGTGAGACCCAGCCAAGGGCCCTGGAGCAGGTAGCGCTTGCCTATAAAGTTTGCCTGATACTTTCCATTCTAAGACCCTGTTTTCAGTTGCAGAACTTTTCCATGCTGGGTGTGTGCTTCAGGCTGTTTTTTTTTTTTTGGGGGGGGGGGGGGGCGGAAATTTCAGCTCAAATGGTTTAGCCGTTTCTAGGGGGGTTGGGGGAACAAGTTGTGAAAAAATAATTCTTCCTACCATTTCTCTGAAATGCTCTAGCCCCCCACCCCCAGTTTTGGAGCTTGGACTAGAAATGCGAAGGGGAGGGCGGGGGGGCAGGTCGCCCTGGTGTCAGGGACTTGCCTTTTGCTGGCCCTGTGGGAAGGCAACCAAATTTGGCCAAGTTATCAGACTTTGAAAAATCGGAGTGTGCATGTGCTCAGGAAGGATTTGGGCAGCTAAATCCTCTGAGGACTCTGTCCTCGCTTAGCATCCCTATCCCGTCCACTCCGAGAGCAGGCCAGGCTGCAAGTGTGTCAGCCCCACAGAGCGACTGGGCATGCTCCAGCCTAGGGATGCAGGGGCTGAGCGGGACTTTCCCAGCCATTGCTGCTCCTGGCTGTGGTGGTGCCGGGCACCAGAACTGAGAGCAGGGGGACTCTCTCTCCTGCGCTCTCAATGACGAACCCTGCCCCCCAGTAGCAGGGGAGGAGGAAACAACTGACTGGAATCAAAGTGGGGAGGAGCAGGGCAAGGGCAGCATAGGGGGAGAGGTGGTCAGAGGAAGCAGAGGGTGTTTAGGATCAGAGGGGGCTGGTGGGTATATAGGCCAGAGAGTGGGGGGTAATGGATAGGAGCAAAGGAGGGGTGGACATGGGCAGGGGATGGATAAGTGTAGACGGGGAGTAGTCTGTTTGTGGGGGTGGCTAGAGGGAGGGGAAAGGGGAGAGGCTGGTGTGTGTGTGTGTGTGTATGTGCTGGGGACAGATCAGACAGAGGGAGGGGGAGGGGCTGGTATGTGGGGGGTGGGGGAGGAGCCAGTGTGTATGAGGGGTGGATGGAGAAAAGATGGTGTATGGGGAGGGAGAGGGGCTGATATGTGGGGGCTGAGAGGGGGGAGGAGCTGGTGTGTGGGGGGATGGATTGGAGCAGAGGGGAATGGGGAAGCAGGAGCAAGCGTAACCCTTGTCTGGCTGTCCCTAGCTCTCTGTGCAGGCTGAAGATTGTTGTTACGCCCCTGACTGGCTCTGGCTCTGCGCTTGGGGCTGTCCCAGCCTCTCCTCTCAGCCGTAACCTTCTTCTAGCAAGGTCCCTGGGCTGAAGAACTCCAGCCTGGGCCCGAGTGGAGGGCTGCCAGCAGTTGTTCCACATTCCTGGCACTCTCTTGCCTGGTCTCCCTCGCTGGGTGCTGGGAACTGGAGCCTAGCAGCTCAAGTTTCCCTTTGGCCCTGGGATGATTCCTGCCTTTGTTAAAGCCGCTTACCCTTGACAGGAAGCCGGAGCCCGGGATGGGAGCTCTGTGGGGAAATACAATTAGCAGCTCAGCCCCATCAGTCATTGATAAGGAGAGCTCCAAGGTCCTTCTTTGCTCGCTGGGGAGAATCCAGCTGCTTGACACAAGCTGTCCAGGGGGTCCCTCTCATGGCCCTGCAGCGCAGCCACCTTTGGGGTGTGGCAGTTGTTGAGCCACCCTACAGCAGGACAAGAGCCGCAGGGGAAGCCTAGAATGCAATGAAGAGAGTTTGACTCCTCTGTGCCGGGCCAGGTGGCATGTCGGAGCGCCACAAGTGGTTAAAGATCTTGGTTTGTGTCTCTTATTTAAGGTGGCACCAGCACCAGGAGCACAGTGCACCCTAGTGGGAGTTAGTGCTGAGTCCAAGGGGAGAGTGCCCCCCACTCACTACAGTATAGCGCCCCCTAGTCCTTCACTAGGGCATAGACTGCAAAGGCAGAGCGCCCCCTATTGAGCACCCTGCCCTGCTTCCTGCAGCATAGTGTCCCATAATACTATGCTGGGGTGCTGGAGCATTGGGACAGCAGTGAGTGCATGGGGAGAGCACCCCCTACTGAGCTCCCAAGTACAAAACAGGCCGGCACTTCCTACCTTTTGAGGTGTAGGGAGAAGAGAGGAAATCCCAGTAGAGGAAAGTCAGTTAATTGCTGTATAAATAGCAGCTCTCTGATTGGCTGCTGGTGATGTAATGGTAACAGACTGTCCTCCTCTCTGCCCCCTCGTCTTTGCTCTCCCCCTTTCTTCACCCCACTTCCACATTTCTCTGTATCCCCTTGCCCTTCCCCATCTCTCCACATCTCCTTCCCTCCCCACCCCACCCAGGTAATATGCTGCTGTGCCTGTCACCCAGCTGGCTGGCCAAGGTGCCCTCTGAGCAGCACCCTGGCGAGTCGTCCTTGCTGGTCTCCAAGGCTGTCTCCTTCGAGCTGGGTGGGCGCACGTGCCTGGATGAGTTCTCGCCCCCGCGCCGCGTCACCTACTTCATGGGCTCCTTCGGGCTATGCAAGGAGCACGGGCAGTCAGCGGGGGAGTTGGCGCGCGACCTGGATTGCCCCACGGGGGGTTCGGGGGAGCTGGCCCGCCTGCTGGAGGACAAGCTGCTGACGCGCCAGCTGCTGGACCAGCGGGCCCAGGTGGGGGTACCACTCACGCTGGCCTTCACCTTCAAGCGGCTGCGCCCACTACGGGACGTCACCACTGAGCGCTCCGTCCGCATGGTGGAGCTCAGCGGCAAGGAGGGCCAGGAGAACCTCATCCAGGAGGAGATCGAGGCCTTCCTGCAGGGCAGTGCCATGGAGCCCTACAGCCAGGTGAGCCTGCCGGGGTGGGCGGGGGGGCAGGGCCCTGCAGCCAAGTAGGTCTGCCGGGTTGGCATGGGGCTGCAGTCAGGTGAGCCTGCTGGGGGCGAGGGAAGGGGGCAGGGCCCTACCTGCAGGTGAGTCTGTTGGGGGTGGAGCATACAGCCAGGAGTCGGGGGAACCCCTACAGTCAAGTGAGCCTGTGGGGAGACGGGACCCACAGCCAGAAAGGGAGGTCTATAGGGGGCCCTTCAGCTGAGGATGGGGGCACTGTAAGAGGGGGAGATCCATGGGGAAGGGAGAGAGGGAAGCCCTATGGGTAGGGATGTGGAGGCCTAGTGCTGGGGGCACTAGATGTGCCTGGTTGGCCCCACTCAGCAGTGTGCTGTCGTCCCCTGCAGGTGGTGGTGAAGCCATCAGGCTGGCGCTGGAGTGGGGCCCATGCTGTGACCTTCCATGCCAAGGTGGAGCAGGCTGCCGTGCTCCAAGCTGTGCTGGCACTGCTGGAGAGCCTGGAGGAGGAGGAGAGCGCCCTGCTGGAGGCCTTCATCCCCACCGCCTGCCTCACCCAGCCTGAATCCCCCAACAGCACCTCCCCAAGTAAGGGACCCCCCTGGCCAGAAAGGCTCACGCCTCATCACCTGTCCCTGCAGCTGTCACGATGCACTGAGCCCAACCCCCATCCCCACCGTGGCCCAGCCTTTGGAGATGGCATCATGGGAAGATGGCAAGATCTGGGAAAAACCAGGATGCAGTTGGGTTAGCTTGGGACACGAGGAGGGAAGGGGCGTGTGCCATATTGGGAATCCCACAATCTCCTGGGGTGGCTGCCACTGCCATATTGCCCCAGGGGGTAGGGGGAGCCGCTGTCATACTGGAATCCCAGAATCCCCTGGGGCAGTGGGGGACAGCTGCCATACATTCAGTGGGTGGTGGCCCTACCGCAATCCCAGAATCCCTCAGGACGGAGGGCACCACTCTGTGCAGCTGATTTGCATGAATCCCGATGCCATTTCTTTCTCTGCCCCCCTTGCTGCTTCTTTCCATCTCCTTCCACCCCCCTCCATTCCTCCGCCCTTCATTTTTCTCTTCTGTCCCCTCCATACCTTCCCTTTGTTTTCTACACCCCATCTCTTTTTTTCTCCCCTCTCTCCATCCCCACATTTCTTTCTCCATCTCTCTCTCTCTGTCCCCCATTTCCCTATCTATCTGTCTTTCTCTCCCCTCTCTCCCTCTTTCCTTTCCTGCCTCTCTGACCCTTCCTCCTGACCTCGCCCCTCCCAGGCAGCACATCTCCGAGGCCTGACCTGGCGATCCGGATCTGCACTGTCGTCTGCAGATCCTGGGGTGACCAGCCTCTGCTGAGCCAGGTAATGGGGCAGCCGTGAATACGTGCCCCTCACCCCGCCCTGCCAATGCAGCTGGCTGGTTCCCGCGCCCCCACTTAGCCTCAGAATAGGGCAATGGTTGATACGGTGAGAAGCCGGTGATCACTCATGCCCTGACCAGAGACAATCACAGCAGCAGCCCTGGGTGTAAGCAAATGTAGTATGGGACCTTTCCCCTCTAGGGGGTGCCGGCTCTGATCCAGGCCAACGAGGGTGGGACTGGCTAGCTGGGAAGGGCGCGGAATGGGATATGATATTTTTCACCTCTAGGGAGCACCATCTCCAATCTGGTCCAAGGGTGGGGGGGAATGCCTGGCTCAGAGGACAGGGAATGGGGCACGGGGCCTTTCCTCTTTAGGGGGTGCTGGCTCCGATCTGGCCCAGGTGAGCGACTGGCTGGCTCAGGGCAATGGGTAAAGTTATATGGAATCTTTCATGACTAACTTGGTCCAAAAAACAATGTATTTAATATGATGGGCAAAAATCTCAAAATGAAAAACCTTATCATCATTGTCACTTGTGATCTTTGAACCCAGGCCAGGTGGGGGTCAAAGGTTATAAGCTCACCTTTATCCTCCTGTCTGCAGAGTGTGCCACTGGCTTTGGGCTGGGTTTATTTTGTCTCATGTTCCCCCTCCACCCACCCTTGCACATGGTACATTCCATTTCCTGAGCAGAAGGAAAGAGCCTCAGCCAATCAGGGCTCTTGGAACAGTGAGGCAAGCGAAGGATCTGATTGGTTAGCACCAAGCTTGTTCACTCGATGACCTCACAGTCAGCTCCCACTGCGTGTGGTGGCGGGGGGGAGGTGCGGGGTTTTCATGGTTTTGGGTTTTGTCCCCCCCAGATTGTGTGCGGCGTGGGACGGGCTGATAAGCCCCTGAAGCACCAGGCCATGGTGCCCCAGAGCCTGGAGAGCGGCCTGCGGCAGCAGGGGGTGACAGATGAGGCCCAGCTCGCGGCCATCCATGCCCAGGTCAAGCACAAGGCCGAGGCCGCCATGACGGCCTTCCTGGAGATGGAGGCGGGGCTGTCGGTGGAGCAGCGGGGCGGCCGACGGGCCCAGACTGATGTGATTGGTGAGCTGCCCTGTCAATCATTTCCATTAACTAGTTATGGGGAGTCACAGATTCACAGGGACTCGCTCATTATTCATCTGGCCAGGGAGGATCCAGAGCAGAGGCTCCCTCCCAGTGCACCCCCCAATGGGCGGTGTAGGGCAAAGCTGGCTGTGTTGCCTCAGCCCCAGCAGAGACCCTCCCCCTTGCAGGCCAAAGTTGCCCTCGACTGCCCCAGCCCGAAGAGCCTGGCTGGGTAGGGACCGGGCCCTAGTTCTTTGGCCCATGGTCTGTTAAAGGCAGGACCAGGGGAGGATGGCACCTTCATGGGCAGGGATTCACTGACCAGTTGGGACCTTCCGAAAGACCTGTAGCCACACGTGCATGTCCAGAGCAGGGGCCCATCTAGCCTGGTATCCCATCTCTGACAATACTCATGCACCTTGCCATGAAGCAGCCGGAGAAGGAGCCTCCCAGGGCAGTGGTTCTCAACTAGGGGGCTGTGAGCAGATTTCAGGGGGTTCACCAAGCACGACCAGCGTTAG
Source organism: Trachemys scripta elegans (assembly GCF_013100865.1). Lineage (NCBI taxonomy): Eukaryota > Metazoa > Chordata > Testudines > Emydidae > Trachemys > Trachemys scripta. The sequence continues at coordinate 135,171,060 of NC_048301.1, read as the reverse complement.
ACTTGTTAGGGCCCAGGGCAGAAAGTTGAAGTCCTGCTGCATAGGACTGCAGCCTGGGGCACCAAGCCCCACCACCCAGGGCTGAAGCCAAAGCCTGAGCAACTTAGCTTCACAGTGCCCTCTGTGGTGTGGGGCCTCAGGCAATTGCCTTGCTTGCTACCCCCTAACGCCGGCCCTGGCTTTTATATACAGAAAAACAATTGTTGTGGCACAGCTGGGCCGTGGAGTTTTTATAGCATTGGGAGGGGGGCCTCAGAAAGAAAAAGGTTGAGAACGGCTGTCCTAGGGGGTGTTCTGGAATAACCCACCCCTGTGAAACTTTCTAAGGAGTTAGACTATAAAATTTTCCTTTTAACATAATTCTGGATGGTCTCCTCAGCCGGGTAAATGTCCAGGCCTCTTTCTAAAAATCCTGCTAAGCTTTTGGATACACTGAGACCTTGTGGCAATGAGTCCCACAGGGCAATTGAGAATGAGTTTTTCCTTGGCTCAGTTCTGAATTTGCCACCTTTCAGGTTCATCAATCTATCCCTGTATAATGAGAGAGGGGGAAAGGAGAGGTTCCCTGGCTTGTCTTCTCTACCCCCTTTATTTTCATAGAGTTTAAGGCCAGAAGGCACCCTAACCAGGGCTGTGGTGGATGCTCCATCGCTGGCAATTTTTAAATCAAGATTGGATGTTTCTCTGAAAGATCCACTCTCATTCTAACAGGAATTAGCTCAGGGAAGCTCTGTGGCCTGTGCTGTACCAGAGGTCAGACTAGATGATCACAGGGATCCCTTTTGACCTTGGAATCTATGAATTTGCTTGATCCAGCACCTCCTGCCTGTGGGGGTCTCTGGTCAGGGTCTCTGAATTAATGTTGTGCTCTCCAGTTGGGCCTGACTGCTATTGCACACCCATCCTGGCTGTTCCCTTGACTTGGCCGTTCCCCATTGCAGGCGTGGATTTCCTCCTGACCTCGTCGGAACAGGTGCTGCAGCTGATGGCTCTGGAGATGAATTCTCAGCTGTGCCTAGAGACTTGCGCGCTCTTCGAGTCCATGGGTCAGGCGGTGGGGGTGCCGGCAGGCGAGTCCTCACGTCCTCTGGTGGAGACGATGTTGCGGCGTACACAGTGTCACCTCATGGAGGGCAAGCACGTGTTGGTGATCGGGGCCGGAGGAGTCAGCAAAAAGTTCGTCTGGGAGGCGGCCAGGGCCTATGGGCTAAAAGTAAGATGCGGAAACCGGGCCTCATGCTGCCCAGCGCAGCCCCCGCCCTCAACCATGGAGCGGGGCCGAGGGAGATGGCTCTCCGTAGCCATGGGTCCGACCCAACATGGCATGGCCTGCATCAGGGAAGACAGAGCCAACGGAGGAGGGTGGAGATGCACCCTCCACACCCAGCTACGGGGGGGAGTCCTCTCTGTCCCTCCCCCATATCCTAGCCAGCCCCCAGCATCCCAGCGATGGGAGTGCTCCTCACTGCCTCCTCTGCATCCCAGCTAGCCCCCTCTGACATCCCAGCCATAGGGGGACTCCCCCGAGTCTTCCCCACATCCCAGCCACAAAGAGGCTCTCCCCTGCTTCCCAGCTGTAAAGAAACTGCACCTCAGCCTCTGCCATGGGGCTGCTGCAGCACAGCCCAGGTCACAAGTGGATGGGAAAGTGCTTCTCCGAGGGTGAGCCGGGGATTATCGTCCCGTCCGTGCTGACCCTTGTCAGGGTGGGTGCTGGAGGTCTGGCACTGGGGTAATGTGGGGAGTGATTGGGGGCAGGATCTCTGGAGTGCTGACCTTCCCATGCCAATTGTGTGCAGCATCAAGTCCTGGGAGCTGAGCAGGCCCTGGAAGGGACATAAGCCAGTGTTAAGCATGGTTACTTTTGTGCAGGTGGCTACTCCAGCTCTATCCCCTAGGGCTACAGCTCAGACCTCTCTTTGCTGAGGGGGTGGTAATGCATCAAGGGGCACATCAGGGAGCCCCATAAGATTTCTGGATGAGAAAATCACCTGAACTCTGACCCCTGGCTGTCCACCCACCATCAGATCCATTGCCAGTCTGGCCTACAGCCCCAGGTCACTGGGCCACCGCTGTCTCATCTCCTCCCCCCAGGAACCTCTCCATTCTAAATCACTGGGACCATTCATGTAGCCTGCAGCTCTTGTTCTCCCTTCCCTTCATTGTGCCCTCTCGTGCCTCTGCTTTGAGGCCGTCTGGGCACTTGTGGAGGTGGGCCTGAAAGTCAGCCGGGGAAGGAATACTAGGGATGGGGCGGGAGTGGTGTGATGGGAGGGGAGACGAGTGCTTGACCCCAGACAGAGGAGAACCAGGTCCCATCCCAGACACTGAATTGAGGCAAATACAGTCTTTGATGGTTGCTGCAATCTGTCCAATGGAATGGTCTGTATCCCAGCCCAGTGTCACATCATTGTGCAAGTAGGAGCAAGTAGTCTGGCCTATCTCCAGCCCCAGGGGGTAGAACGTGGGCAATTCTGCCCACAGCCCTGGAATGGCAGGACGATCCTGGAAAATTGATCAGCAGTGGAATAATTAATAGTGCTGCTGTCTTTGGGCTCCAGAGTGGACACTTCATGGGAGGGGAGTTACATTTTCCACACCATGGTCATTAGGCTCCGGAGTTAACACCCCCCAGCCTTGACATTGTTAGCTCCTGGAATTAAAGATCTCATGAGGCCAGCTCATGGCTCTCTCAGGAACACCCCTCCCCTCCCCCCCCCACACACAAATCCCAAGCAAATTGACTCTGCTCAGAGGAGTGAGAAAGGAATTCCATGGCACAGCCCCGTATCCCTGCCACTGATGCTGAGTGCAGTTTCCTAGGCTATGGGCACTCCTGTGTTCTTCCCCAGCCCTACTTTCTTGACAGCAGCTCCAGGTTGGTTCCAGGCTGGGATTTGGTCCTCTGTGCCCAAGGTGGCAACCAGCCCAGGCAGGTTGGGGTGCCCATCTGTGTCAGTGCTGGCCCCGCCCCTCTGGCGGCTGGTCCCGCCCCAAAGCCCCTGCACAGAAGTGGAAGCAACCACCCTGGGCTTGTTTGTGAAAAGCGTTAAACGTGCAGATGCACTCCCCTCCCCCCCCAATCTGAACGGAACGTCCCATCACCTTTTGCCTTGTGGCCCAGGAATGCCCCATGGGTGCAGGCACATGAGGCCCGTGAACACACCATCTCCTCCCCCTTACCCCATGGGACCTGGGCACAAGTGGATCATTCCATCCTCTCCATGACACAAGTGGGCCATTCCATATCCCCCCATCCATCCTGGGTGTGAGTGGACCATTCCATCTTCTCCCCCCACCCACTGAATGGGGCCTGGGCAGGAATGGACCATTCCATTTCCTCCCCTCTGAACGTGGGTGTGAGTAGACCATTTCTTCCCCCTTCCCCCCCATGGGGCCTGGATGTGAATGGACCATTCTGTTTCTCCTCCCCACTTCATGGGGCCATGGGTGTGAGTAAACTATTCCATCTCCCTCCCTGGATGCACATGGACCTTTCCATCTCCTTCCCACACCGCTCAGGAGCATGGGCACACATGGACCCATCCCATCTCCCTTCTTAGAAATGCTTGGACCTTTCCTCCATCTCCTGCCCCCAATGGGGTCTGGACACACGTGGACCATTCCATTTCCCCCACGCCGGGGTTCTGGATATGAGTGGAACACCCTATTTGCATCCCACCATAGGGTGTGGATCCATCCCCAAGGACAGTCCCATTTCTGTGGTGCCAGGGGGAGGGGACATGGAGCCTGTCCCGCCCCAATCCTTAGTGATCCATTTGGTCTCTCTCCCACTTCTCTGCATCTCTCCCCCCGCCCCCCTTCTCTGTGCCCCCCCCACCTGCTCCAGATTCACCTGGTGGAGTCGGACCCCAACCACTTTGCCTCGCAGCTGGTGCAGACCTTCATCCACTATGACACCACGGAGCACAAGCGGGATGAGGAGCACGCCCAGCGGCTGGTGGGGCTGGTTCGGGAGCGGGGCCTGCACCTGGATGGCTGCCTCTCCTACTGGGACGACTGCATGGTGCTGACGGCCCTGGTGTGTGAGCAGCTGGGCCTGCGCTGCAGCCCGGTGGCCGCCATGCGGGTGGCCAAGCAGAAGAGCCGCACCCACCAACACCTGCTGCGCCGGCGCAAGGAAGCCCCGCTTGGCTGGGCCTCAGAGGCGCTCTATGCCGTTCCCTGCTGCCACCTGGAGAGCCACGCTGACGTGGAGCGGGCTGCTCGTCATCTCTCCTTCCCCGGCGTCATGAAGCTAGAGTACGGGGCAGGCGCCGTGGGGGTCAAGCTGGTGGAGGACGTGCAGCAGTGCCACCTGCACTTCGAGAAGATCTCACGGGACTTGCGGGCGGATACGGATCACCCAGGCATCGGGCTGGGCTGGGGCAACGCCATGCTGCTGATGGAGTATGTCTCCGGCACTGAGCACGACGTGGACATTGTGATCTATGATGGGCGCATGCTGGCTGCCTTCGTCTCCGACAACGGGCCCACCCGCGTGCCCCACTTCACCGAGACGGCAGCCAGCATGCCCACCTGCCTGGCGCCCGACCGCGAGGCCCAGCTCGTGCGCGCCGCCTACCAGTGCTGCTTGGGCTGCGGCCTGACCAACGGCGTCTTCAACGTGGAGCTCAAGTTGACGGCATCTGGGCCCAAGCTCATAGAGATCAACCCCCGCATGGGCGGCTTCTACCTGCGCGACTGGATCCAGGAGATCTACGGGGTGGACATCATGCTCGCCTCGGTCATGGTGGCCTGCGGGGTGCCCCCGCTGCTGCCCGCCCATGCCGAGCCCCGCACCCACCTGGTGGGTGTCATGTGCGTGGTGTCACAGCACCTGAAGGCCCTCAAGTCCACAGCCAGTGTGGAGACGTTGCAGGCCCTGCATGAGCGTGGCATCATCCGCCTCAACCTGCTGGAGGAAGAGCTCGTTGCCCGTGAATATGAAGAGCCCTACTGCAACGTGGCCTGTGCCAGCCCCAGCCGCCGCGAGGCCTGCCTCAAGGTGCTGGGTGTCTGCCAGGTGCTGGGCATCGACTCACCCCACTATCCTGTCACCCACTTCCTCTCTCACTTCAAATAGCACCCAGGGAGCCCCCGGGGAGGGGGCCACCCTGCTGCCTCTGTCCTGTCCCCCCCCATTCCCCCTAGGGCCTGCTGAGCTCAGATCTGGTTCTGGAGGAGCCCCCAGCCTCCCCCTCCCCGGTGTGTCCCCACCAGCCGGGGCACTGGTGCTTGCATTACATGGCTCCTCTGTATCCTAGTGTTGTTTTTTTCCCCCACAGCTGCCCCTTTCCCCCCAGGAGGGAGCTGGGGGCCCCTGGTGTCGTCTCTGGTAGGAGCCACGCCTGTCTATGTGTGTGTGACATGGGATTGCATCAGTATGGCATCTGTTCTGCTCCCTCTGGGGCTCCTCCAGCTCCCCCCCACCCCCCCAGCTGCCCTGTCCTGATCCTCAGCTGATCTGTCCCATCCCTGGAGAGATCCCCCACCCTCTCTGCAGACTCCTCCCTGACCCCTCCTTCCCCAGTGAGATCCTCCAGTTGACTCCCGCAACCAAGCCCACCAGCTCCGGGAAGGGCTGTAGGTCACAGACCCCAATCTCCTGGGCACGAGCTCAGCTCTGGTGCCTGTTCAGCCATGGTGGGAAGGGAAGGATTGAGGATCTGGAGCCTCCAGGAGTGCAGACTTAAGGCTACAAGTGGCCCTCCAATAACTAACCACTGTATGCATGTTCCCTGCTCCCCCCTCATGCTCCTCAGTCACCCTACCTTAGCAAATCACTGTATGCTACCTCCCCACCATGCTTGTCAGCAACCCTACGATAACAAACCACTGTAAACAACTCGCCCCACCCACCCCCCGTGCTTGCCAGCAACCCTACAATAACAAACCACTGTACTCAACCCCTCTGGTACTCAACCCCACTGATAGCAAACCACCATATACAACCTGTTCATCAGCAACCCACCAGCTAACAACAAACCACCGCATGCAACCCCTCCCATGCTTGTCAGCAACCTACAATGACAAACTATTGTGGGCCAAGTCCTAGCACAGACCCTGCGATAACACATGCCCTATGCAAACTCCTTATTAGGAAACCTACAAACCCACTGAATCTGAGACACTGAACTCACCCCCCTGAGCCTGCAGCCCCAGCACTTGAACAGCCTGCACTGATGACGGAACCCTAGCCATGCTAACAAACAATAACAGGGCTCCAGAGCAGCCCTATGCTAACTAACTAGCATGCCTGGCCCCCAGGAAGGACAAAGACCTTAAACTAACAAAGCAGGCCCAATCCCACAGTAGTTTTGAGGGCTGTGGATGCACAGCCTGCAGCCCCAGCCTCTGAGAGACTCTACAATAACAAACCAGCGTGTGGAGCCCCAGTGTCGCTACAATAACAAACCAGCATGTGGAGCCCAGTGCTCGTAGAATAACAAACCAGCGTGTGGAACCCCAGTGCCTCTGAGTGACCCTACAATAACAAACCAGCGTGTGGAGCCCCAGTGCCCCTACAATAACAAACCAGCGTGTGGAGCCCCAGTGCCTCTAAATGACCCTATAATAACCAACCAGTGCCCTGAGAGACCCTACAATAATAACAAACCAGTGCACATAGTCTTAGTGTCCCCGAGTGATCCTACAATAACAAACCAGTGCATAGCAGCCCGAATGACCCTTCAATAACAACAAACCAGTATGCACTGCCCTGAGTGTCCCTACAATAATATCAAACCAGAAAGCACAGCTCCTAGCATCCTTAAATTATCCTATAGAAGCAAAGCAACGTGCAGCACCATGAGAGACCCAACAATATTAACATACCAGCATGCATAGCCCTAGTGTCCCTGAGTGACTCTCCAATAACAAACCAGTGCATGGCACCCAGAGAGACTTCCATAATAACAAACCAGCCTGTGCAGCCCCCGTGACCCTACAATAACAAGCTAGCAAAAGTAGAAGGAAGCAAGACTCAGGTCTAAAGGAAGCTTGGTCAGGTTCTCTTCCTCTTTAAGAGCCCATGGATTCCTGCTGCTTCCTTCCTGACTGGTGTTATTGCTGTCACAGCAAGAGATTGTGAGATCATTGGGAATGATGACATCATCAGTGAGGGGAGGAGCATCTGGAAATTGTGATGTCTTAAAGAAGCAGAGGCCCTGAACCAGGGCAGAGGGAGGTGGGTGGGAGATGGGAAGTGACATCACCATGGAGCTTTTAGCCATGGCATCCCATGCCAGGGTACCCAAGGACGGGGGCATTAGCAAGCCTGTCCCCCTGTCAACATGGGCTGGAGTTCCTCGTGACACTCCCCACCTATGTGTCCTTCTGCCGCCTCTGTAACCGGCAGCAGACGGACAAAGTAGTCCCTCCCCAATAAAATGCCATGTGCAAATATGCGGGTCCCTGAGGCATTATTGGCACCCTGAACTGCAGCAGGGTTGGAAGAAGATCCAGCAGCCAAGGAAGAACGGGACATAGAGGGAGCCAGTGGCCTGCAGAGAAATGAGGAGGCACTGCCAGCTACCTCCCTGTGCCTCTCCTGTCTGCAGGGTCCATCCCAGCAACTCCTCCTGCACCATGGGAGCCACAGCACCATTCCCCTGGGGCAACCTGGGCCCCAGCTCCCTCCATCCCAGAGCCTTCCCCTCCTGGGTCTCAACTGGAGGAGCCACAACAGAGAAGATGATGATGATGATGATGGTGGCCAGCCTTCTCCAGGCCTGCTCTGCCAAGGGGTCATCTTCCCGTCTTCTCTGTGACCCTGCCTTTTCCAGCAGCTGCTGCGGTTGGACAGAGCCCATAGTGACTGTTCACCTCCTGGGCCTCCCCTCCCGGCTCAGCAAACCTCTTGGAGCCCACTCCAGAATGGAGGGCAGCCTGGGGTGCCCCAGTTGGCCTCAGCTCCATTCTTAACAATAGTAAAGTCACCTTGTGCCTTGGGATCCCTCACCAGGCTCCTTCGAGGCCCCCAGACTTGCCTAGTGCCTCTTCGGAGGCCAAGACCCTGGCACTTCAGGCACAAACAGCATGTGGGGCTAAGGGAGCATCAGCCCATCCAGCCCCCTCCCCAGCTATTACCTAGAGGGGCCTGAGCCAGGGCCCTGGGATTCAGACTCAGCTGCCTAAAATGCTGGGGCTCTGACCAGTTTGGAGTGAAGGAATTACTGTCCCAGATCAGACCCATGGGCCCAGCCGGCCCTGTATATCTGCCCCCACCCTCCAACCCCAGATCAGACCCTTGGACCCATCCAGCCCAATATCCTGGCTCTGATGGGGTTTGGGTCAGAGGACAGTGCAAAGCTCTGCAGTGGAGAACTGGGCTCATCTCTCAAGACCCTGCCAAGCAGGGCCCTGCCACAGATCCCTGCATGGGGAGCTGCTGTCGGCTCTGGTGCCCGTCTCCCTGGTGCCTGTGTGGCACCCTATCTTCACACTTCCGTGTCTCCCCCCCCCCCCCCGGAGGCCAGCTCAGGCCAGCAAGCAGCACCACCCACATCTCATTGGCCTTCACCAGTTGTTGGCAGAACCCCATGTCATGCCAGCTTCACCTCCATACCCAGGCCTTGCTAGGTTCCCCTAGGATGCCCTTCACTTCCCAGGGGCATCGGTTCAACTCTGGGAAGCCTCCGCAAGCAGGATGGAAGTGGAGGTGTGGGTATGTGAGGCGGGATGGGGGGGCAGGAATCCCAAACTCACCTAATCCCTCCCTGCATCATTGCTGCCCTGGGGTTCTCCCCCACCCAGCCTGGACCCCCCTGCACCTGCCTCCAGCCATGGCGGGTGTTAAGGGCAGGCTACCTAGACCATGTCATTTGGAGGGGCAGCTCCTACCAAGCTGTCCCAAGCCCCGCCAGCAGCTGGGGAAAGATGTGGTGGAGCCTGCTGCTTTAAGACCACCCCTCACATGCCAGCAGGATGGCAACAGGAGCAGGGAGCCACCCCATGCCCAGCTTTGAGGAATGCCCAATTCCTTGAGGGTGTCCCCCTCCCCTGCAGAGCAGTGGCCCAAAGGGGCAAGCAGGGCGTTGCCTGTAGCTCTGGGCAGACGCAGCCCATAGGGAGAGGTGGCTGTGCATCCATGGTCTCCTGTCCCTGCTTCAGCAGCATCCTGCAGTGCCCAGCCCAGCGCAGAGCAGGTTTCATAGGCCTGCTGCTGAGTCTGCTGGTGACACTCCTAATGACAGGACCAAGGCTTTGGAGCTGCAGGACACAGAGCCTCCCTAACCCTGCGTGGTGAGAGGCAGGAGAGACTGAGATCTTACTATGGGTGGTGGATCCCCTCTCATTTTTCCCCCCTTCTGCTGCTGGACTAGCATGGTGCTGGGGGGCACTGTGCTGCAGGAAGCATGGTGGGGGCTCAGTAGGGGGTGCTGTCCCCAGTAGTCTGTGCTGACCCCAATGCCCCAGTGTGTGTGTTGGGAGGAGCACATGTACTGTGCTGCAGGGAGCAGAGTGGGGGCTCAGCACTGGATGCTTTCCACTACCAGTCAGTGCTCATGCTAGTTCCAATCCTAATGTATCCTGCTCTGTCCCAGCCACAAATCCTCCTCTAAAGGACTACAGTGTTTCTGTACAGTATCTCTGTCCCTTCTGACATCAGTGACCTAGTCCTGGCACCAGCATAGCCCTTTTGCCGGGGGCAGCTGACCTCTGAGACCTTGCAGTTCATCTTCCCAGCAGAAGAGAATCAGTGATGTGGAGTATGGATAGAGTCTAAGGTAACTCACTTTATTTACATACACAAGTCCTGAAACAGAGGTGGTCAAACAGCACACGGCGATCCGTGCTTCCATATGGCTCAGCCCAACCCCAGTGCCTGGTTCATAAGGATCAACTTTGCCTTCAGAAATGGACTCCAGTGAAAGCCCAAGGCAGACAGCAAACTTTCCCACTGCTCAGCCAGCTCCCTCACCCCCAGGATCACTGCCTACCAGAACATTGCAGAACCCAAAACAACCAACCACCCAGTATATTTTCCCAAGAGTCAAAACTTGCTAGCATACTGAAGAGTATAATGGTGGCATCTGCTGAAAACGTCTCTTAAGTATAGCCCTGAAGAATGAGGCTGGGCCAGTTAGTGTCATAACACAGAGACATGAGTGGTGTGAGCATACTGGTAATTCTGATCTCCCTGTGGCCCACGAAGGAAAGGAATGAATAGGGGGACTATAGACTCTGAGGCCAGAATGAGCCATCTCGCTTGACCCACCCCAACACAGGTCCTAGATCTTCTCTTACAAGCTGATTTACAGCATATCTAGACAGATTGCTAATCTCCTAAAAGGGGGGCAGGTCCCCCAGCTTCCCTGGGAAACTTGCCCCACATGTGCCAGGGGAAGGATTAAAGAGAAGAGGGAGGAGCAGACACCCCCTCCCCCCGCAGGCAGCAGGATCGGGCTTTGATCAGAACTGTCCTACTCAGTGGATTCCTGAGGACACCAGCTGTTCTTGCCAGCAGCCCCATAGTATCATGTGGCTGGCTCTCCGGAGCCCTTGCCAGGCTGAGATCAAGTTACAGGCACCCGGCAGCGAGAGGCAAGAGTGGGGGTGGGTCAGATTAAAGATCATGGAAAGGAGGGAGGAAGGGTGCCAGAGGGGGGTGAGGAGAGTGGCACAGAGTGAACTGAGCTCTGATCATCCTCCATGAAATTCTCTGCCACCAAATTGCTAGGGGTGTAGCGTGGATTGCAAAGCAATTGTGGGACAGGAATAGGGAGATTTCTCTGGTGCTGTGGCCTCCCCGGGAAGATGTCTGGATTTTATGAATATTATACGTTCCTCTGCTTGTTCAATTGTGTGTTACTTGCTGTGATTACAAAGGTGATTCATTCCAAGAGAAGCAAACACTTCATAGAGCCCCCACATCATCACCCCGGCAAATCTCCAGAGATGTGGCCTCGCAGATCATGTGCCATCCAGATCGATCTCTAACTAGGTCCTTAAGATCTTGGGTTTATGTCCATCACTGGCAATCTTGTCGTGCCAGCAAAGCTTTTGGCACCCATGTGATCACTGGCAAAGTAGCAGCACTCCTGGGTAAACACGCTTTGTAATTTGCTTGTTCTCCATCCTAAGAACGTGTCCGCACCAGGAAAGAGAAACCTGTGCTGATGGAGGCAGTTGCTTGGGTTCAACTATGAATCTCCTTATTGCTGATCTTGACCTGCTGCTATGGAGAAGCTGATGGAGACAATGAAAATTTAAAAATTCTTCTGCTGCTCGTCAGCCTTCCTCAGCACCAATGTTTCATTGCTGTAGAGCAGAGTTAGCATAACTGGGGTTCTAGAGATCTGCAGCTTCGTAGCAAGCTTGATGTCCTGGGGTCTCCAAAGAGGCTGCCGAAGGGCCTGCAGTAACATGGCAGTAGCTGCTGTTTATATGTTGGCCACATCTTTCGAGAATCTTCCAGCACTGGCCGTGACGCTGCCCAAGTATTTGACAGTTGCCTTCTGCTCTATGTCCCATCCCAACAGGTAAATACTGAGCTGGAGAGAGCCCCTCACGCATTTACCAGTGGTTAAAAGACAATGCAAAGAACAACTGCTGGGAAGTCTATCCACACCCTTTCTGCATTGACTAGGTTCAGGATGCCTGGGACAGACAAAGGAACTTGGAGAGGAGTAAAAGATCTGCCTCAGCTGGCAGGAGAAGAGAGAGACACAGGGATTATAGGGAAACAGACTGCCCCCCAATCTAAAATTGGGGTGTCTGACTAAATTAAGCTGCTCAGAGCTCGTCTCCACTTGAAAGCTGACTTGGATTAAGGTAAGGTGGGAATTTAAAGTGCAATATCTATTCCTGATCAACTCCCCGTGTGGGATAAACTAAGCAGGAACACATCCCATTATTCCAGCACATGAGTGTTCATGCACGGAGTTCATCAAAGACTGTCTAGCTGTTTCTGATTCACTCATTCCATAGACAAGTCCTTCATCTGGATACGGGGAGGATCTGTGTTGCTTTAATCCTCTCTTGTCATACAGGGTTCCTGCTGTTGAGATGAAGTGATGCTGTGTTTCATGAAGGCTCGTTTAGGTTCCAAAGACCTGAATACAGCTGGTCCTACCGGGAAATCACAGGTGGTACAGGGGACTGCAGCCTCATGATTACATCTAGATGATGATGCAATTCGATCCCAGGGACGGGAATGGAGTGGTGCAGGGGCAGTGTGTGCAGCCCACCCCACCCCCCAGCAAGGGGGATGAATGATCCATTGTTCCTGTGGGTCCATCCCCATGTCAGCACAGTCCCCCATGCTGCCAGTCTGTGATCCCAGGCAGTGCAATGAGCAACATCCCTCAAAAGGCTGCCCCAGTCCCAAAGCAAGGGGAGTGTGCTCAGGGGTTGAAGGAAAGGGGACAAGCCCAAGCTGGGGGCAATGAGGGGGAGATGGGGTGGGCTGGACTGACAGCCCCATTCTCCCCAGCCCTGAGAGTCAGAGGGACTGAGCCCCTAACCTACCAGTTTAAGTCAGTAGGAGCTGGGAGAGCCATGATGCTCATACAGGGGATTAGTCCCCAAGCCTCATGCAGCCCCAGTCTGGGTGTTTTACTGGAACAGTCTGCACCCTTATGTTCATCACTTTTAGAGGACTATGATAAATCTTGTACGAAGTAGGCCTTGTGGGGTATTGTCACAGGACCCCCAGGGTACAACCTGGAACTGTGGGACCGCTGGGCCCATTTAACTCTCCCGCTTGGGCTGTCTCTAACAATACTATGCCGGTGACAAACAGCACACCCCTCCAGGTGCTATGCTCACTCAGCCATCAGAATGTGGACAACCACACCCAGCTAAATTACATGAAGACTCTCCAAGCTACTCATGAATTACGCAGAGAGAGGCACCATCCATCACCCCAGCCTTAAGTCTTGCATCCCAGAAATATACTGTCTTACAATCCTCAAGACTCCCTTAGACAGTGGAAGCTCATTAATTAGTTTGCCACTCAAACAAAGGGTAGTGGACATGCAACAGCCCTCGTTAAGGTCTTCTTTAGGTTTTGATATATAACTCCCAAGTGTTGCTAAACATTGTATTGTTACCTATATGCTCTTGCAAAGTTCTGTGGACCTTTTAACACTTTGTGGGTCTGTTTAGTGATATCAAAAGTTAGCAAGTGTGCTTTCTCTGAGTTGCTAGAAAGCATCTACTTGTATGTTCGCAGCATTGTTAACACTTTTGCTTCTCCAATTGGTGTTATCTACGTTGAGTTATTAATGTTTTCTAAAGTGTAGATATCTTGGCATTTAGCCATCAAAGCAATGAAATGATATGCAGGGACAGTGAGCTGTATAGGCCCGTGGTGCCTAGGCTCCAGCAAATTTGGGGCCTGGCCCGCCTGCCACCCCCACATGCATCCCCTGAGTGTCCCTGCCTGCCCTGGGCAGCTCTGCGTTGCAGTCTCTCGCTGGCCGCTACTGCAGCCAGCTACAAGGGAGTGGTTCCCAGGGCAGGCTGAACATGGCAACCCCCTCGCCCCCCATCAGGCAACTCCGAGGCAACTCTGGTGGCGGGGGGGAGCTTATCCTGGCTGGACCTCCTGAGCAGCAGCCTTTTGGGGCTTGAGTGAGTGTTGCTGCTGCCAGTGGGGAGAGGGCAGGGGGGAGTTCTTCTCTCTGGCCCCCCACCCCAGCCCCAGGGCAGCCTGCCTGCTGCACCCCAAACTCCTCATCTTCAGCCCAGCCCCATGCCCTGCACTCCAACCCTCTGTCCCAGCCCAGAGCCTGCACCCAAACCCCCTCCCAGAGCCTGCACCCCTCCTACACCCAAACTTTCTCCCAGAGCCTGCACCCCAAACCCCCTTCTGCACCCAAACTCCCTCTGAGCCCACACCCCAACCCCCTGCCTTAGCCCAGAGCCTGCACCCAGCACTCAAATTCTGTCCCAGAGCCCGCACCCCTCCCACACCCAAACTTCCTTCCAGAGCCCGCACCCCAAACCCCTTCCTGCACCCGTTCTGGCCACCACCAAAAATTATACAAACCTGCCACCCCTGGTGGTATGCCTAGGTTTCCCCTTTCATACAGCAAACAAGGTTTACTATGGCTCCAACTTTGTTTACAGGTATTAGCTGAAAAGCAGCATTACCATAGGTCTTCTTAACACACAGTAAAAAGCAACAAAGAGTCCTGTGGCATCTTAAAGACTAGCAGATGTATTGGAGCATAAGCTTTCGTGGGTGAATGCCCACTTCGTCAGACGCATGTAATGGAAATTTCCAGAGGCAGGTATAAATATGCAGGCAAGAACCTGCCTCTGGAAATTTCCATTACATGCGTCTGACGAAGTGGGCATTCACCCACGAAAGCTTATGCTCCAATACATCTGCTAGTCTTTAAGATGCCACAGGTCTCTTTGTTGCTTTTTACAGATCCAGACTAACACGGCTACCCCTCTGATACTTAACACACAGTGTGATCTTATTTACCACTCCAAGCATATCCAAAAGCTTTTCCCCAAAATCATGCATATTGCACCTTTTCATCAGGCTTACCATCAGCCCCAAATTCTTTGTCATCAGGTTTACCATTAGTATCCACATTTTTATCAAGAGGTTTAACAGTAGCACCAAACCCTGTATCACAGATGGGCCTTTCCCTTTACAAATATCTTTTGTCATACTACACCTTCTGTTTAGGCAGTCTGGTTTGTTCAATACTAATTGTGTTTTTCAACTCCTTCCTGAACTTAGCATGTGTTCAGTTACTGGTTTTCTAGGTTTTCAATCCAATCATATCTCTGGGGATTTAGTACTCCAGAGTCTGGTGAGATAAGGCTGTTGGACGATTCTGCATATTGGTTGTGTAGAACTGTCTCCCAACCCCAGGACGTCCATATGCAAGAAATCCATCTCCCTTCTTGAGGTTACCCTATGTTCCCCACTCCCAGCATTAGGACTTTCCCAGCCCCCTTTTTCTAGATGATTGTGATCTGTCCTCTCTGGGTTAAGAGTGTCACTCTTTGGTCAGATGTACCTTTTCCCAGCAACTCTCTCTCAGCTGCTTTCTGTGAGTTAGCAGACTGGAGGAAGACGCCCTCCCCTCTGACAGCTTGGTCGTTTGCATGATCACAGACAACCACCACTTCCTCAGTAGAATCTGCATCCTGTCTTAAAGAGACACAGTTAATTTCCACAAGCATATTAAGACTGGTGTCCTGGAAAACTGGGACCTGGATTGGGGTACCCTCCATCACCCCCTTCTCTGTCCCTGAGAAGTTAGCCATGTGACTGCTATCCTCTGAAAGGTCACTTACACAGTCCCCTCTTTGAACCTGAGTTACAGGTGGCATGCCTGGGTGCACAGATGCTGAATCAGCCACTCAGTCCTGGGCATCCTTTCCCAAGTCACCAGTGAGGCGACATCATTAGGGGGAGGATAGCTCAGTGGTTTGAGCATTGGCCTACTAAACCCAGGGTTGTGAGTTCAATCCTTGAGAGGGCCATTTAGGGATCTGGGGCAAGAAAATCTGTCTGGGGATTAGTCCTGCTTTGAGCAGGGGGTTGGACTAGATGACCTCCTGAGGTCCCTTCCAACCCTGATATTCTATGACCATGTGCTCCCACTATTCCTTCCCTATGCTACTGGCTAGACAATGCCAATTGCTTAGAGGGCTGCTTATCTCCCACAGAAATCCTTTCCCCATTTTCCTTCTCTAGGACAGCTCTCTAGAGCAGGATCTTCCCCTTGTTCAGCTGCAAAGGGCTTGCAGCTAACAACTCAAACAGTTCTCTCAGTGACTGGCACTCCCCCCGCCCCCTTTGGAGGAGGTGCTGCATTCAGCTGCAGCGCAGGAGCTGGTCTCAAACTCCGCCCCCCGCCCATGCTTCTTCCCTTTGCTGCAGAAAAATCAAAGAGACTTTCTCACTTTCCTTCAGCAGTCTTGGGAACTTTACCCTTTCCCTCTGGGGCCCCAGCATAATATTCCTTCTTGCTGCGGGCAGACACCTTAACAGCCTGAGGTACAGGGAAAAATCATTTATCATGAGCATGTCTATAGGGATATCATCCGCTATCCCCAGCTTTAATTCACTTTCTAACCCACCAGTTTCTATGCACATTCTGGCCAAAGGCACAAGAATCCTGAAATCTCCTACTAATAAAAGCTCTGCCATCTGTCCTGGCAATGTGTCACCTTCTTGAATTACACCCTGCTTAACCACAGAAATCTCTGCACCTGTATCTTCCATCCCAAATATTCCCTGCCATTAATTCTGACAACCTTTATGTGTTCCATGTCTGTTTCTGCAGAGGCTAATCACATAGAACCAACATTTCAAGTATCAGGTGCCTCAGAGGCTCCTGTGCTGAGGACAGTAGCATTAACATGGCTACTTGTTGCCTGCTTCCTCCTAGCAGGTGATCAGTGGAATTACAATTAGCATCTTTTGGTCTCTTCTATTTCACAGGAGGTTTGGGATGTGGAATAGAGGAATGGTTTTGGGGAGGTAAGTGCCCAGCCACCCTTTTTCTTCCCAGAGGTAAAACAGGATCCTCTCTTCCCACCAGGTTTAAACCCCCCTTTCTGTGACTTACTCTCAATAGATGCCTGGGTCTGCTCAAAGCTATCAGGTAGAGATGCCATCTCATCCACAGTTTTCAAATTTTTATCCTATAGACACTGTTTTACATCATCTTTATATATGCTTAGGAAATGCTCCTGAGCAACAAGGTCAAACATTTGTTCAAAACTTTCATCACCTTTTCCCCTCACCTATTTTCCCATTAGATTCCTCATTACTCATACCAACATTTCTCTTAATATTTCTAAATGTCACCCTATCTGTTTCAGGGGTAATCTGAAGTCATTTCAAAACTGTTTCTTTGAATTTACAATAATCTAAAGCATCCTAAATTGGCATTTCATTGAGTATATTCAGAGCTTTACCAGTTAATTTTGCAATCAGGGTGGGGACTTGTCATCAGGAATCACATGAGCTGCACACAGCTTCTCAAAAGTAGTAAAATATTCTGTGACATCACCTGTCTCTTTATATACAGAATACAACTGCTCCCATTTGTGGATTTTTGGAGCGATGGGAATCATTAGGGTCGGACAGTTCTAGTTCTGCTTTTCTAGCAAGTCCAATTGGTGCCTCCACTCTTTTTCCGTTTCCTCAGCTTCTTTGGCTTGGCGTTCTAGGGCTCGTTTGTGCGCGGCTTCCTTTCTGTCCACCTCTCTCTCTGCCTCCACCTGCTTTAGTTCCAAGATTCATTGGTGCTCTTTTTGTTTTTCTACTACCTGCAGTACAGTTCTAACTTTGCAACTTCACCACTCACTCATCTGTATGCCTTTCTGCTGCTATTTCCCTTTCCTGAAATAAGCAAAGAGAAAAAAACAAACTTGTAATTCTCTCGACTGTGTTCAGGCAACCCACTTAAAGTCTCACTTAAAATATGGACACTAGTATATGAAGTGCAAATCTTGATCAGAACAACAAGCTGTGCATTTCACCCTCCTCGCTGTGCCACTGTGATGGGATCCCCAGGGTACAACCTGGAACTGCTGTTCCACTTTAACTCTCCAGCCTGGGCTGTCTCTCACAATGCTATGCCCGTGACAAATAGCAAAACCCTCCAGGCGCTGTGATCACTCAGCCATCAGCATGTGGACACCCACACCTAACTGAATTGCATGAAGGCTCTCCAAGCTACTCATGAATTATACAGAGAGAGGCATCAACAAATCACCCCAGCAATATACCGTATTACACTTCTCAAAACTCCCTTGGACAGTGCAAGCGCATTAATTAGTTCGCTACTCTGACAAAGGGTAGTGGACATGCAACAGCCCTTGTTAACCTGAGCTGAGATTCTCTAAGCACTTCAACCAAAAACACACTGTTTTAGGTAAAATGGGAAACAGATTTATTAATTATAGAAAGATAGATTTTAAGTGATTATAAGTAGTAGGCATAGACATTAAAGTTGGTTACATAAGAAATAAAAATAAACAGTCTAAATTCTACAGACTAAGCAAGATTTGAATCAAGCAGTTTCTCACCCTAAGAGAGATTATAAGCATCTTACAGTTCTTTATATACAGGCTGCATTCCCTCTCAAAGTCTTTGTCTTCCAGAGAGTCTTCCAGGTGTTGAGATGGTTTAGATAATGGCATAGAGAATACATTTATAACGTTTGTGGATGATACCAAACTGGGAGGGGTTGCGAGTGCTTTGGAGGACAGGATTAAAATTCAGAATAAACTGGAGAATGGTCTGACAAACAGGATGAAATTCAATAAGGACAAATGCAAAGTACTCCACATAGGAGGGAACAATCAGTTGCACACATACCAAATGGGAAATGACTCCCTAGGAAAGAGTACTGCAGAAAGGGATCTGGAGTCATAGTGGGTCACAAGGTAAATATGAGTCAACATTGTAACAATGAAGCAAAAAAAGCAAACATTTGAGTGCCACATTTCAGGAAAGATGTGGACAAATTAGAGAAAGTCCAGACAAGAGCAACAAAAATGATTAAAGATCTAGAAAACTGGACCTATGAGGGAAGATTGAAAAAATTGGCTTTGTTTAGTCTGGAGAACAGAAAACTGAGAGGGGACATGATAACATTTTTCAAGTACATAACAGGTTGTTTTAACCTCGCCTTAACCTCCGAGGATAGGACAAGAAGCAATGAGCTTAAATTGCATCAAGGACGGTTTAGATTGGACATTAGGAAAAATTTCCTGTCAGGGTAGTTAAGCACTGGTCTAAATTGCCTAGGGAGGTTGTGGGATCTCCAGATTCCTCATTCTGTCACTCCGAGTGCAGAAGGTGGGGGCCCACAAGGATTCTAAAAATTAATACTGGCCACTCCAGGCTTGTATTAAACCCCCAAGGTTACAGTTTCTCTCTTACCTTGGATGGTAGATGCTGCCATCACCCATATGCAAAACAAACAAACAAAAAAAACCCTTTGAACCCAGGAAGGCACACTTGGGAATTCCTCCCTGTGGGGTACCCTCAAGCCCTTTCACATACACACCCCCAGGGAAGATCTGAGAAAGAAAACAAAGGAAATCAGCTGTTGCCACCAGCTAATTACACAACAAATGCACAAACCTCTTAGGACACAAAAACCCAGTCCTGTTCTTAAAAAAGGTAAATTTTCTTAAAAACAAAAAGAAAGAAAATACATCTGGAACTTAGGCTATTGCTAGATTTTAAAAGAGCAAATATAATAATTAAGCATCGAGAATGGTTTTCTTGAGGTCCAGCTTAATGGTTACCAGCAAAACAAAAGCATTTGGGGGTTAGCAGAAGAGTCCACAAGCCTTACAGAAATAAAAGAGAGAAACCTACTTGCATCTTCCTAGACATTTCCTGATCTACTTACATATCTGGGGTTTCAAATGAGTAATTCTAGGTATGATTTGATGCTTTTTCATACCTGGCACAAGCTTCTTACAGCATTGCTGCTCTGTGTCTCCTCTCCCAAGAGAGCAACAACAGATAGACAAAGGGAAAGTTTCCCCCCCAATTTTAAAAAGTTTTAGCCCTCCTATTGGCTCTTTTGGTCAGGTGCCTACTCCCTTCCTTTTACCTATGGGCTTTTTTTTTTAACCCTTTATAGGTAAAGCAAATAGAGAATAGCTACTAACAGGGATTCTGTAGCTAACTGGCTGGCTGGGTGTTCAACTCCCCCCCGCTTCATTTATCACACCATTGGAGATTTTTAAGAGCAGGTTAGACAAACACCTGTCAGGGATGGTCTAGATCAGGGGTTTCAAACTCAAATGACCATGAGGGCCACATGAGGACTAGTACATTGCCCAAGGGCTGCATTACTGACACCTCCCTCCCTGCCACCCTCGGCCCTGCCCCCACTCCACCCCTTCCATGAGGCCCCTGCCCCACCTCTTCTGACCCCTTCCCTGCCCCCATTCCAACCTCTTCCCCGAAATCCCCACCCCAACTCTGCCCCCTCCCTGCCCCCAGGGGGTTTGGATGCAGGAGGGGTTCGGGGGGCAGGATCTGGCCCGGCCCAGGGGGTGCAGGAGGGGTGTGGTGGGGGCTCAGGGCAGGGAGTTGGGGTGTGGGGTGCAGGAGGGATGAGGGGTACAGCAAGACGTCAGGGTGCAGAGTGCAGCAGGGGGCTCAGGGCAGGGGATTGGGGTGCAAGAGGAGTGCGGGGTGTGGCAGGGGGCTCAGGGTGCAGGAGGGGTGCAGGGTATGGCAGGGGGTCGGGGTGCAGGAGGGGTGCGGCATGGGGCTCAGGGCAGTGGGTTGGGATGCAGGAAGGGTGAGGGGTGAGGCAGGGGGTCGGGGTGCAGGAGGGGTGCAGGGTATGGCAGGGGGGTCAGGGCAGGGGGTTCAGCTGCAGGATGGGTTCGGGGGGCAGGATCTGGCCCAGCGCGTTCCGGGGGCAGGGCAGGCTCCCTGTCTGCCCTGCCCCCACAAGAGGCTGGAACGTGGGGAAGGGGGGGGTGGAGGGGCTGTGTGTTTCTGTTGCTTGAGGCACCGCCTCCAGCAGCTCCCATTGGCCACAGTTCCCCGTTCCTGGCCAATTGGAGCTGCTGGGGGCTCCACCTGAAGTAACAGCCACACACAGCCCCCTCGCCCCCCTTTCCCCACGGAGCTGCGCAGGGCAGGGCAGGGCAGACAGGCAGGGAGCATGCCCTGCCCCCGGTGCATGTCCGACCGGAGCCACTCTGGTAAACACTGGGGGAGGGCGGGGGGGGGGGGGGGGCTCGCGGGCCGCAGAAAATCACCCCGCGGGCTGCGTGTTTGAGACCCCTGGTCTAGATAATACTTAGTCCAGCAATAAGTGCAGGGGACTGGACTAGATGACCTCTCAAGGTCCCTCCCAGTCCTGTGATTCCATGGGGGAGGAATGACATCCAAGCGGTGATGTCATCAACCCTCATTTAGACTTTCTTTCCAGGGGCTAGAAAGATCCGGGCTGTGACTTGAAGGCTAAGCAGCCCCCATTGCGTATGTACCCTCTCTAAGGAGTCATCAACACCTGTCTGGCTGATTCTGATATAAATCTGCCTTACTAGCTGCTCCTTTGTTGCCACTGAAAGGCTGTCTGTGTGCGTCTCCCAACCTCACAACATATTTCAGTACCACGCACATAGCAAAACTTCATAACTTCACATATAATGATAGTACACACAATCAAATGGACTATCACCTGGCTAAATCAGCCATTCTTTGGTAGGAAGAAGGGTGTGAATGAGAAATTTACATCTTGACAGACTGGCTGTCCCTGAACCCCAGTTAGAGATGATTCTCAAAGAGGAGGAAAAGATATAAAAATGAGGAACAGAGACCTCAAATCACCTCTCTCCCCTCATCTCTATCAATGGTGTTTAAAGGACAAAAGAAGCATCATTGAACTGGGGGAGGGTCCTCGCTGAAGGAATCCAGCCAGACTACTGTAAGCATATGGTGAGAGAAATCTTTTGCTTTAAATTCACTTTGCTTGTTAAGTTACATATTAGTTTGTGTTTTACTTTTTATTGCTTTGTAACCAGTTATTTTATGCCTCATCACTTATCATTAATCAATCTTCCTGTAGTTAATAAACTTGCTTTATTGTTTTATCTAAACCAGCATGTGTTTGAACGGTTTGGGAAACTCCATCTGCGATAAAAGGGTTTGTGCATATCATTTTCTATGAATGAAATGGTAGACTTTCTATGAGCTTGTACTGCCCAGAAGGAAAGAGCTGGGCAGTACAAGATGCACATTTCTGGAGACAAATCTGGGACTGGGAATTTACTGGTGTCGCTCTGTAATATAATTCAGGAGCAGCTGGCTAGAAGCTCTCAGATAATTCAGCAGGGAGTGATTTTTACATGTTGGAGGCTGTGTGTGAGCAGACAGGCAGTGGTTGTTCTCACAGTGAAGAACCCCAGGTTAGAGAGTTGAGGGCACAGCTGTTCAGACCCAGATTGTACTGTGGGGAACGTCACAGTTACCCCTTGCTCAGACACCTGGGGGCCCTGGCTTTTGCTGGGCTAGATCGGCAGGCCAGGAAAGCCTCACGGCATTGGCACCCAGGGCGTCTGTTTTTGTTACAGGCAGGGCCGGATTAATGCGGGGCTTTAGGGGCTGCAGCCCAAGGCCTCAGGCTAAGGGGGAGCGCCGCAGGCCAGGATGCAGTCTGTGGCTTCTTTTCACCCAGACTGTGGCAAATCTCCGTGCCACAGGCCGCACACTGGTCCCCAAGCCTCGGCACACCACACCCCCCCGAGACTGGAGCCGCCAGCGCCGGCTTGCCGATGTGCCCCTGCAGCCCCTAGGCGAGGGGATTGAGGGAATCTCTGCATGCTGCCCCCGCCCCCAGTGCCAGCTCTGCAGTTCCCATTGGCCGCAGGACCTGTGCACTGCGCAGAGCAGACATGCCGGCCACCTCGGGAAGCAGAGCAGCATGGAGCCAAGGCAGGCAGGGATCCTGCATTAGCCCTGCTGTGCCACTGACCAGGAGCTGTCCGAGGTAAGTGCCTCCTGGCCAGAGCATGCACTGTAGACCTCAACCCCAGCCCTGAGCCCCCTCCCACACCCAAACTCCCACCCAGACCCCACACTAGGGTTACCATTTGTCTGGATTCTCCCGGACACGTCCGGCTTTTTAGGTTAAAAATAGCGTTCAGGGGGGAATTTGTAAATATCTTAAAATGTCCGGCATTCTCCCCCCCTGCAGAGCACGGCGCGGGTGATAGTGCGGCCGGCTGGATTGAGCCACTAGCATGGGGCTCCAGCAGCCAGAGCCTCTCCTCCCCTTCCCCCTTCTCTCCCCTGCAGCTTCAAATCACTGGCCAGGCGGCCTCCGGCAGCTCTAGAGCTCCTCCCTCCTCCTCCCCCCCCTCCCCTGCTGCCCAGTGTGCCGCACCCTGGGAAGAGCCGGGGCACGGCTGTTCTAACCTGCTTTTGCAGGGGGGAGAGAACTGCCCCGCAGCAGGGAAAACAGAATTTAGCTCCTGTCTGGAGCCCAGGTGTCTATTTCCTCACAGCGTGCTGGTCGTGCCCTCGCTGGAACGGAGCGGGGGCAGGGGGAGGGTGACTGCGGGGTACTTGACCGATGGAAAGGACGCCTGGCAGCAGTAGCCGTGCCCAGCCTGGTGCTGGGGGATAGATGTTGGGGAAGATTTAAAAAAAAACCAAAGCCCTAGACAGATGGTGGTTAGAGGCCTTGGGGGGGTCCCTCCCATTAAGGTATTCTGAAGTCTCCCCACCCCCAGGCCCTCTGAGCCAGTTGTGGCTGTGTCCAGATGCCCCCTGGAGTGTGCCGCGGAGCGGCATGGTAAGGGAGCCAGGGGGTTGGAGAAGGGGCAGGGGGGTTCTGGAGGGGGCAGTCAAGGGACAGGGAGTAGGGGGGGTTGGAGGTTCTGGGGGGGGCCAGTCAGGGGACAGGGAGTGGTTGGATGGGCGTGGGAGTCCTGGGCCTCTGTCTGGGGGCGGGGGTGAGGATAAGAGTCGGGGCAGTCAGGGGACAGGTAGGGGGTAAGGTTCTAGGGAGGCAGTTAGGGTAGGGGGGGTCTCAGGAGGGGGCAGTCAGGGGACACAAGGAGCAGGGGGGTTGGGAATTCTGAGGGGGCCAGTCAGGGGACAGGAAGTGGGAGGGAGTGGATGGGGGCTAGGGCGGGGCTCACCCCCCCCGTGTCCTCTTTTTTGATTGTTGAAATATGGTAGCCCTAGCCCACACCTCAAACCTCCTGCCAGACCCCAACCCCTGTCCCATCCCTGGCTGCACCCCCCCAGCTAGAGCTGCACCCCCCGCACCCCAATCCCCTGCCCCCACCCCCACACTCCAGACCCCCAGGGGTCCACGGGAGAGTTAATCCAGCCGCGTTATAGGACCCCCAGCATGTGGTGAGCAGTGCGCTGTGGGGCCAGACAGACGTGTGACACCCCACCCTGGCGGCCGGGATCACAGCCGGGGCAGGAACACGGAGCGAGCCCCGCCCAGGGAAGGGAAGGGGCAGGAGTGGGTGGGGGAACCTGCCGGGGGGGGAAGGTAAGAGGAGCCCCTGCGGGAAGAGACTCACGGGGAAGGAGGAGGGGCAGGTCTGGGGGAGAGCAGTAGGCATAAGCGCACAGCTACATATACTCCGACCCCGGGGTCATGTTTCCCAGAGGCCCCCGCGATTGAGTCTCTTCCCTTTCCGAATCCCTCAGCGAACTAGGACTACAGTTCCCAGAAGCCTTGGTGACGTCACACACGGCGCTCGGGGGCCCGGGACGGTGGCGGGCGCGGGGCTGTGACGCAGCACTGGGAAGGAGGGGGCGGGGGCCGGCCGGGGGAACCTGGGGCAGCCGCTGCTGTCGCCATGGCCGGGGTGTTCGACATCGACCTGGAGACCGAGGAGGGGAGCGACGGGGACGAGCCCGAGCTGGGGGCGGTGAGAGCGGGGAGTGGACAGAGCCACGGACCGGGACCCCCACCTGCCCCCAGGCCCCCCATCTATCCCTTGCCTGGGCTCCAACCTGGTCCCCCAGGGCCCCCCACCTGCCCCCAGGTCCCCCATCTATCCCCTGCCTAGCCCCCACAACCAGGTCCCCCATCTATCCCCTGTCTGGCCCCACAACCTGGTCCACTGGGGTCTCCCACCTGCCCTCCAGGGCCCCTCTCTATCCCCTACCTCAATCCCTGGGGCCCTCAACCTGCTCCTCAGCCCACCAGCTTGGTCCCCTGCCCTCGGTCCCTCCAACCTGCCCCCAAGGTTCCCTATCTATCCCCTGCATGGCCCCCCAACCTGGTCCCCAGGGACCACCCACCTGCCCTTCAGGGCCCTCATGTATCCCCTGCCTGAACCTCTGGGCCCTCCAACCTGCTCCTCAGCTCCCCCATATGCCCCCAGGCACCCTAATCTGCCTCTCAACCCTGCTACCCCTACAGAGTCCTCGGCTCCCCTGCACCTGCCCCCCTCCCCCTGGGCTTCTGTGCTCCTCTGCCCCCCCCCCTTAAGATCTTCCTCTGCACTTGCCCCCAGTGTCCGGGTAGCATGTGATTTTTCTTCTGCCCCCCTTCCCCCCCAAAGAAGTTGCGCGGGCGACTAGGCCCCCTGCATCTTGTCCCACCTCCCCACAGTCTGTGACTCTGGACAGTGTGATGAGCAGTGTCCTTGGAAGGTGACTGCACCCCGATCACAGAGCATCCTTGTTACCTGTGACTAATAACACCCCAGCGAAACCAGCGCCTCACCCTGCCCCTGGGAGGCTGTCAGCTCCCTGTCCTCTTGATGCGCCACAGCCTGACCTTAAACCTGGCACCTCCCAGCAGCCAGACCTGAAAACTGGTGCTGCCCACCCCATTGGCACTCTGTGGCAGTCTGCTCCTAGCCCTGGTACATAACTCATCTCTCTGCCCCATGCCCAACCCCTGGCTGCCTGCTCCTAGCCCTGCTGCCCCCTTAGACTCCAAGTGCCTGATCCTAGTTCTGGTGCCACTAGCCCCTGTGCCCTTGGCAGACTGCCCCTAACCCCTGTGACCCCTTGTCCTTGTGGGGGTTGTCAGTGTGTGCTTGTCTGATTTCCCCATCTCTGTCCTAGGAGATGGATTTGGAGCTGCGGGGGAATGGCCTGGAGTAAGTAGCCCAGGGAAGGGGCTGGGTGGGTGCAGGGGCTTTGGACAAATGTCATTCTTTCTTTGGGGAGCTGATGAATCGAACCAGCCTCCCTGGGTGGAGGGAGCGGGCACTCATGAGCCAGAACCTGCCCTATTCCCAGGGGCTTTCCCCCAGCTGTTCACTGGCCCAGTATTCCCTCTCCCTGGGCGGCTCTTCCTCCCTGTTCTCTATGGTGTCTCCAGCATGTGCTCCCTGCTCACGTCTCTTCCCATCTCCTTCAGGCCGGTGGGGCACTATGAGGAGATCGAGATCTCAGAGAGCAGCGTCAACAATGGCCCTGAGCGCATTGGGCCCCACTGTTTCGAGCTGCTGCGCGTCCTAGGCAAGGGTGGCTACGGCAAGGTAGGGAAGGGCCAGACGCATGGGACTGATGGGGCCAGCTGCGGGGAGCAAGGGTGTGTGCCTCACATGTCCCTACTATCTCATCTCTCTCTACTGGGGGATGTCACTGTGGGACTGACTCACCCCTATTTCTCTCCTGGACCCCTGCTAGCCAGAAACCTCTATGGATGAGAACGAGGAGGGTTGGAGGGGAGAGATTGGGCGCTGGGACCCTTGCCAGAGTCTGCTCTAGGGCTCTATATTGCGGGCAACTTGTCTGGTGGAGAGAACTGGTCAGAAATTTCAATTCTGACATGCCATTGTTGTGCCACATGGCTAGTGTAGTTCAGATGCCTCCTGGCCCTGATCTCCTCTGTGGGCCTGGATCCTTAACTAGACTACCTCTCCCAGGATGCACCATGAACTCAGTTCTTGTGGAGGACAGGCAGCGCCAAGTGGCTCTCGCATGGCTCCAGCGCATCATGGGAAATGAATTGTGGTTGGGGAGCTTGGCTTATAGAGGGGCTGCATAAGGCCACTGAGCTACAACTCCCATGAGGCCCTGTGGCTGCATTTCTGAATCCTGTCATGTTGTTTCCATCGGGGCATCTCCTCCCAGATGGTCCCCTGAGTTGCTGGAAGAAGCTGCCTACCTGCTGTTGGCATGGCACTGGGTATCTGGCACTGGACGAAATGCAGAGACAAAATTTCTCGATACTTTAAATGACTGCTTCATGGAGCAGCTGGTACGGGAACCCACAAGGGGAGAGGCAACTCTGGATTTAGTCCTAAGTGGAGTGCAGGAGCTGGTCCAAGAGATAATAATAACAGGACCGCTTAGAAATAGTGACCATAATATAATAACATTTAACATCCCTGTGGTGGGAAGAACATCTCAACAGCCCAACACTGTGGCATTTAATTTAAAAAAGGGGAACTATGCAAAAATGAAGTGGTTAGTTAAACAGAAATTAAAAGGTACAGTGACTAAAGTGAAATCCCTGCAAGCTGCATGGGCGCTTTTTAAAGACACCGTAATAGAGGCCCAACTTCAATGTATACCCCCAAATTAAGAAACCCGGTAAAAGAACTACAAAAGAGCCACCGTTGCTTAACAACCATGTAAAAGAAGCAGTGAGAGATAAAAAGACTTCCTTTAAAAAGTGGAAGTCAAATCCTAGTGAGGTAAATAGAAAGGAGCATAAACACTGCCAAATTAAGTGTAAAAATGTAATAAGAAAAGCCAAAGAGGAGTTTGAAGAACGGCTAGCCAAAAATTCAAAAGGTAATAACAAAATGTTTTTTAAGTACATCAGTAGCAGGAAGCCTGCTAAATAACCAGTGGGGCTCCTTGATGACAGAGAGAGAAAAGGAGCGCTTAAAGATGATAAAGTCATTGCAGAGAAACTAAATGAGTTCTTTGCTTCAGTCTTCACAGCTGAGGATGTTAGGAAGTTTCCCAAACCTGAGACGGTTTTTGTAGGTGACAAATCTGAGGAACTGTCACAGATTGAAGTGTCACTAGAGGAGGTTTTGGAATTAATTGATGAACTTAACATTAACAAATCACTGGGACCAGATGGCATTCACCCAAGAGTTCTGAAAGAACTCAAATGTGAAATTGCGGAACTATTAACTAGGGTTTGTAACCTGTCCTTTAAATCAGCTTCTGTACCCAATGACTGGAAGTTAGCCAATGTAACTCCAATATTTAAAAAGGGCTCTAGAGGTGATCCTGGCAATTACAGACCAGTAAGTCTAACATCGGTACCGGGCAAATTAGTCAAAACAATAGTAAAGAATAAAATTGTCAGACACATAGAAGAACATAAAATGTTGGGCAAAAGTCAACATGGTTTCTCTAAAGGGAAATTGTGTCTTACTAACCTATTAGAGTTCTTTGAAGGGGTCAGCAAACATGTGGACAAGGGGGATCCAGTGGACATAGTGTACTTAGATTTCCAAAAAGCCTTTGACAAGGTCCCTCACCAAAGGCTCTTACATAAATTAAGTTGTCATGGGATAAAAGGAAAGGTCCTTTCATGGATTGAGAACTGGTTAAAAGACCGGGAACAAAGGGTAGGAATTAATCGTAAATTCTCAGAATGGAGAGGGGTAATTAGTTGTGTTCCCCAATGGTCAGTCCTAGGACCAATCCTATTCAATTTATTCATAAATGATCTGGAGAAAGGGGTAAAAAGTGAGGTTGCAAAGTTTGCAGATGATACTAAACTGCTCAAGATAGTTAAGACCAAAGCAGACTGTGAAGAACTTCAAAAAGATCTCACAAAACTAAGTGATTGGGCAACAAAATGGCAAATGAAATTTAATGTGGATAAATGAAAAGTAGTGCACATTGGAAAAAATAACCCCAACTATACATGCAATATGATGGGGGCTAATTTAGCTACAACAAATCAGGAAAAAGATCTTGGAGTCATTGTGGATAGTTCTCTGAAGATGTCCATGCGGTGTGCAGAGGAAATCAAAAAAGCAAACAGGATGTTAGGAATCATTAAAAAGGGGATAGAGAATAAGACGGAATATATTATTGCCCTTATATAAATCGATGGTACACCCACATCTTGAATACTGCGTACAGATGTGGTCGCCTCATCTCAAAAAAGATACACTGGCACTAGAAAAGGTTCAGAAAAGGGCAACTAAAATGATTAGGGGTTTGGAAAGGGTCCCATATGAGGAGAGATTAAAGAGGCTAGGACTTTTCAGCTTGGAAAAGAGGAGACTAAGGGGGGATATGATAGAGGTATATAAAATTATGAGTGATGTGGAGAAAGTAGATAAGGAAAAGTTACTTATTCCCATAATACAAGAACTAGGGGTCACCAAATGAAATTAATAGGCAGCAGGTTTAAAACAAAGAAAAGGAAGTTCTTCTTCACACAGCGCACAGTCAACTTGTGGAACTCCTTACCTGAGGAAGTGGTGAAGGCTAGGACTATAACCGCGTTTAAAAGAGAACTGGATAAATTCATGGAGGTTAAGTCCATTAATGGCTATTACCAGGATGGGTAAGGAATGGTGTTCCTAGCCTCTGTTTGTCAGAGGGTGGAGATGGAGGGGAGGAGAGAGATCACTTGATCATTACCTGTTAGGTCCACTCCCTCTGGGGCACCTGGCATTGGCCACTGTCGGTAGACAGGATACTGGGCTAGATGGACCTTTGGTCTGACCCAGTATGGCTGTTCTTATGTACAACCGCCTGCCCTAAAGACCCCTCTCTTCCCTTGCAGGTGTTCCAGGTGCGGAAGGTGCAGGGGACCAATGCCGGGAAGATCTTTGCCATGAAAGTCCTGAAGAAGGTAACTAGCTGGCCAGCCCTTCCTGCTGCTGAGCTCGGAGGTGCACCCTACTGGCACCCTAATGTCCCTCTCTCTGTCTGTCTCCCCCCAGGCGAAAATCGCCTGCAACGCCAAGGACACGGCTCACACCAAGGCTGAGAGGAACATCCTGGAGGCCATCAAACACCCCTTCATCGTGGACCTGATCTACGCCTTCCAGACGGGTGGCAAGCTCTACCTCATCCTCGAGTGCTTGAGTGGTACGGCTCAGGGCTGAGGCTGGGGATGGCTTGGGAGGGTTCGGCCCTGGCAAGGGCTGCGGGAGAGACCAGGCTGCATGTGAGTGACCTATGTGAGAACAGTGTTGTCAGAGACTGTATAGTGCTGTCGGCTTGCAATCTGGCCAGAGCTGCCCCCTCTCTATCCTCATGACCTCTCTGGGTGGGTGGGAGGGGGGTATGTGGGGCAGGAGCCAGGACCTGTGTGGGGAGCTCAGGTACCTCTTTGTTTTGGGTCTGCAGGTGGAGAGCTCTTCATGCAGCTGGAGCGTGAGGGCATTTTCCTGGAGGATACAGCATGGTCAGTGACTGGAGTAGCTGGGAGCACACTGCCCCCCCAGCCCCGCCTAGCCAGTGCTCCGGCTGTGTTGTGATTGTTTTTGTAGGCTCCCAATCTCCAGCCCAGTACCTGTCCCGCCCTTGCTGTGTTGACAAAGTCTGTGTGGAAAGGACCTGCTCCCATTGTGCAAACACACCACAGAGCGGGGCTCTTCAGAGGGATCATTGAGCTGTTGTCGAGTGCAAAGCCGTGTTTAAAGCCAGACGGTGCCCCTGTGCGAGAGCACCAAGGCAGAGCCAACCCGCTGGCACCAGGACCTGAGGGAGGCAGGGGCTCGTGTGCAGCAGGGAATGGGGGCAGGTTGGAATACATAACAACTGGCACAGCTCAGCGTCCCACGTTGTGCACACTGCCAGGAACAGCCCAGGGCTCACTGTGACCTGCTGACTCCATGGTCAACACCATAGTCCTTGGTTACACAGTGTCGGTCGCCACTGGTTCGAATGGCAGCCAGTCTCCTTCAGGTGGAGACAAGCAAGGGCTGGGAGGAGGTAGTGGTGGGCTGGGGGGAGCAGGGGTCCCAGCAAGGGGAGGCAGGTACAGAGGGGAGGAACTGGGCTGCACAGGTGCAGAGCTAAGCAGGAGGGAGGGCGCAGGAAGGCAGAGGGAATGCCAGCTGGGGCCCAGCCAGCCTGGGAGAGGTGGGGCCGTACTGGTCTGTGAGTGGTGAAGAGGTTCTTGTGCCATGGGGGTGCCCACAGCATTTCCCAGGGCCTGACTGGATCCCCTGGGCAGTGCCCAGTTCTCTGGCACGGTGGGAGCCATCCCCCTGGTTTGATCGGGCATGTCAGCTGCTGCTCCCACTGGGGAGCTGCATGGCTGGCACTTCAGGGAGCAGGACCCCCACGAACTGCGGGTGTCAGAGTGGTACTGACTGCTTCGTTCCTGCTTGTGCCGCAGCTTCTATCTGAGCGAGATCACGCTGGCCCTGGGCCACCTGCACTGCAACGGCATCATCTACCGGGACCTGAAGCCGGAAAATATCATGTTGAACAGCCAAGGTATGGAGCCCAGGGGCAGCGGGGTTCGATGCGGGGTGCAGAGAGCCCTGGCTGGGGAGGTCTGACCCATGGGGTCTTGTCTCCCTCAGGGCACATCAAGCTGACAGACTTTGGACTGTGCAAGGAGTCGATCCATGAGGGAGCCGTCACTCACACCTTCTGTGGGACCATTGAGTACATGTAGGTGCCCCAGAGACACCCACCTCCCCTCGCACTGCTTGCCTGTGGGCCCTGGCCCCAGAGACACCCACCTCCCCTCACACTGCTCCCCCATGCGACCTGGCCCCAGAGACATCCCCTCTCCCCTCACGCTGCTCCCCTGGGGGGCCTTGGGGTGGTCAGTGGCTGGCCCAGCAGCTCAGGGTGTCTGTGCCGCCCCTAGGGCTCCAGAGATCCTGATGCGGAGCGGACACAACCGGGCCGTGGACTGGTGGAGCCTCGGGGCCTTGATGTACGACATGCTCACTGGATCGGCAAGTCCTGCTCGTGCTGTTAACGTGGGGGTGGGGGGGCCGGAGCCACAGGCCGAGTGTTTCCCCTTTCCCCAGGTACAGTTCTGGGCCTGGCTGTTGCTCTGTCCCATGAGCCTTTGCATCAAACGGCATCTTCCCTTACCCCAGCGCGATCCCTAACTCTGCACGCTCTGCCCCAGCCCAGACCCTTGTTCTGCGCCAGGTTCAGCGCCCCTTGTGCCCCTCCCCACAATGCTGAGCCATGCCTCTCCCCCAGCATGGCCCCCTTTTGCTGGTGCTCACACCTTGCCCCGCCCCCGTGCTCAACCCCCTTTGTGCTTCCTTTGTAGCCGCCCTTCACAGCTGAGAACCGGAAGAAAACCATCGACAAGATCCTCAAGGGGAAGCTGGTGCTGCCGCCTTACCTGACACCCGACGCCCGGGATCTACTCAAGAAGGTACTGCTTGCATGCCCTCTCCCTGCCCCCCCAACTAGGATACCGCCTCATGTTCCTGACCTGTGCGACTCCCCCCAGTAGGTTACCAGCACCTGCCCCTGTCTGACACTGTTGCCATCTCCTTCACTTCCGCTCTTCAAAGCTGCTGACCCATCAGCCCCAGAACCAACCTGATCTTGGATCAGGGCTTTTGTATGGGTCTCACCAAAATAGTTGCCACTAGATGTGGAATCAGGATGGGGGCAGAGGGGGAACCCCCCATGTCCGCCAGGCTGTTTCCCCTGAGGGCCCCCTGACTCCGTTCTCTCTTTTCAGTTCCTCAAGAGAAACCCCAGCCAGAGGATTGGGGGCGGGACGGGCGATGCAGCTGATGTGCAGGTAGGTAGGTGGGAGGGAAGGGGCAGTATGCAGCGCTCTGAAGGGGGGGATTTTCTCCCCTAGCTGCACCCATGGGCACACTGGAGTCAATGGCAGGAGGCGGCTCCCTTCCCTGTGCCATGGCTCTGGGCAGGGGGCGGAGCCTCTTCTCCACATGGGCACAGGCTTGTGCCCAGCCTTGCCATGGCCTTCCTGGGCCCAGGACTCCCCGCACCACAGGGCGTCTGCATGGGGAGCCCAGGGGAGGGCACAGGCCTGAGCTGGGCAGGTACCCATGCTGGGCAAGGGGGAGGAGGGGGCAGCTGCTGGGCTTCTGACCTCCTGCCTGTGTGTCTCCCTACAGAAGCAGCCGTTTTTCCGCCAAGTCAACTGGGATGAACTGCTGGCACGCAAGCTGGACCCACCCTTCAGACCCTGCCTGGTACTGCCCCCGCCCCCAGCCACCCCCCAATGGCAGGAGAGAGCCAGCCCATTGCTCCCTGCTTGCCTTGCCCAGCCCAGCCTGGGCTGAGCTCAGAACAGGCCTGCCTTGCTCTCTCCCACATGGCAATAGATGTCTCACCCCTAGGGGGCCTCGCAGCTCTCAGCACCCTCCCCCGGGTGGCAGTGCAGAGCACTCGCACCTAGGGCTCCTTGCAGCCCAGCCCTCCCGGTATTGGGGGAGGGAGACAGTGTTGGAGAATGGGACCCAGATGTCCAGGACAGCTGTGCAGGGCGCTCAGCCCCCATGAGGCCCTGCAGCTCCCAGCCCCCTGGGGGAGGAAAACCTGGATGGCAAATGGGAACCCAGATCCTTTATGTGGCAAGCCTGGTTGCCATCCTCCCCTGCTGGTGGATGGCGCTGATGCCAGGCTGCCCCTCCTGTTCTGGGCCGACCCCTCTTTGTCCCCCTCCCTCCTGCCTTGCAGCAATCGGATGATGACGTCAGCCAGTTCGACACCCGCTTCACTCGTCAGACACCCGTGGATAGCCCTGACGATGTCTCCATTAGTGAGAGTGCCAACCAGGCCTTCCTGGTAAGGATTCCCAGCAGGGGGTGCTGTCACAGCTGGGAGGGGGTGGAGCTAGCACTGCCCAGCCCCACCCTTCCCAGCAGGGGGCCCTCTGACACCTGGGAGGGGGTGGAGCTTGCACTGTGGCATCAATGCTGCTCTGACCTCTGTCCTCTCTGCAGGGCTTTACCTATGTGGCCCCATCGGTGCTGGAGAGCATTAAGGAGGGCTTCTCCTTCCAGCCAAAGGTGCGCTCCCCTCGCCGGCTCAACAGCAGCCCCAGAACGCCCGTCAGGTACGACTAGGGACACCTCCAAAGGAGATGACCAACAGGCAGGGCTCCTTTCCCCTCTAGGGGGCACTGGCTCCGATCCGGCACCAGGCTGGGGGAATTGGTTGACTCAGGGGGATGGGGAGTGGGATATGAGGCCTTTCCTCTCTAGGGGGCAGTGGCTCTAGCATTCCCTTCCTGGGATTTCTCAACAGTAGATACCCCTCTCTCTGTATGGTGTTGCCATGTGGAGCTGCGGATCTGGGTGGGCAGGGAGGCAGTGCCAAGGCGTGGGGTTGTTAGGGTTCCCGTGGAGGGGTTGGGATGGGGGCTGTGGATTGGAGCTTGGGGGAGTTGAGTGCCAAGGCCTGGGGCTGTTGATTGCAGGGTTTCACTCCCAGTTTCCTTCTTGCTTTCAGCCCGTTGAAGTTCTCTCCCTTCGAGGCCTTCAAACCCAGCCTGGCGGTGGAGCCCATGGAGCTAGGGCTGCTGCCCCCACCAGAGGGCACGGCCCCCCTGCCCATCAAGACGCCGCCGGGCACCAAGAAGCAGAAGGGGGGCCGGGGCCGGGTGGCAAGGTAGCTTGAGGCAGGCATAGTGCCCCTGCCTGGGCAGGAGACTCAGCTTGGGCCGGCGGGAAACTCCCTGTGGAGGTGCCCAGCCTGTCGGTGATCCATGGGGTGGACATAGCCCCCTGACAGCTGAGTGGGGCTGGGGGGTGTCGGGGGCCCCCAGCCGGGATGGACTCAGGAGGAGATGCTTTGTCAGGGCTGCAATTCCAGCAGGTGGGGCAGCCCCGGCTGGGGAGGGCAGGGGGTGCTGGGCCCCCGGGCTGCAGCTCCCACCAACGGGGCTTTTAACCCTTCCTTGGTGCTCTGTTTTTATTGCTACAAATCATCTTTCAGGTTCGAGGGGCTGCGCAGGGCGGGGTGTGTGTGTGTGTGTGTGTTAGCGCTAGAGGAGAGCAGAGCGTGGGGGGTAGAGCGTGGCAGGGGCGTTGTCGGGGGGTGCCAGTGTGTGCTGGGGAGGGAGCAGAGCATGTCTGGGGGGCCTGTGTGAAGAAGGGCATCATGCAGGGTATGTGGTGGGGGTGGGGGTTCAGCCCCAGGGGTTGGGGGGGGGCAAAGCCTGGAGAGGCATGGTGTGGGGGGGACAGTGGGGGTACTGAGTGTTGGGGAAATGACCACGCTTTGTCTCCTCTGGGTGGGAGGGTTGCTGGCTTGTCTGCTGTACTCCATGTCACCTTGTGACATGTGGGGGGGGCAGACAGCCCCTCTCTGTGGCTGGGTCTGTGCCAATTAAAGCCTGGATATGGCTGTGCTGTGGCCCTCCCTTCTTGTTGCTGGGGGAGGGGAGGTAGTTTGCCACCACCCCCTTGCCAGCTGCTCCATGGTGTTTGGGGGAGGGGTGTCACTCCAGCTGGTGGGCAGCCAGTTGCGGGAATTGCCCAATGGGGAAGCCTCATACTCTGCTCCCATCATGTTCTAGGGCAGGAGGGCCTGGAGAGCCTTCCTTAAGGCCACAAGGCTGGGGTCACCCTCCCTTCCCCTTCTTCCAGGGGTGTGGTTCACAGCCGGTTCTGCCCCTCCTATGCAGCCCCACCCCCAGCATTCCCCTCTGGGGTAAATGAAGCTGCAGAGTGTGACAGGTTATGAGCAATGCTGCCCCTTTATTGGTGTCTGTAGCGGTGCATGTGGGCTAATCAGCAGCTCCCCAGTGGGAGTGGAGCCACGCCCTCATGTTACGGTGTCACACCCCATATCCTGGTGCAGGCAGTGGGGGTGGGGGAGGAGGAATGCTAGAGTCAATGCAGAGTCTGAGGGGAAGGGGGCGCTCCCTGCTCTGCTTGGGCTAGCTTTCCTGGTGTGTGTGTGGGGGGGAGAGGTGGGGTGCAGGGGGCCCCATGCAGCCCCATGGCGAGGGGTGGAGAGCTCTGCAGGGAGGGGTGGGGTGTGGGGAGCAGTTCATCCCAGCTCCTTGCGGGGGGGCTGGGAGCAGTTGTTCACCTGCAGTTGCTCCCCAGTGAGCAAGTGGGGGGCTACATTCCCCCCCTGTAGTCTGTGTCCTTCCCTCAGCTCCCCTAGAGGGCAGTGACATGCTGGCGGCTGCCTCCCTCCGCGGCGCTGTCCTCCCAGGCAGCTGTCCCGGAAAAGGAGTGCAGGTCGCTGAGCAGGCCCCCGGCACTGGCACCCTCTGCCTCCCCTCCCTCTTCCAGGGCTCCCTCAGGGACATCGCGGGGCAGGGTCCCCTCTGGCACAGCAGTGCCCTCCTCCTCGCTCTGCTGTTCCTGCCCTCCTCCACCTTCCTCCTCATCCCGCTGAAGGGTCTCCTCCTCCTCCTCCTCCTCGTCGTCCTCATCCTCGTCGTCCTCCTTGCCTTGCCAATGCCTCTCAGGGGGCACCTGCCCTTGCAGCTCACGCCAGCGCCTGGCCAGGGCTGCCAGCAGGCGGTGTGGCTGGCACAGGTGGCGTGGGTGATACCTGCCGTCTGAATCATGGCTCAGCTTGCGCCAGGCCAGGGCCAGTACCAGGAGCAGCAGCAGGAGCAGGAAGACCAGGAAGACCACAGCCACGGAGTTGTTGTCTGGATTGGAGTCTGAGCCAAGCGCGGCTCCCGGAAGCATCAGGAGTGCCAGCCCTGCAGAGAGCATCCCCCATGGGGCACGGAGAGCAGAGTGCTGGGGGAGGAGGGAAAGGGGACGAGGTTAATGACTGCCTGCAGCTGTGCCAGGCTTGTGGGCATGCCGGGGACCTTGGCATTGCATGGATACCCCTTCCCCATGCTCAACACAATAGCTTTGTGTTGCTGTAACACAGCATCCTGGACCCCATATTCACTACTGGGATATTGTGATATGTTTTGTGCAAAGTACACCTTGCGAGGTATCATTGTTCCATTGAACATTGCCATTCGGTTGGATTGTCTGTACTGTCATGGCACGTGGAGTTATGAAGTATTGCTATATGTTTGGTACTGAAATATGTGGTAAGTGGGACATGTGCACAGTCAGCCTTTCAGTGGTAACAAAGGAGCAACTGACAAGACAGATTTACATCAGGCCACCAAGACATGTCTGGCTGGTCCTGTCAAGAATTCACTCTCAGAGAGGGCACATATGTGATGGGGGCTGTCTAACCTCCATGTCACAGCAAGGATCTTTCTAGCCCCTGAGGGTTGATGGCATCACTACTTAGCCTCTCACCTCCCACATGTCAGCACTTGGAAGATCATTTTGAAAGCAAAGTCTTTGAACCGGGGAGATTGGTCCCAGGCTGGGAAGCAAATTCTCCCAGTGTAATAAGAAATGTAAACTGCCTGAAACATCCAGTGGGGTGTGAATTTAGACTGAGGTTTTTTTTATTTCTTATATAACTAACTTTGATTTCTATGCCTGCTTATAATCACTTAAATCTTATCTTTCTGTAGAAAATAAATCTGTTTTAGATTTTTCCTAAAACTGTGTTTTCGGTTGAAGTGCTGGGGAAATCTCAGGTTAACAAGGGCTGGTGCATATCCACTATCCTTTGCCACTCCAACAAACTAATTAATGGGCTTGCACTATCCACGGAAGTCTTGAGCTGTGTAAGATGCTATATTTCTGAGGCGCAAGCTGGGGACTAGGGTGATTTGTACAATTCATGAGTGACTTTTAGCGAGTATTCATGCAATTTAGCTGGATGTAGGTCTCCACATGCTGTTGGCTGGGTGATCACAGTAGCTGGAGGGGTTTGCTGCTTGTCACTGGCATAGCCTTGTGAGAAACAGCTCAGGTTATAGAGTTAAGGGGGCACAGTGGTCCCAAAGTTCCAGGTTGTACCCCAGGAATCCTGTCTCAGTGGCACAATGAGCAGGATGAAATGCATGGCTTGTTTTGACCAAGATTTGCAATTCTTACTTAAAATCTCTACACCAGTGTAAGACTTTAAGTGGGCTGCCTCAACGCAGTCAAGAAAGAATTACAAGTTTATTATTTTGTGTTTGCATATTTTGGGAAAGGGAAATAGGAGCAGAAAGGCATAAGAAGGAGTGAGTGACACAGTTGTCAGGTTAGAGCTGTACAGACTGCAGGTAGCAGAAAAAGAGAGAAACAGCATCAGTTGAAAATGAAAGAACTAGAGATAAAGGAGAGGGGTGGGGGAAAGGGCTGCCAGAGAGGAGACAGCACATCAAGTGACTCTAGAGCTGAAAATCAAGGACGCTGAGGAAGGAGAGAGATTGAAAACACCAACTGGACTTGCTAGAAAAGCAAAACCAGAACCATCTCACCCCACTGATTCCCAGCTCTCCAAAAATCCACAAACAGGAGAATTATGTCCTTCACATAAGGAGATGGGTGATATCACAGAATATTTTACTGCTTTTGAGAGGCTGTGTGCAGCTTATGTGATTCCTGATGACAAAGTCCCCTCCCTGATTGCAAAGTTAACTGGTAAAGTTCTTACTATTCTCCAATGAAATGCCAATTCAGGATGCTTTAGCTTACTGTAAATTAAAAAAAAAACTGTTTTGAAACGATTTCAGATTACCCCTGAAACAGATAGGGTGACATTTAGAAATCTTAAGAGAAATGCTGATCTGAGTAATGGGGAATATGTAAACAGGATGAAAGATCAAATGGGAAAATGGATGAGGGAGAAAAGTTTTGAACAAATGTTTGACCTTGTTGCTCAGGAGCATTTCCTAAGCATATATAAAGATGATGTAAAACTAGGGTGACCAGACGCAATTTGTCTCACTGGCATCACTCATTATTATTATTTTTTTTTTTGCTCCGCCGGCAGTACTCGGGGTTTTTTTTTTGCTCCTCCCCCCCCGGTGTCCCGATATTTTCTTCCTCTCATCTGGTCACCCTATGTAAAACAGTGTCTATGGGATAACAATGTAAAAACTGTAGATGAGAAGGCATCTCTACCTGATGGCTTTGAGCAGACCCAGGCATCTATTGAGAGAAAGTCACAGAAGAGGGGGGGGGGGGGTAAACCTTGGTGGGAAAGGAGAATCCCATTTTGCCCCTGGGAAGAAAGAGGGAGGCTGGGCACTCACCACCCCAAACCTCCTGTGAAAATAGAAGAGCCCAAAAGGTGCTATCATAGTAATTCCACTGATCACCTGAGAAATAAGTGTCCTGTGCTGGGAGGAAGAAGGCAACAAGTAGCCCATGTTAATGTTGCTGTCCTCAGCACAGGATCCTCTGAGGCACCTGACACTTCTTATATTGATTTTGTGGGATTGGCCTCCGAAGAATCAGACATGGAACTCATAAAGGTTGTCAAAATTAATGGCAGGGAAAATTTAGGATGGGAAGGTACAGGTGCAGAGATTTCTGCGGTTAAGTAGAATGTAATTCAAGAAGGTAACACATTGCCAGGACAGATGGCAGAGCTTTTATTAGTAGGAGGTTTCCAGATTCTTGTGCCTTTGGCCATAATGCACAGTGAAACTGATGGGTTAGAAAGTGAATTAAAGGTGGGAGTAGTGGATGATATCCCCATTGACATGTTTATTGGGAATGATTTTTTCCCTATAGCTCAGATTGTTGTAGCCTGCAGCAAGAAATGGTTTGCATATTGGCCTGCTAAACCCAGGGTTGAGAGTTCAATCCTTGAGGGGGGTCATTTAGGGATCTGGGGCAAAAATCTGTTTGGGGATTGGTCCTGCTTTGAGCAGGGGGTTGGACTAGATGACCTCCTGAGGTCCCTTCCAGTCTATGAATATTTTGCTGGGACACCAGAGGGAAAGGGTAAAGTCCCAGAAACTGCTGAAGGAAAGGGAGAAAATCTCATTGACTCCTCTGCAGCAAAGGGAAGTAATATGATTCCAGGTGTGGAGGGAGGGTGGGATTGAGACCAGCTCCTGTACCACAGCTGAAGGCAGCACCTCTTTAGGAAGAGAGAGGGGTGGCTCAGTGGTTTGAGCATTGGCCTGCTAAACCAAGGGTTGTGAGTTCAATCTATGAGGGGGCCATTTAGGGAACTGGGGTAAAAATCTGTTTGGGGATTGGTCTAGATGACCTCCTGAGGTCCCTTCCAACCCTGATATTCTATGAGAAAACTATTCCAGCCATTAGCTGTGAGCCCTTTGCAGCTAATCAAGGGATAGTTTTTTGCTTTAGAGAGATGTGTCCTAGAGGGGACCCCAGGTCCTTCCTTTGAGAAGGAAAATGTGGAAAGAATAGTGGGAGCACGTGGATATCTCACTGGTCACTTGGGAGAGGATGCCCAGGAGTGAGTGGCTGATTCAGCATCTGTGCACCCAGGCATGCCACCTGTAACTTAGGTTCAAAGAGGGGACTGTGTAACTGACCTTTTGGAGGGTAGCAGTCACATAGCTAATTTCTCAGGGAAAGGGGTGATGGAGGTACTTCAATCCAGGTCCCAGTTTTTTAGGACACCCATAATAATAGTATAAATATACCTATCTCCTAGAGCTGGAAGGGACCCTGAAAGGTCATCAAGTCCAGCCCCCTGCCTTCACTAGGAGGACCAAGAACTGATTTTGCCCCAGATCCCTAAGTAGCCCCCTCAAGGATTGAACTCACAACACTAGGTTTAGCAGACCAAGGCTCAAACCACTGAGCTATCCCCATCTTTATATGACTGTGAAAAGTCAAGTCAAGATGCAGCTCCCATAACTGTAACAGCCAAGAAGCTGAGTCCAGGAAGCTTCCAGGCAATGGTTGTCTGTGAGCATGCAAATCACTCAGCTGGCGGAGAAGAGAAGCTGGTAAGACACACAAAGCAGCTGATGGAGAGCTGCTGGAAAAAGGTGTGTCTGACTAAAGAGCAAGCACTTGTAACCTAGAGACACAAATAATGAACCTCCGAAAAAGGCGGGTGGGGAAGGTCCCAAAAGGGGAGATAGATTTCTTGCATATGGACATACTGGGGTTGGGAGACAGCTCCACACAGGACCAGCCAAAATACAGAATCCCCTTACATCCTTATCTCACCAGACTGTGCAGTACCAAAGCCCCAAAGATATGGATTGAGAACCCATACTGAAGGGAACACTGAAGGGAAGGAAAAGCCAGTAACTGAACACATCCTAAGGTTCAGGAAGGAGTTGAAAGACACAATGGGTGTTGAACAAACCAGACTGTCTAAATAGAGGACATGGCATGACAAAGCTACTTGTAAACACCCATCTGTGGTAAAGGGTTTGATGCTACTCTTAAACCTCCTGATAAAATTTGTGATGCTAATGGTAAACCTTGTGACGAAGAATTTGGGGCTGATGAAAAGGTGCAATATGCATGATTTTGGGGGAAAGCTTTTGAACATGCTCGGAGTGGTAAATAAGATCAAACCATGTGTTAAGAAACTCTGTAGCAATGCTGCTTTTCAGCTCATACCTGCAAACAGACTTGGAGCTTGTCACAGCAGAGAAACCATAATAAACCTGTTCTGCTATATGGAAGGGGAAACTGAGACACACCACCTTATCTCTTTAATAGCTAAATGCCAAAATATCTACGCTATAGAACACATTAATATCTACATTGAGCTAACACCAATGGGAGAAGCAAAAGGGCTAACAATGCTGCAAAGATACAAATCGATGCTTTTGAGCAACCCAGAGAAGGCACGCTTGCTAACTTTTGAGATCACTGGACAGATCCACAAAGTATTAGAAGGTACACAGAACTTTGCAAGAGCTCATGTGGGTAATACTACAATGTTTAGCAACACTTGGGCATTATATTGTCAAAACCTAAAGAGGACTGTGGAGACACTGTCTCTGCTTTAGGGATTAACACTCTTGCAGTAGGGGGGAGGTGTGACACTCTGTATCTCAAAGTAGCACCCTGGACCCCCATATTCACTACTGTGATGTGATTGTGATATGTTTTTTACAAAGTACGCCTTGTGAGGTATCATTTATAAAGTCTTGATCCATTGAACATTGCTATTCGGTTGGATTGTCTGTACTGTCATGGCATGTGAAGTTATGAAGTACTGCTATATGTTTGGTACTGAAATACGTGGTAAGCGGGACATGCCCACAGCCAGTCTTTCAGTGGTATCAAAGCAGCACCTAGTGAGACAGATTTAAATCAGGACCAGCCAGACAGGAGTTAATGGCCCATCAAGAAGAAGCCACTCTCCCAGAGCCTCCTCAGAGAGGGCATGTACGCAATGGGGGCTGCCTAACCCCAATGTCGCAGTCAGGATTTTTCTAGCACCTGGAGAGAAAGTCTAAAGGAGAGTCGATGACATCACCACTTGGCCTCTCTCCTCCCCCACCTCAATACCTGGAAGCTTGTTTGGAAAGCAAAGTCTTTGAATGGCGGAGATTGGTCCCAGGCTGGGAAGCAAATTCCCCCTGTGTAATAAAAACTGTAAACTGCCTGAAACATCCAGTGGGGTGAGAAACTGCTTGAGTCAAATCTTGTTTAGTCTGTAGAATTTAGACTGCGAGATTTTTTATTTCTCATGTATCCAACTTTACTCTCTATGCCTGCTACTTATAATCACTTAAATCTATCTTTCTGTAGTAAATAAATCTGTTTTATATTTTACCTAAAACATCACCTCCATATTGGTGCACATAACAAAATTCATGTGGTGGGGGTGGGGCTGAGGGGTTCTGAGTGTGGGAGGGAGCTCAGGGCTGGGGGGTGAGGGCTCTGGGGTGGGGCCGGGGATGAGGTGTTTCAGGTGCAGGAGGGTGCTCTGGGGCTATGGCAGGGAGAGAGGACTCCGCCCTGCTCTCTCTCCCCCACAGCAGGACCTGGGCTAGCGGGGAGAGGCGCTCCTCCCTGGGCCGTGGCAGGTTCAGGCCGGGGGTTGGGTTTGGGCCGAGCAAGAGGAGCCCCTCCCTGGCCGCAGCAGGTCCGGGTCTGAGTAGGGGTGCCCCAGCCACGGCAGGTCTGGGCCAGGGCTGGGTCCGGGGCTGAGTTAGGGCTGCAAGAGGGGCGCCCCAGCTGTTGCAGGTTCGGACCGCCCCAGCCGTTGCAGGTTCGGACCGCCCCTCCCCCAGTCCGGAGCTGAGTTGGGGGCCGGGGGAGAGGTGCCCCTTCCCCAGCCATGGCAGGTCCCAGTCGGGGGGTTCCCTGAGCGCCTGCGTGGTGCTAAATAGGCTGCTTTGTGGCCATGCAACTTACAGGGAACTTGGTTGGCACGGGGGGGCGGGGGCGGCATTAGGCAGGGCTGAGGGGAGAGGTCAGAGTTGGGTGCAGGGAGCTGTGGGTTGGCACTGGGTGGGGAGTTAGGCAGGCTGTATGAGTGTGTGGGGTGCCTTACCCCCCACGCAAGTGCATTGGGTGCAAGTCGGGCTGGTGCATTGTTGGGTCTCGTGCCCCTCGCAGGCAG
The DNA here is from genome assembly GCF_013100865.1 of Trachemys scripta elegans. NCBI lineage: Eukaryota > Metazoa > Chordata > Testudines > Emydidae > Trachemys > Trachemys scripta. The sequence goes on along the minus strand of NC_048301.1, from coordinate 135,128,360 downwards.
TTGCAAGGCCGTGTGTGTCGGGGGAGGGGAGCAGTTTCTGCTCAGCTCATTCTCAGTTGCCCCGCAGGGGCTGTGAGTCTCGCTCTGGTGTGGCTTCCCCACCCTGCCGTGTGTGTGTCGGGGGGGGGGGTAGGGGAGGGCTGCGGCGGGTGGCATGTATCACATGCTACATGGCCTGTGTGGGTGTCTCCTGAGGGTGCAGGTCTCACCCAGCTGACAAGGGTAACAGGAAGCTGCGGTCAGGCAGGTGACAGCAGTAGTGCGAGAGGTGGCTTTGTAGCTGGCAGCAGCTGCAGGGCCCAGCCCCGCTTGTTCTGAGGTCCAGCCCCCTGGGCTGGTACTGGGCCCAGCTCAGCAATCCCGGGCTCTCAGTGTGAGCCGAGCCTGGCTCCCCAGAGCAGCAGGCCAGAGCGCTGACCACTGCAGGGCTGGGGCCCCACTTGTCCTTGCCCCACAGAGCAGCCCTTCCCAGACCTGCAGCCAGCCAGCAAGGGCCCTGCCAGTGGGCAAAGGGTCACCCATGTTGCCAGGGAGCTCAGAAGCAAGGAATAGGAACCTAAAGAGCTGCCATAGTGGGTCAGGCCATGGTCCATCTATCCCAGTATCCTGTCAGTCAACAGTGGCCAGGGCCAGATGCTTCAGAGGGACTGAACAGAAAAGGGCAATTATCCAGTGAACCATCCCTTGTCGTCCAGTCCCAGCTTCTGGCAGTCAGAGGTTTAGGGACACTCAGAGCGTGGGGATGTGTCCCTGACTCTCTTGGCTAATAGCCATTGATGAACCTATTCTCCAGGAACTTATTTAATTCTTTTTTTAACCTTGTTATACATTTGGCCTTCACAACATCCCCTGGTAATGAATTCCACAGGTTGACCATGCATTGTCTGAAGAAATGCTTCCTTTTGTTTGTTTTAAGCCTACTGCCTATTAATTTAATTGGGTGACCCCTGGTTCTTGTATTGTAGGAAAGGGTAAATAACATTTTTCTATTCACTTTCTTCACATCATTCATTTTCTAGCCCTCTATCATATCCCCTCTTAGTCGTCTCTTTTCTAAGCAGAACAGCCCCCAACTTTTTAGTCTTTCCTCCTACGGAAGCTGTTCCAGACCCTCCATCATCTTTGTTGACCTTCTCTGAACTTTTTCCAGTTCAACCATATCATCTCTGAGATTTGTGGGTGTACCATGGATTTATATAGTAATCATGATATTTTTGGTCTTAATATCTATCCTTTTCCTAATGGTTCCTAACGTTGTTAGCCTTTTTGACCACTGCTGTGCATTGAGCAGATGTTTTCCGAGAATTGTCCACAATGACTCCAAGATCATTTTTGAATGGTAACAGCTAATTTAGACCCCATCATTTTGTATGTCTAGTTGGAATTATTTTTTTCCAGTGTGCATTACTTTGCACTTGGCAACATTGAAGTTCATCTGCCACTACCCAGTTTTGTGAGATATCTTTGTAACTCTGCACGGTCTGCTTTGGACGTAACTATCTCAAATAATTTTGTATCATCCGCAGATTTTGCCGCCTCACCGTTCACTTTCTTTTTCAGATCATTTATGAATACGTTGAACAGCAGTGGTTCCAATACAGATCCCCAGGGGATCCTGCTATTTACCTCTCCTCGTTCTGTAATTGACCATTTATTCCTACCCTTTGTTTCATGTCTTTTAACCAGTTACTGATCCATGAGCAGACCTTCCCTCTTATCCCATCACTGCTTGGTTTGCTTAGGAGCCTTTGGTGAAGGGACCTTGTCAAAGATTTTCTGAAAAGCCAAGTACACTACAGCCATTGGATTACCCTTGTCCACGTGTTTGTTGACACCCACAAAGAATTATAATAGATTGCTGAGGCATGATTTCCCTTTACAAAAGCTGTGTTGATTCTACCCCAACATACAGTGTTCATCTATGTATCTGATCATTCTTTTCTTTACCACAAATTCAACCAATTTACCCGATACTGAAGTTAGGCTTACTGGCCAGTACTTGCCAGGATTGCCTCTGTAACCCTTTTTAAAAATCGGTATTACATTAACTATCTTCCAGGCATCTGCTACAAAGGCTGATTTACACAATACCAGAGTTAGTAGTTGTGCAATTTCATATTTGAGTTCCTTCAGAACTCTTGGGTGAATAAGATCCAGTCCTGGGGACGTATTACTGTTTAATTTATCAATTTGTTCCAAAGCCTTTTCTACTGACACATCAATTTGGGACAGTACTTCAGATTTCCCCCCCAAAAGGCTAGCTTTCGGGGCAGGATGGAGCGATCTCCCCCACATCCTCTGCAGTGCAGGCCGATGCAAATAATTCATTTAGCTTCTCTGCAATGGCCTTGTCTTCCTTGAGTTCTCCTTTAGCACCTGTGTCATCTCCTGACTGTTTTGCAGGCTTCCTGCTTCTGATGTACTTCAAAAAAAATGTGTGGTTATTTTTTACTTCTTTAGCAAGCTGTGGCTCAATTTTTGGCCAGCCTAGCTACACTTTCACACTTAACATTTTGCTCGTTCCTATTAGCCTCACTATGATTTGACATAAACGATGCCTTTTTGCTGCTGACACCTCCTTGAGTCTGCTGTTTTGTCATGGGGCCGCTCAGCTGGTCCTCGACTGGCTTTGTGGCGTTGGGGTGTACTTTTAGTCTGAGCTGCTCATGTGGGGGTTTGATATAGTTCCCCTGCTGCTTGCAGGCATTTACCCTTGGGAGAGCTTATTGTAATGTAATGGAGCAGTAGGGAAGAGTGAGGGGAGGGTGTATGTATGTGTGTAGTTAATGGCTCCTGCTCAGACCTGCCTTTGAGAGGCTGTAACTGGCTGTTCTCCCTCCTGACCCATGCTGGGCCTGTGGGGTGCCCAACAGTGTAGGTGCTGGGAGGCCTGGTGGGACTGGATGGTGTCCCTCACCTAGCAGCCGCTCTGCTGAGTTCCCGTAGCCCCCAAGCCCACAGCACTGCCAGCCACTGGGGCTCAGCCAGCCCCACGGGGCCCTGGCCAGTGCCCAGAGGGGCAGGAGATCCCAGCTGGTTGGGAGGGAGAAGGGCCAAAAGCTGAGCTGCTTGGAATGGGAGGGCAGCTGCCCCAGGGCAGGCCCAAGAGCCCCTAACACTGAGGGCTGCGGGGGGAGGAGGGGGGAGGCCAGGAGAGGAGGTGGGGCTGCCCATTGGGGCAGAATGGGCTGCAGGGGGTCTGTTGTAACACTTGGGAGCCTAGAAGGCCTACCTCTAATGGGGCTTTACCACCTTAACTTCGACTGCCCCTATACCCCAGCCCGTCTCTGCCTCCAGCTCTCTCCTGGGCAGCTGCCTTGTGCATGGGGGGAGACCAGGGCTGGGCTAGCAGGAACTTTGGCAGAGGGGGCAATTGATCTTTGCCCAGCTCCGCTTCTGCTTTCAGCGGACAGCAGCCCCATCCTCAGTGGGGCAGGCCACTCTGGCTGGGGCTCTGGCCTGTCTTAGGTGGCTCGGTCCTTTGCTGGGCCAGGTAGAGTAGGTGTGCGGCCAGCCCGAGAGACAGGGGCAGCGCTGGCACTAACTCATCACAACACTGCAGGGGCAGGGGGAGGAGGAGAGCTGAGCTGCTGAGAAATGAGTCTTTACAGCCCATGGACCGGAAATGGCCCGAAGACTGTCAAGCCAAGAGCAGGGTGCCCCGTGCTGGCTCATGCTCTTCCTGGGCAGGGAGAGACTAAACTTCACCCGCTGCCAACCAGGAGCAGAAGCACCAAGGTACCCTCCTCTCTGCCATGCAACCACCTAGCTGCCTTCTGAGCAATGCCCCAGCACGCCCTGGCTGCTGCTCGCTGCTCTCAGGTTGGCACTCGCTGGGCCTCAGGCCAACAGCTTCTCTTTGCAACAGCAACTAGGAGCTGCCTACCCTGATGGCCGTGCACCACAGCATGGCCACTCCCCAGGGCAAGACACCCCCCTGCCCGGCTACTGCAGAACTCAGCACTGAAACCAGGCAGGCTGGTGCCTTCATGCATCCCAGGCACACATGCATTGAATGGGGGGAGCAGGGTTCAGGGTCCCCCAGGGACATATCTCATATCACAGCCTGCCAAGCTGCTCCAACTAATCCCCCCTCAGCATGCCTCTAGTCAAAGCTGGGGAGCACAGCACAAGCACTGGCACTGTCCCCTCATGTTTAAGGGCTATGGATTACAGTCCCCCTGCCCCACTTCCAGAGCAGCTCCTGAGGGTTAGCAGCAGCTCCCATGGGGAGGGACAGTTAATAGGGAGCCGGGGGAGGGGGAAGAGGAGCAGACCAGCGGGTTTGGTGGGAGCCTGTTGGTGTTAACAGAGCAGCCCATGCTGTTCTGGATGGGGATTTCCTTGCAGCCTTTGCCTGTGGTGAGCTATTTCCTCCACAGACCCGGGATCAGATCTCCTTCCCATTTTACAGAGGGGAAACTGAGGCACCACAAAGGCACAAGTAACCCCCCCACCCAGGTCCCTTCACCTAGGTGGGAAGGGGGGGGCAAACTTTGGGCTGAGTGCCAGACCTTGGCAGCAGGGCCTGGGCAGGGATGGGGGAGGGGTCAGGCTACCCCATACTCCACCCCGCTGCCCTAGAGGTCCAGCTCCAGCCAGGCCTTCCCTTTGGGGCAGGAGGCTATCAGATGGCAGCCTCTGTGCCCCTTTGCCAATGCTCCTGCATGGGGAGGGCCCAGCCCCAGCTGTCTCCCTCAGCCTGGGGCAACACAGACCCAGGCCAATCCCTGTCCCTGTTGAGTTCTCAGTTGGTGTGTGTGTGGGGTGCCCATCTCTACCCTTCCCCGCCCCCGGCCATTCCCATCCTGGCTTGAAACCTCCCCCCGCCTAGTTTCCCTCCAAACATACCTGATTCAGAGGGTGGGGCAGAGCCAGGGGAAGAAGCCCATTAACCTCATCTAACTTCTTGCCCACCACCTCCCCTGGAGTTTTTCCTCCCTCCTACCCTGGGGGTGGTGGTGGGGGCTCAGCCCCCAGAGAGGGCCCTTACCATTGTGAGGTGATGGCCGCTGGCAGCTCCCGGCAGTATGGGGGACTGTGCGACTGGCGAGGAGCAACAGAGGCGTGCAGGCGTGGGCGGGCGTTTCCTGCCAGCCCATCCAGCCTGCTGCACTGGGGAGCAGCTGCAACAGCGGCCAAGGGCTGTGCAGCCCTGATTTGCATCAAGCCCCAAGCCCTCAACTGCTGATAGACCGCAGGTTTCATTCAGTCCAGGGAAGGCAGTCAACCCCCACCCCTTCCCCTCCCAGATCTGGGCAAGGGGGCTTGATCCTTGGCATCTTTGCCCATCCCATCCATTTGGGCAGTGCCTGAGGCTGAGGGCATAGGAACTGAGGCCCACCCAACTCATCACATGTAAGGGGGGTGCCCAAAAGCCAGTAGAAGGGCACTCCACTACCACCAGAGCAGGGCTGGATTTGAACCAGTGACTGGCAGGGGACAGGGTACAACTGACCTGCTGTGCCCTCTGCCAGCCCAACCTGGCCCATGTGGGGAAAGGCAGGGCACAGAGGAAGCCCAGGATCCTCCAGGTGCTGCCTTTAGGAAATTGCTGGGTTGGAGCACAGGACACTTCTCAGGGAATTGGGGCTCAACTACCCCTATCCCTCCCATCAGCTCATGCCCACAGGCTCCCCTCTGGACCGACAGCTGCCAAGGGGGGGGGGGGCAAGAGCAAGAGAGCGCAAGGCGGATGGTGCCCACAGACAGCAGCTGGGAGGTGATGCTCATTTCCTCTTTTTCCCCTCCCGTGCCGGTCAAACCACCACCACACATCTCTTCCCCTAGGCACAGAACAAGCACGGGTAGCAGCAGCAGGCTGTTCTCCTCTAACACAGTGGTTCTCAAAACTTTTGTCCTGGGGACCCTTTTCACATAGCAAGCCTCTGAGTGCAACCCCCCTTATAAATTAAAAACACTTAAATATATTTAACATCATTATAAATGCAGGAGGCAAAGTGGGGTTTGGGGTGGAGACGGACAGCTCGTGACCCCCACATGTAATAACCTCATGACCCCCGAGGGGTCCTAACTCCCAGTTTGAGAACCCCTGCTCTAACAGGTCCAGAAGAGGGACAGGACAGACTTGCTCAGGGGATTAAATAACTGTAGCTGCCCCGGGGAAGTAAGATGGCTGGGTTCTGTCCGGGTGCCAAAAGGGAGGCCTTGGCTGCTGCTTACAGTGTGCAGGGCTCAGCAGATGGGCCTTGAATTCACCCTCCCAGCACCACACTGTGCTCATTGCAGCCTCCTTTCCTGCCTGCCCCAGCCCTGCTGCCGTATCGGCTCATTAGCCCCAACCACTGGTTTCCTGTCTCCCCCGCATGGCCCCTGCCTGCGCCTGTGACAGGAAGGACCCTGAGCTCAGCACACGGGTGGGAAGCCATCTCTTCCCCTTGTTCTCATGGCCTTGAGGGGCTGGGGGGAAGAGGAGAAGAAAGGGGGATGACACGCTTGCCAGCCACTGCATCTCTGCCAGCCACATTGGTGCGGGCACGCTACCCTGGGGCTGGAGATGAGCTCTCCTTGCAACAGACAAGTCAGCCAAAGGGGGAAAATGGTGCCAGAGCTCCTAGGGCAGTGGTCCCCAACATGGTGCCCATGGGCACCATGGCACCCGCCTAGTGCCCAGCAGGGGAGAGAAGCCACAGCCCTGCGCCTGACAGGGACAGAACTTAGGCTGTGGGCGCGGTGTTCTCTGTCCCTGGCAGGCTCTAGTCCCCCTGCCACCACATTCACCTGTGGCAGGAGGGGGGCTGCCCCTGGCAACGCACTGCCTGTTTTCATTCTCCAGCAGAGCAGGCCCTTGCAGCTAGCTAAGTATTTTAGTGCTGTCCAGTGGCAGTGAGTTACACAAGCCCACATGGGCAAAGCAAACCATTTATTTTCAGCACAGCTATATGGGTGCTGCCTTCCCAGGGCATCAGGCGCCCACTGCTGGTACAAAAGTCTCCCCTCCTGCCTTGTATATACCCACTGTCTGCCCCCCACCCAGCTCTCCTGCTCATGTCCCCCTCTGTCCCGGTTTCCTTGCAGGGCCCTGGTTAGCTGCTGCAGCTCTTGGCACCCAGTCCCCAGCGCAGTGGCTGGAGCATGGGGCCCACAGGCGCACAGTAAGACACACCCAGCCCAAGGGTTTATTATAAAGACCTTTTATTCGGAATGAAAATATAGATCTGGCCCTGCACAGAGCTCTGTGTGTGGTTTTTTTCCTTTCCTTAATTGCATCTAGGCAGAAGCCACTTTGCTGGGTCTGAATGGTCCCTGCTATGACTGCCCCCCCCCCCCCCCCCCGGCCCATTGAAGAGGGCAAAGTCACATAAAACCAGGCGTGGGTTCCAGGGCCCGTGCCCTGCTCTGACCCCACTGCACTGGCACGGTGATGGTAGCTGCAGACCCAAGTCTGATTTAAAGGGGAGGGCTGAGCACAGCGACCCCCCGATCGCGCCCCCTGCGCTCCCACAGGCGCAGGAAGAGGGGGGCGGGGCTAGGCTGCACCCAACCTCCACCAGCAGCATGGACGGGGGTGGAGCTTAGCGTTTGTCTCCTCTAAATGTGTGCTGGGAGGGGAGAGGCTTGCGCAGACAGAGGGGGGCCCCTGCATGGGGCTGGGAAGAAAAGCACAGAGCTGAACCCAGCACCATCCCCCACCATGGGGCTGACAGAGGCAGGAAATCACCCCCCAGCACATCAGCTTCTTGGGGTGAGTGACCCCGCCCAGTGGGAGAGGAGCTTCCAGGAGGGGGCGATACTGCCTAAGGCAAGGGTGTGTGTGTGTGTGTGTGTGTGTGTGTGTGTGTGTGTGTGTGTGTGTGTGTCACCCACTCCTTTAAGAAGTGGGGTGTTTTGGTCACTCATAGAAAAAAGGGAGCGGTTTCCCCGTGGCAGAGCGGAAAGAGGAGAGGTGGGAGTGGGGCCCAGGGCCCCCCCTCACTTCAGGGAGGGTTACTGGCAGCTCCGAGGTGAAGAGTCAAAACCCTGCTTTATGCGATCCCTTTAAGGAGGGGGGCACCGTGCCCCCCCACCCTAGACATCCCCATTCTCTATGCGGCTCAGCTGCTCCTCCAGCCTGCTGATACGCTCGCCCTGCTCCTTCACCAGCAGCCGCAGCGCCTGCAGTTCCTGCAGCACCTCCTCCAGCCGCCCGCCACCCTGCAGACAGACAGACCGACCATCAGCCACAGGGCCAGAGCCCAGCCCCCACCCGCCCACCTCCCTGCAGACAGACCATCAACCATGGGGCCAAAGCCCAGGACCCCACCCCATGGGCGGTGGGTGAACCCAACATGGGGAGGCTAGCACCCCAGCCCTGCCCCCCTGAGATCCCACCCCTTCCATACCCACTAGAGTCCAGCCCCCACTGTGGCCACTGGCCCCTCTCCCGGCTAGCACCCCCAGTGCCCCCTGGCCCCAGAGCACCAGGTAGCATGGCCCCAGCGGCCATGCCACAGGGTGGGGCTGGGCAGGCTCGAACCCAGGTGAGGACAGCAGTACGCTGTACATACCCCAGGGGCAGTGCTGATGCTGATGCTGGGCACCATGGCGGGCGCGGCCGTGGCACTGAGGCGCGTGGCACTGCCGGTGCTGGAGGCGGGAGCTGGGCGGCTCTCATGCAGCACATTCTTCTTGCTGATTTTCAGGTCCCGCTGTTTGCTGGGCACATAGGCTTCGCGCAGCGAGATCAGCATGGGACCTGCTGTCTTCCCGGCCACCCATTCCTCAGCCTCCATGGCTGCATCTGGCCCAGCTGTGTCTGGGTACAGGTCGTCCTGGAACAGGTCCGACTGCAAGGGACACACACACACACACACACACACACACACTGGGTCATCCATGCAGCACCAGCCTGTGGAACTCTCAGCCACTGGGGAGGAGGCAGCCCCCCTACTATGGGCAGCCCCATGGCCAGCAACAGCTGAGGCTGGGGATTCCCCCAACTCCAAGACACTGGCTTGGAAAAGAACTTGGAGGAAGGAGCTAACTTCCCCCCAACAAAGGGGCAGCAGTAGCATTCCAACCGGACCTGCTACAGCCACTGCTCTGCACCCAGCCCTGCTCCCAAGGAGGGGGACAGAACAGGGATGCTCCCCACCCAAAGTCTGACTCCCAAACACAGTACTCCCCTCCCCCTGCCGTGCCAGGCACTCACCTTCCTTGGCACTGTCATGATGATGGGCTCACACTTGCGCTCGTGAAGCTTGTAAAACCTGCACAGTTGGGGAGCATAAGAGTTAGCGGAGCAGAAGTCACCCGCCGCCCCCATTTACTCTAGATTGCCCCCATCTCCAGGATCAGTGCTGCCCCCAAACACCTCCCTCCCCCAGCCCCCTACATCCAGGATCACTGCTGCCCCCTACCCCGCCAGTCACCCCCAATCCCTCTATCACTGCCAGCCCCACCCCACATGCCCCATTTTGGGAGCCCGCACCTGGCGATCTCACACTTGCTGACGTCCAGACCCCGCTTGGGCATCCAGCCCATGCCACGCTGGGGCTCCTTGCTGGTGAAGGTGTTCAGGAAGTGGATGTAGGGTGGCTCCTCTGTGATCTCAAAGTACCGGATGCTTGAGTCCCCCTGTGGGTGAAGAGGGAGGCAGAGAGGAGTCTGTGTGTGTGTGGGGGGGGGGGGGGGGGGGGGGCGGCATATGGGCATCATCACAACACCCAATCCCCACGGACACAGGCAGTGCCACCTGCCCCCACCCATCCTCTACTTGTAAGGATCAGCACTAGCTGGTCCCAGCCTCTTCCCTGTGGGACCACAGGCTGCTCCTAACAGCATTAGCCTGGGGTCAGCAGGGGCATGACATCCCCTGATGATTGGACCCCTACCTTGCCGCAGACATAGATGACACTGGTATCGGGGTCGTAGAAAGGCAGCAGGGCTCCATTGCTGGAGTCCAGCTCCTGAAGCGCCATGGGCTCTTCCAGGTTCTCCTGCAGTGGGATGGGGAGGGGAGGAGATGGTGATGGAGAGGATAGCCCCCCCCCCAGACCCCTCCCGTCCTGAGACCCCCCTCCCCCCCACCAAAACCAAAATATTACCTACAGACATGCTTCAGGGCTCTGGGGTCAGGAAGGGATCTCACCCTTATGGAGGACAGACTGGGGGAAGCCAGCATCTCCAGGATCACTGCCCCCCCCCCCCCACACACACACACACACAAAAAAAACCCAGGGAGCCCATCAGGGAGCCCAGCTGCCCCCCTCCAGCATTATCACCAGTACAGCTGCCAATGATGGATCCCTGACTCCAAGTGGGTTGGGGGGGGAGGGAGGGGGAGAGACAGGGCTGGGCTCCTGGCCTTGCTGGTAGCAGGAGATGGCGGGTCAGCATCTGTGGGGCAATCCAGGGCCTTGCAGGGAGGCAAGGACATCACTACTCCGCCCTGAGGCAGCGCCATGCAGCTCCCATCCCAGGGGACCTCGTAGAATCTTAGAATATCAGGGTTGGAAGGGACCTCAGGAGGTCATCTAGTCCAACTCCCTGCTCAAAGCAGGACCAATCCCCAACTAAATTATCCCAGCCAGGGCTTTGTCAAGCCTGACCTTAAAAACCTCTAAGGAAGGAGAATTCCACCACCTCCCTAAGTAACCCATTCCAGTGCTTCACCACCCTCCTAGTGAAAAAGTTTCTCTTAATATCCAACCTAAACCTCCCCCACTGCAACTTGAGACCATTACTCCTTGTTCTGTCATCTGCTACCACGAGAACAGTCTAGATCCATCCTCTTTGGAACCCCCTTTCAGGTAGTTGAAAGCAGCTATCAAATCCCCCCTCATTCTTCTCTTCCGCAGACTAAACAATCCCAGTTCCCTCAGCCGCTCCTCCTAAGTCATGTGCTCCAGCTCCCTAATCATTTTTGTTGCTCTCCGCTGGACTCTTTCCAATTTTTCCACATCCTTCTTGTAGTGTGGGACCCAAAATTGGACAGAGTACTACAGATGAGGCCTCACCAATGTCGAATAGAAGGGAATGATTACATCCCTCGATCTGCTGGCAATGCCCCTACTTATACAGCCCAAAATGCCTTTAGCCTTCTTGGGAACAAAGGCACACTGTCGACTCATATCTAGCTTCTTGTCCACTGTAACCCCTAGGTCCTTTTCTGCAGAACTGCTGCCTAGTCATTCAGTCCCTAGTGCCTAGTCTGTAGCAGTGCATGGGATTCTTCTGTCCTAAGTGCAGGACTCTGCACTTGTCCTTGTTGAACCTAATCAGGTTTCTTTTGGCCCAATCCTCTAATTTCTCTAGGTCCCTCTGTATCCTATCCCTACCCTCCAGCTTATCTATCACTCCTCCCAGTTTAGTGTCATCTGCAAACTTACTGAGAGTGCAATCCATACCATCCTCCAGATCATTAATGAAGATATTGAACAAAACCGGCCCCAGGACCGACCCTTGGGGCACTCCGCTTGATACTGGCTGCCAACTAGACATGGAGCTATTGATCACTACCCGTTGAGCCCGACAATCTAGCCAGCTTTCTATTCACCTTATAGTCCATTCATCCAGCCCATACTTCTTTAACTTTTCGGCAAGAATACTGTGGGAGACCGTATCAAAAGCTTTGCTAAAGTCAAGGAACACCACATCCACTGCTTTCCCCTCCTGGGCACCGCTGTCCCCTGTATCTATGAAGCCCCCAGCTCACCGGGTCCCAGAGCGCCAGCTGCCGCTCGCTCATGCGGCTGAAGCCTGTGGTGAAGATCTTGCCATCAGCCAGGAAGATGGCACGCATGGGCCGTGCTCCCTCGTGTGCACGCTCCTTCTCCTGGAGGGAGGGGGACAGCAGGCTGAGGGACGGACACTCTCCCCCCCCCCCCCCCACCTTTTCCAGGGCAAGAAGGGACCTGGGGCCACCCCCCCCCGGAACTTCAGCTCCACTGGGGTAAAGGGGTCAGGTTCACCCCCACCACCAGGGGGCAGTGACAAACTTACCCCCCATTGATGGGAGCAGCTGGTGCCTTTAAATACTCCCCGCTCCCCAGATCAGACTTCTAACACCTCTGGGCCCCACACTCAGTCAGGGGACAGAATGGGTCTGCAGAGCACAGGAGGGGAGGGGAACCACCAGGCAATGCTGCCAGGGCAGGGGAGAACCCGGGGCCATCATGTAGGAGCTGGGGGTCCAGGGTGGATCTGTCCCACCATCTGCAGCCCACACCGGGGGGCCCTGGAGGGGTCCGTACCGCCACGACCACCCCTCGGCGGGGATCCACGATGCGCACGCTCTTGTCCTTGCAGGCGGAGCAGAAGAGGCTCCCATTGTGGCTCCAGCTGACGTTGTAGATGAGGTCGGGGTGCATGCTGTCCAGGCGGTACAGCTCCTCGGCCGTGCCCACGTTCCACACGATCACCACGTTATCACAGCCTGGGGGGACCGGTCCATCACACCCCGATCCCCAGAGACAGCCCCTCCTCTCCCCCCCCAGCTCCTCAGCCATGCCCACGTTCCACACGACCACCACATTACCACAGCCTCGGGGGGCAGGAACTGTTCCCCACCGCCACCGTCCCCACTCCAGAGAGCATAAGAATGGCCACTGGGTCAGACCAACGGTCCATGTAGCCCAGTATCCTAGCCACTGCCAGCGACCAGATGTTTCAGAGGGACAGAAAAGAACAGGGAAATTATCGAGTGATCCATCCCCTGTTGTGCAGTCCCAGCTTCTGGCAGTCAGAGGTTTAGGGACACCCAGAGCATAGGGTTGTGTCCCTGACCATCTTGGACAATAGCCATTGATGGACCTATACTTTGGCCTTCACAACATCCCCTGGCAATGAGTTCCACAGGTTTGACTGTGTTATGTGAAGCACTTCCTTATGTTTGTTTTAAACCTGCTGCCTCTTAATTTCACTGGGTGACCACTGGTTCTTGTGTTATGTGAAGGAGTTGGTAACACTTCCCTATTTTCCACACCATTCATGATTTAATAGACCACTATCATATTCCCCCTTAGTTGTCTCTTTTTGATCTCTCTCTATATGGAAGCTGGTCCAGACCCCTCGTTGTTTTTGTTGCCCTTCTCTGTATCTTTCCCATTTCTAATTTTTTTTTTTGGAATGGGGAGACTAGAGCTGCACATAGTATTCGTGGTGTGGACATACCACAGGTTTATATAGAGGCATTATGATAATAAGACAAACTATCTATCCCTTTCCTAATGGTTCCTAACATTCTTTTTGCTTTTTTTGACTGCTGCTGCACATTGAGTGGATGTTTTCAGAGAACTATCCACAATGATCCCAAGATCTTTCTTGAGTGGTAACAGCTATTTTAGACCCCACCATTTTGTATGTATAGTTAGTATGTTTTCCAATGGGCATTACTTTGCATTTATCAACATTGAATTTCATCTGCCATTTTGTTGCCCAGTCACCCAGTTTTGAGAGATCCCTTTGTAAATCTTCACAGTCTGCTTTGGATTTAACTATTTTGAGTAATTTTGTATAGTCTGCACACTTTGCCAACTCAGTTTATCCCTTTTTCCAAATCACTTATGTACATGTTGAACAGCACTGCATGGGGGGCCCTGCTGTTTACTGTTCTTCACTGTGAAAACTGACTATTTATTCCTACCCTTTACTTCCTCTCTTTTAACCAGTTCCTGATTCATGAGAGGAACTCATCTGATCCCATGACTGTTCAGTTTGCTTAGGAGTCTTTGGTGAGAGACTTCTGACAAAGGCTTTCTGAAAGTCCAAGTACACTATAGCCACTAGATCTGGTCCATGTTTGTTGACACCCCTGCCCCTAAGAATTCTAATAGATTGGTGAGGCATCATTTCCCTTTACAAAAAACGTGTTGACTCTTCCCAACATATCATGTTCATCTATGCGTCTGCTAATCCTGTCCTTTACTAATTTGCTTGGGATTGAAGTTAGGTTTATTGCTTCAGAGCCATTTAAAACCAAAGCAAACAAACAAGGCTTTGCATTAACTATCCGCCAGTCATCTGGTACAGAGCCCTCCACATATAGCCCCACCTGCTCCCCTTGCTCCCCTGCAGGGGCCCTGCCTCGCCCCACCCCACACACAGAATCATGGGGAGGGGAGGCTGTACCTGCGCTGAGGAGGACATTGCGGGCGGTCGGGTGCCAGGTGACGATGCCCACGCGCTTCGAGTGCCCCTCCAGGGCCACCACGGGCTCTGTCAAGGGCTGTGTTAGTCCATTCTCTGGGATCTGCCAGACCTGTCAGGGCACAGAGGTTAGAGGGGGCCTGTGGGAAGCCTGCACCCCCTCACCCCATCAGAGAACCCTCTTGGCTGACACAAGCACCTGCTCCACCTGCCACATGGGCATGCCCTGACACACACGGGAAGGAGACAGATTGCTAATCACACC
>NC_048301.1:135092460-135104831 GCF_013100865.1 Trachemys scripta elegans | reverse complement strand
GGGGGGCCCTGCTGTTTACTGTTCTTCACTGTGAAAACTGACTATTTATTCCTACCCTTTACTTCCTCTCTTTTAACCAGTTCCTGATTCATGAGAGGAACTCATCTGATCCCATGACTGTTCAGTTTGCTTAGGAGTCTTTGGTGAGAGACTTCTGACAAAGGCTTTCTGAAAGTCCAAGTACACTATAGCCACTAGATCTGGTCCATGTTTGTTGACACCCCTGCCCCTAAGAATTCTAATAGATTGGTGAGGCATCATTTCCCTTTACAAAAAACGTGTTGACTCTTCCCAACATATCATGTTCATCTATGCGTCTGCTAATCCTGTCCTTTACTAATTTGCTTGGGATTGAAGTTAGGTTTATTGCTTCAGAGCCATTTAAAACCAAAGCAAACAAACAAGGCTTTGCATTAACTATCCGCCAGTCATCTGGTACAGAGCCCTCCACATATAGCCCCACCTGCTCCCCTTGCTCCCCTGCAGGGGCCCTGCCTCGCCCCACCCCACACACAGAATCATGGGGAGGGGAGGCTGTACCTGCGCTGAGGAGGACATTGCGGGCGGTCGGGTGCCAGGTGACGATGCCCACGCGCTTCGAGTGCCCCTCCAGGGCCACCACGGGCTCTGTCAAGGGCTGTGTTAGTCCATTCTCTGGGATCTGCCAGACCTGTCAGGGCACAGAGGTTAGAGGGGGCCTGTGGGAAGCCTGCACCCCCTCACCCCATCAGAGAACCCTCTTGGCTGACACAAGCACCTGCTCCACCTGCCACATGGGCATGCCCTGACACACACGGGAAGGAGACAGATTGCTAATCACACCGAATCCAGACTGAGCTGGCTGCCCCTGCCCCAACTCCTTCCCCCACCTAGGGCCACCCCTGCCCCCAGCCCTCTCACCATGACGGTGCAGTCCTCGGAGCCGCTGGCGATGACATGGTCATTGTGCGGGCACCAATCGATGTCCAGGACAGGGCCCGTGTGCCCACACACCGTGGGGTACGACTTATCGATGCGCCCTGTCTGGGGGAGAAGGGCAGAGTCACGGGAGATTCCTCCCCAATATACAGCCAGAGCCCCTCCACCCTGACCCACAGTCCCCTGCTATTCCAGTCATGGGCTTCCCCCACAGCTCTGCTGATGCCCCTCCATCCCAACCCGAGCCCCCCGCTATCCCAGCCCTGGACTCCTCCTACACACTTGCAATCCTGTTGATTTTTTGGGGGGAGTGGAGGGGCGTGTTTGCAGGGATGCACATGTGATGCAGCTGAGAATAAACTCATTACATCTGTGAGCTACAAAATTGCAGGACATCACCTTCCCAACTACACTGTCCCCTTAATGCCAGGGGGAAAACACCCGGGGGCACGGGGGAGTATAGTCCCTCACACAGACCCATTCTCCACCCCCACTGCTAACTGCAGCTCTCCCCATTTCCATCTCTCCTGAGGCTCAAAGCACATTAGTGTCACCAGTTCGATGAGCTGGTAGGACTCAGCTCCTGCCCCCCGTTACCCCAGTCACCTTGAGCACTGGCAGCACCATGAAGGCCCCTCCCCCACTGGCCTCCACGATCATGGCCACGAACTTGGGGTTTACAGCACAGAAGCTGCTGTCCCAGGTGACGCGGGAGACGCGGATGTCATCATAGCACTGATCATTCTTGACGGGCTGCCCGAAGACATGGCGGAACTTGCTCTGGCGCACAACCTTCCGGAACGACATGGCTGGGGGTGGGAGGGGCAAGAGTCAGAGAGGCCAGGTCTGAAATGCAGAGCCACTTCTGGGGTAGGACACAGCAGCCGATTTATAAGCACAGGACCCTTCACCCAAAGCTGAGTGGCAGCCGTCTCTGAGGTGAAGCGCAACTGTTTTATATATACAGGATCCCTTGCTCAATGCCAAGATGCAGCTGCCTCTGGGGTGAAGCCCAGAAGCTGTAACAGCACAGCCATGTTATACAAGAGTTTAAAGAGCAGGAAGTGAACCAAGTATCTAGTGCCACAGCATGGGGGAATTGGAGACAAGGTCTCCTAGAAACTGCTGCTGGAGCCTTGTGTGGGCAGTAGGGCTGGCTGCGTCCCCCTGACTCTGATCTGCAGGATGTGGGGGGAGCATCAATCCTACTACTTGGGGCACAGCCAGGAGCATAGGGCCCATGGGAAAGGGCAAGGGGTGAAGACCCTCCCACAAAATAACCCAGAATTCCTCCCTTACCAGCCCCAGAGCTTTGTAGGGCAAAGGGGCCTGTTGGGTCCGGGATGAAACCCAGCCTGATTCCCACCCGGAGCAGAAACCGATGCCCAGGGAATCAGCCACGCCCCAGAGCCAACCAGGCAAATCCCCGCCCCTGCCACAGCCGCCGGGGGGGGGGGGGGGGGGGACACACCCTGGAGACCGGAGGGCAAAATGCCATGAACTCTGCTTGGCCAGAGGGACCGAAACTGAAGGGGGGGGGGGAAGGGGGGAAACACATTGTAACCTGCGCACCCCCCCGATTTCACCATTTACCCGCAGGATTTCATTTCCCACTTCCCTGTACACCCCCCGGAACGCTCGGCGACCTCCCCCAAACCCCGGCGGCCCCCCTCACCTGGGGGCCGTACTCACCGGCTGTGCTGGGGCTGGCGGTCGGGGCCACTGCCTGGCGGATGGAGGCGCCAGGCCGGGCCGGCAGGAAGTAGAGGGGGAGGCCGCTCCCACCACCTGCGTGGGCCGGACCGGACCGGGCCGGGTCTGGGACTGGCTGCGCCGAGATCGGCCCGCCCCGCCCAGCTCGGGGGGGGAGGGGCTCAGTTGGAGGTGGGGAATGGGGATGGACCAACATGAGGGGTTGGGTCAGCGAGGGCGGGGGATGGATCAGAACAGTTGGAGGGAGATGGGCCAGCGGAAGGGGGCGGGGAATGGGGATGGGCCAACATAGGGGGTTGGGTCACTGAGGGGGGGGATGGGTCAGGACAGTAGGAGGGGGAGGGCCAGCGGGGGGGAGGGGAGAGAATGGGGATGGGCCAACATGGGGGGATGGATCAGGACAGTAGGAGGGGGATGGGTGGAGGGGAGGAGGGAATGGGGATGGGCCAACAGGAGGGGTGAGGACAGTGGGAGGGGGGACGGGCCAGTATGGGAGGAATGGGTCAGGGCCGGGAGCGATGGGTCAACATGCTGTGGGGGGGCGGGAGAATGGGCCAGTTCAGGGGAGCCACAGGGGAGCCCCATGGGGGGCTGGGCCCAGCGGCAGCTCCAGGCACCAGCACTCCAAGCGTGTGCCTGGGGTGGCAAGCCGCGGGGGGCAGCCTGCCAGTTGCTGTGGGGGCAGCAGTCAGGCAGCCTTCGGCGGCTTGCCTGAGGGAGGTCCACCGGTCCTGCGGATTCGGTGGCAATTCGGTAGCGGGTACACCAAATCCGCGGGATCGGGGACCTCCTGCAGGCATGCCGCTGAAGGCTGCCTGCCTGCCGTGCTTGGGGTTGCAAAAAAGCTAGAGCTGCCCCTGGCTGGGCCTGACTGCTGTGAACCCCCTCACACCCCAGGGACTGAGAAGATGGAGCATCCCCTTCTGGGCTCCCTCTGTCAAACCGGGGGGGGAGAGAGGCCAGTGTGTGATGGGGACTGGTTGGCTCCGGGAACCAGGGAATGGGACCCGGGGTTTTTCCCTCCAGGGGACACCGGCTCCAATCCAGATACACGGCTCTCCACGCCCCTTTGTGGAGGTCCCCCAAGAAGCACAGGACACCCTCTGCAGGAACACATTTAATAAAACCAAAAAGAGGACAAATGACATCACATGAACACATGCGTGAAGCTGGGGAGTGCGCGGGACGTACAGCCATAGGACTCTCACAGCACCCATCGCGGAGCCTGGGCCAACGGGGGCAGACCCGCTGTGGGCTGTCAGATACAGGATGTCCTTCTCACGACTGGCGTGTGATGCCTCCTCCCTGGGGGTGACAGCAGGTTTAACCCTACTCTGTCCCTAGCTGGACTGGCGCAGAGCAAAAGCTTGCTAGCATATGGGGTGCAGCAGGTGGCCAAGCAGCATCTGTACAGGTCACTCCAAGCCACATGGCCAACAAATCCACTGGTGCTGGATATGACAGCACAGCAAATGCAATGGACAATCCCGTCTCCTTGCAGCCCAGGAGGACACACACAGATGGGGTGCCCACCCTAGCCTGGCACCGCTGGGTAAAAGGAGCCCTGAGATGGGGCCGTAAAACTGCAGCAATTGTGACTGTATGAGGCGACTGGTGGCCTGTGGGATGCAGGGGGCAGAATGCGGCCCCAAGGAGGGGAGTGGAATCGGACTGCGGGGAGCTGTTGTGACTCAGACCCGTTCTGCATGGTGCTCTGCTCTTGCTGGGGTGCCTGGGCCTTAGCTACAGCTTGCTGGGCCTGCTCCACCTGTGCTAACAGAGCATGGGGCAGGTTTCAGAGGGGCAGCTGTGTTAGTCTGTCTCAGCAAAAACAGCGAAGAGTCCTTGTGGCACCTTAGAGACTAACAAATTTATTTGGGCATAAGCTTTTGTGGGCTAAAACCCACTTCATCAGATGCATTGAGTGAAAAATACAGTAAGCGGAATATATATTAGAGCACATGAAAAGATGGGAGTTGTCTTACCAAGCGAGGGGGGGGGGTCAGTGCTAATGAGTCAATTCAATTAAGGTGGAAGTGGCCTATTCGCAACAGTTGACAAGAAGGGGTGAAGGGGGGGGGGCGCGGGAGGATTACTTTTGAAGTGCTAACGAGGCCAATGCAATCAAGGTAGCCCATTTCAAACAGTTGACAAGAAGGTGTGAGTATCAGTAGAGGGAAAATTACTTTTTGTACTGACCCCTCCACTCCAAGAGCAGGGGGTTAGCTCAAGCAGTAGAGCTTTTAGCTCCCAAGGTCATGGGTTTAATCACTCCTGCCAGTGGCCTGCGTGGGAAATGGCTGCTGTTGTCCTGCTTCCTCATTCTTCACTTCAGGAATGAACTTACAGCTCCTGTGTCATCCTACTGGCGTCACTGGGCAGATCCAGACTAACTGGGGTCTGGATCCCAAGGCCCCTGCTGGATCCCCCTTTTGCCACGGAATTGCACAGCTCCCTGGAAATGTGGGTGAGCCCCTGGCTGGGGGTAGGAGAAAATGACTTCCCCCTCCAACACCTTGTAATGCTTCTCTCAGCCCCCTAGCCCACTGTCAGTGTGGCTGAGATTGCTCAGCAGGGGGACCCCTTCTCCCCTTTATCCCCCATGCCCCTACCTGTGGTCACTCACCTGGGAGCCCCTGGGTTGACATGAGCTCAGCGCATCTCCAGGCACCTCTCTTTGCCCCCACCAGGCGGGTGGGGGCAAAGGTGGCTCTGAGTCCCTAGCAGGAGGTGCTGGCGGACAGCCAGGCCCACACACTGGACACCCTGCTGGGGGAAACTGGGGAGGAGCTCTGTGTAGGAGGGGAGGGGGGGAAGGTCAGAATTAAAGAACCAGATCCCCAAGGGGTCAGAATTAAAGCCATGGGGTGTGGCTCTCTTTGGTGTGTTCTGCCTCCATGGAATGGTAGGGGGGGAGCAGTACCTGCCCCCTGGTCGGTGTGGGAAGGTGGGGATCCCCAGGCAGTCCTAAGGCCTTAATTCTGACCCTTCAGGTGTGTGGTTCTGTCAAGGCTGCTTCCCCACTTTGAACTTTAGGGTACAAATGTGGGGGCCTGCCTGAAAACTTCTAAGCTTAACTACCAGCTTAGATCTGGTCCGCTGCCACCACTCCCAAAATGATAATTCCCTTCCCTGTGTAGCCTTGAGAGACTCTTCACCAATTCCCTGGTGAATACAGATCCAAATCCCTTGGATCCTAAAACAAGGAGAAATTAACCATCCCCCTCCTTTCTCCCACCAACTCCTGGTGGATCAAGATCCAACCCCCTTGGATCTTAAAAACAAGGAAAAATCAATCAGGTTCTTAAAAAGAAGGCTTTTAAATAAAGAAAAAGGTAAAAATCAACTCTGTAAAATCAGGATGGAAAATAACTTTAAAGGGTAATCAAACTTAAAGAGCCCAAAGGAATCCCCTCTAGCCTTAGGTTCAAAGTTACAGCAAACAGAGATAAACACTCTAGCAAAAGGTACATTTACAAGTTGAGAAAACAAAGATAAAAACTAACATGCCTTGCCTGGCTGTTTACTTACAAGTTTGAAATATGAGAGACTTGTTCAGAAAGATTTGGAGAGCCTGGATTGATGTCTGGTCCCTCTCAGTCCCAAGAGCGAACAACCCCCAAAACAAAGAGCACAAACAAAAGCCTTCCCCCCACCAAGATTTGAAAGTATCTTGTCCCCTTATTGGTCCTTTGGGTCAGGTGTCAGCCAGGTTACCTGAGCTTCTTAACCCTTTACAGGTAAAAGGATTGTGGAGTCTCTGGCCAGGAGGGATTTTATAGTACTGTACACAGGAGGGCTGTTACCCTTCCCTTTATAGTTATGACAGGTTCTGATGCAGCCCCCCCCCCCCAACATACACACAGCATACACTTGGGCTGCAGCTTCTGTGTCATAGTCATGTGTGCTAAGAGGAGACTGGGCCTGCTTTCTGCAGGCCAGAACAGTCAGGCTGCAGGGGCCCAGAGTTAGGGGGGCACCTGTATCCTCAGCGCTGGGTATCTGGCTGTAGTGTGCAGAACAGCCACAGTATTAAAACACAGTGACCTTGGAGCCACACCTAAAGGCAAGATTGCCAAGCACAAATAGGCCCAAAGGGGCAGAGTCCCCTTCATCGCAGTGTCTCCTGGCACCTGTGGGTTGGCAGCTGCAGCCACGTCAGTGTTTACATTGCCTTGCCTAGGGCCTGGTGTTCCCGGGCCATTGACCTGCATGGAGCTGGGCCTGGTTTGTATCTGCTGAGGATCTGTCCCCGCTGGAGCTTGCCTAGGCTGGGGAAATGGGGCAAACTGGGCCTTGGCACTGGTGTGACTTCTCCTGGTAGCTTCCTGGATCTGGTTGCGCCTGACGAAGCTCCACCTTGCACCCATTTACACAAGGCTTAGTACTAGTGAACCTACAATTGTGCACAGACCCCCCTTCCTTGTGGCCAGGTCCTATCAGGGGAGCCAGTGACCACTCAACTGGTGACTGGAGCTGTGCCAGAGCAGGGGCTGGGCCATGGAGGGAGAGGAGAGCAGGGTCTTGCTGGCAAGGCTAGGTTGAGAAGGATGTGCTGGGCATGTCCCCGGGGTTCTTCCCTTGCTCCTCGGTGAGAGCTGTGGCAAGGGAGGAGGTCGTGTGGCGGCCGCAGCCCATGCAGATGTTGGAGCCGAAGAAGATGTAGATGAGAGGGTTGATGCTGCTGTTGAGGTTGATCAGGTAGCTGAAGTAGACCATGAAGGGGAAAATGCGATAGTTGAACTCTTGCTCCAAGGAGGCCAGGAAGAGCAGCTGGACGATCTGGAAGGGGAGGTTGAGCAGCACATAGGCCGACAGGGTGGCAGCCACGATGCGGTAGAACTGGCTGGGGGGCCGGGTGTGGCGTTGGAAGGTGCGTGACAAGGTGGCGGCATGGGTGGTCACCATGACGACGAAGGGGAAGAGTCCCTCCAGCAGCACCTCCAGCAGGCGCAGGGGGCCCTCGAACTCACCCCGGTTGTTGGAGCAGACGAGCACCCCGTCTGGATACAGGACGACGTTGGCGAAGACGAAGCCCTTGATGCTGAGCAGGGCGGCCACCAGCCAGGCACCCAGGCAAATGTAGCTGGAGAGCCACAGGGGGCGGTGGCAGCGGTACCAGAGGGGCAGCAGCACCAGCAGGCAGCGGTCCACGCTGAGGGCGGCCAGCAGGAAGAGGCTGCAGTGGTAGCTCAAGTCGGAGAGGACGTAGCGCAGGCGGCACATGGGGGTGCCCAGCACCCAGGTTTCATTCAGCAGTGTCTCTATGATCTGCATGACCGTGGTGGAGAGGAAGAGGAAGTCAGAGGTGGCCAGGCTTAGGATGAAGACGGACAGGCCCCGGCGCTTCAGCCGCCATCCTGTCAGCCAGATGATGAAGGTATTGGCGGGCAGCCCGATGCCCACCGTGGTGATCAGGATGGCTGGCCGCCATGATGCTGGTATAAAGGATTGCGTCTGGTTGGAGTGCGAGGTGTTAAATGGCTCCATCCACCGCTCCCAGCAGTCTCAGTGGTGGCAGCGCCAGGCGGGCCAACCTGCCAATTGAAGGGACATGGAAGGAATCAGGGCAGGGCCTCTTACCCAGCCATTGCCCCTAGGACATGGGCACTGCCAGCTTCATCTCCTGCAGGGGAAGCGTGGTCCAGTGGTTAGAGCACCAGGCGGAGACCTAGTTCTGCTTCTGGCCTGGGCCACCTTAAGCCAGTAACTTCCCCCTGGTGCCTCAGTTTCCCTTCCTTACTCTGAGTCTCTATACCTTGACAGCTCTTTGCAGGACGACCTGTCTATCGCAGGCTCGCCAAGTGCTAGGAATAGTGATCACATCCTTGTCTCCGGGGGAATTTTCCCCAGTTCACTGTCAGGGAGAGGCTGGCACATGTCCTGAGAAGGGAGGTGTTGGGGGTGGGGGAGGTCAGTACTCCTGGGTCCTATTCCCAAGTGTTTTGTTGCAGCCAGCTGCTCCTGTCATGGATCCTGTGTAGCTTTGGCAGCACAGGGGTTTCCGTCCAACAGCACCACACTTTTCGCTCTGATGCCTGTGGGATTAGCCGGTTTGTCAGCCCCTTTGGGGCCCCTACAGGGTGGCAGTCAGGATTAGGAATGAACCTTTGTCAATGGCATTGTGCTAGCACCCCAGCTGAGATCTGCACCCCACTGAACCAGGTACTGTGCAGAGGGACAGTCCCTGCCCTTAAAAACTCTCAATCTGAACATCAACCCATAGACAGTTTTAGAGAGGAAACTGAGGCACAGAGAGTTGGGAAACCACTTACCCAAGATCACACACTGATTTGGTGGCAGAGATGGGTCCCTGAGTCCCGATCCACTGGGCCAAGGTTGCCACCCCACAGCCCTCTCGTTATGGTACTCAAATAGCCATGTTGTCTCAAAACGCTCCCTGGCCAGCAGAGGTCACCCCGTTTTAGGGATGTTGACCTGTCTGGAGGGATCCAGCCATTACAGCCTAGCTTATTTTGGCTGGGGGCCAATATGAAAAGATTCCAGCTGGAGCACAGCTGCTTGGCTGTACAGCCACACAGATCCCTGCAAATGCATCACCCTAGCCTCCATGGGATATGTCCCCCCGGGGATCCCAGAGACATGCCCACACATACTGGCCGTGCTCCCGTAGGATGATGGCACTGCAAATGGGTCCTGTGGAACTCCCTGCCACTGGACATGTGGAACCCTGGGCCTCACCGTGTGCAGGGCCGGCTCCAGCGCAGGAAGCAGGTGCTTGGGGCAGCCAATGGAAAGGGGAGGCATGTCCAGGGTCTTTGGCGGCAGGTCCCTCTGTCCCTCTCAGAATGTGCCTCATGAGCTGAGCCTTGGCAGGCTGCCCCGATGAGCTGCCTGGAAGCAATGGGGCTGGGGACAATGGGGAGGGGAAGAGGAGTCTGTTTGGGGGAAGAACCCCCAGAGCCCGTGGAGAAGCTGGATTATTTGCCATGGAGTTCTGGGCCTGATGTGTGGGAAGATCCTAGGCTGTGTCACCAGGGTGTGGGGAAAGGGTGTCGGACTGAATGATCACAGCACCCCCTTTTGCCTTTCCTATCTATGGATCCATGAGACCATGGGGGCCCAGAGCCTGCAACCTCATGGGGTCTCTGTCCCCTCCTCACCCCACGCCGAGAACAGCCCCTCCACTCCACTGCCGCAGACACTGGTCATCACATAGAAATGCCAGTGGGTGTGACCCTGGCAGGCCAGATGCCAGCTCTTGCCCAGGCTGCAGGTGTTAACTAAGAACTGACAACCTTGCAGCTGGAGCCCAAATCAGGTCACACCTGTACGGTAGTTTTACTCAAAACAGGGATTAGTTTTACAAGAATATATTTAGTGTTTAGACTCTGTGAAATGCTTGTGAATCGCTGCCTACATTCATCTCACTTGCCATGGCGGCACTCCATGCTATAGGGAAAGATGTAAGTTTTACTTTATAACTGAAAATGTTTGGTCTGAGCTTGTGAACTCAGGCCTGGGAATCGTCCTCACGCCTCCCCCGCTCCCTCCAGATGGGGAATCCCGGACCCTCACAATACAAATGATTAGTTAATGGCCCTGTCAGACCTGGGAAATGCTATGTGCCAGGAAGCTGGTCATGTGGGCTTGGAAGCTGAATGGAAGAAATAAAATAAAGCCACAGGCAAATTTTCAATCTTTTTATTTTTTTGGCTGTTTGAACTCTGAAGCCAGAGATCTCCTGGGCTGCCTCCTGGATCCACCCTGAAAGACCCTTTGAAATGACAGCTCTCGACAACTCTGTCACTCTTAGGATTTAATGGTAACTCATTGGTATGTACATGTTTGTGTAACCCTTCTGCCAGGTGGAGCCAGCAGCAACAAGGGCTGGGTTCAGTATCTAGGGGTTCCTTTTCAACAATACAACACAAAAGCGGCTCTAGCTCCCACCCAGTGACCTGGGACAATTACACACCATCCCCGGGGCGCCTCTAAGAGGCAATACTTCCCCTCTCACAAGCACAGAGTCTGAGTGTAGCAAAAACTTTTAATAAAAGGAGGGAAATAACTCAGCATTAATTTGGGAAAACACTACTAGTGTTCATAAACACAAATGACCCACCCCCAAGTAAGTTGGTTAGTGTCCTCAGGCTCTTAAGTCCAGCAACCTAAAAGTCCTTTTAACATGCCTTTCTCTGTACCCCACTCACAGTTGCTGTCCTTGGCCAGTGCAGCCCCTGAGTTCAGAAGTTAATCCGCAGATTTCACCTCCCACCCTGTGTATGTGTGGGGGGGAGGTGTGACAGAGTAGGGAGTATTAACCTGGGAATGTTGCATGGGAGTTTTACTAGTTGGGGTTGGGGCCAGGTGACACCTTCTGCCTGGGAAACTGGACAAAGGCTGGAGGAGGAGCCGAGGGGTGTGGCTGGGTGAGACTGCTGGAGGGGGTTTCAGTTTGGAGTTGGCTGGGGAAATGGAGGGAGGCCCAGAACCAGGATTTGGGCTCCCTACTTCCCAAGATGGACCTGATTGAGGGGTCCTGTTCTCTGTACCTACAAGCTCTGTTTTACACTGTGTTCCTGTTCTAATACACCTTCTGTTTTACTGGCTGGCTGAGAGTCATGATGAATCACAGGAAGTGGGGGGTGCAGGGCCCTGACTCCCCCACACTCCAGGGGAGGAGGGAGAGAAGGAAGTACCTTACATGCCCTACTGCTCAGATACTTGCTCATCACCCGGCTGGCCACTTGCTAAGATGTCTTCAGACTCCATCTTTGACTCAGCTCTCAGTGATTTCAGCTGTTATTGGGGGAGCCTCATTGCCAATGCATACTGGATAGGCATTTACAATAGAGACACTGTCCCAAACTAGGTCGTATCAGTGTTAACAAGACACTCAATTAACCCCATTTATCACACCCTCAAGAAAAAAAGGGTCAAACATAATCTACAACTCTTACACAAAACCCAGAGCACTATCTACAAACAGCTACCTCCAGCCTGATGAGATTGTGAAGGTTAGAACAATAACAGCGTTTAAAAGAGAACTGGATAAATAATCAGAGGGGTAGCCATGTTAGTCTGTATCTGTAAAAAGCAACAGAGGGTCCTGTGGCACCTTTGAGACTAACAGAAGTATTGGGAGCATAAGCTTTTGTGGGTAAGAACCTCACTTCTTCACTTGCATCTGAAGAAGTGAGGTTCTTACCCACGAAAGCTTATGCTCCCAATACTTCTGTTAGTCTCAAAGGTGCCACAGGACCCTCTGTTGCTTTTTACAGATACAGACTAACATGGCTACCCCTCTGATTATTTATCCAGTTCTCTTTTAAACGCTGTTATTGTTCTAACCTTCACAATCTCATCAGGCTGGAGGTAGCTGTTTGTAGATAGTGCTCTGGGTTTTGTGTAAGAGTTGTAGATTATGTTTGACCCTTTTTTTCTTGAGGGTGTGATAAATGGGGTTAATTGAGTGTCTTGTTAACACTGATACGACCTAGTTTGGGACAGTGTCTCTATTGTAAATGCCTATCCAGTATGCATTGGCAATGAGGCTCCCCCAATAACAGCTGAAATCACTGAGAGCTGAGTCAAAGATGGAGTCTGAAGACATCTTAGCAAGTGGCCAGCCGGGTGATGAGCAAGTATCTGAGCAGTAGGGCATGTAAGGTACTTCCTTCTCTCCCTCCTCCCCTGGAGTGTGGGGGAGTCAGGGCCCTGCACCCCCCACTTCCTGTGATTCATCATGACTCTCAGCCAGCCAGTAAAACAGAAGG
>NC_048301.1:135047764-135083018 GCF_013100865.1 Trachemys scripta elegans | reverse complement strand
CATCAGCCATACCATCAGGGGCTCGTTCACCTGCACATCTACCAATGTGATATATGCCATCATGTGCCAGCAATGCCCCTCTGCCATGTACATTGGCCAAACCGGACAGTCTCTACGCAAAAGAATTAATGGACACAAATCTGACATCAGGAATCAAAATACTCAAAAACCAGTGGGAGAACACTTTAACCTGTCTGGTCATTCAGTGACAGACCTGCGGGTGGCTATATTACAACAGAAAAACTTCAAAAACAGACTCCAAAGAGAGACTGCAGAGCTAGAATTGATATGCAAACTAGACACAATCAACTCCGGTTTGAATAAGGACTGGGAATGGCTGAGCCATTACAAACGTTGACTCTATCTCCCCTTGTAAGTACTCTCACACTTCTTATCACACTGTCTGTACTCGGCTAGCTTGATTATCACTTCAAAAGTTTTTTTTTTTTTCTTTTTCTCTTAATTAATTGGCCTCTCAGAGTTGGTAAGACAACTCCCACCTGTTTATGCTCTCTGTATGTGTGTATATATATCTCCTCATTATATGTTCCATTCTATATGCATCCGAAGAAGTGGGCTGTAGTCCACGAAAGCTTATGCTCTAATAAATTTGTTAGTCTCTAAGGTGCCACAAGTACTCCTGTTCTTCTTTTTGTTCTGTCTGTTACTACTTGGAACCACTTAAATCCTACTTTCTGTATTTAATAAAACCACTTTTTACTTATTAATTAACCCACAGTATGTATTAATACCTGGGGGGGGGGGGGCAAACAGCTGTGCATACCTCTCTATCAGTGTTATAGAGGGCGAACAATTTATGAGTTTACCTTGTATAAGCTTTATACAGGGTAAAACGGATTTATTTGGGTTTAGACCCCATTGGGAGTTGGGCATCTGAGTGTTAAAGACAAGAACACTTCTGTTAGGTGCTTTCAGTTAAGTCTTCAGCTTTGGGGCAAGTAATTCAGACCCTGGGTCTGTGTTGGAGCAGATGGGCGTGTCTGGCTCAGCAAGACAGTGTGCTGGGGTCCCGAGCTGGAAGGGAAAGCAGGGGTAGAAGTGATCCAACCCATCAGAGTTGGCTTCTGGGTAACCAGTGAGATATTATAGAAGCTGTTTTGTGCTGGTTTGGTAAATCTAAGTATTGGAATATCCACCAGCTTTGGGGATTGTCTGCCCCATTCTTTGCAGTTCACCCTAATTGAGTGACCTCAGTTGGCTCCTCTGGGACTCCGGTCACAGCCCCACTCCCTAGCCAGCCCATCTGGCATCTCCTATCCCAGTCAAAAATTCAACTCAACAGAAAAAAACAAGATCTGTTCAGGCCAGATCACCAGAGGAAGTGAACAGCTTATCAGCCACCTAGAACAAGTGCCAGCAAGGTTTATCAGATGTGCAAGAGGATGCAGCCCCACAATACCCTGGCCCTATCTGTTAGTGGTTTCCCCTTATCACTGTAGGGGAATATGCTAAGCTCAGGAGAGAGGGTAGCTGCCACACGAGATAGTAAGGCGACAGAAGCAGCTCCTTATCCGGCATCTGCAAAGTAAGGGATCCATGAGCACAGATCTAGAATCCTCTGGGGCCTCCAGCCAGGAATCCATGGGCATGATGAAAGCAGAACAGACTACAAGGCACGGGAGGCTGGCTAGGTCCCATGTGCAATATGTAGTGCTGGGCTGAGCCCTACCCTACTGGAAGGGCCAGGCTGATAGTAGTATCTAGTGCAGTGGTTCTCAACCCGCAGGCTGCTTGTGGCCCAATCAGCACACAGCCACAGCACATGTGACATCCTCAGGGTAGTATATATCCCCATATAGGTAGTATATATGTTCTGTGGAAGTAGGACATCCCCATATAGGTAGTATATATGTTCTGTGGAAGTGGCCCACATAACACCTAGGGAGCTGCATATGTGGCCCACCACGGAAAATAGGTTGATAACCACTGACCTAGTGTGCTACTACCCATACCCACGGCAGCCCTGGCTCCCCCATGCACCTGGAGAACTGAGGCCTAAAGAGATACAGGAACCTGCCCAAGGTCCCACATGGAGTTTTTGGCTGAGCTGGGCTTGAACCCTGGCCTCCTGAGGCCCAGTCTAGTGCAGTAACACCCAGGGCACAGTTAGACCCCAGCTGAGAGGCTCTTGCAGGGCTGGCCCCATCGCCCAGGGAGGTCTGTTGCCCTGGACAGGATGCCAGGGCAGAGCAAGGCTGGGCATGAGGGTGCAGGGCTTTGGATGTGTGGTCCCTGGAGGGGAGGATGAGAACTCACCACCACAGCAACCACTAACTGTTCCCCTAGGGCAGCCCCAGCAGAGTGGCGGAGGGGAGGATGGGCCCTGGAGAGGGTAAGTTCTGGGGTCCCCTCTGGGGTGGGGGAAGCAAAGGATATATAAGGATCTGTGAACCTCACTGTACTCCAGCACCCTCAGTCCCATCCTTGCTGCATCTGAGTGTCAGCTCATCAGTGGCGGATTTAGAGTTAGTGGGGCCTTGTGCACAGCTTCATTGTCGGCCCCCCCCCCAGGAACCAGCCAAGAAAAAGAACATTTTATCTCCCCCCAGTTTTTCATTTTTTTCTTCATCTTCCGCCTATATTATAAGTAATGGGAAGTAAATGAAAATAAAGTGACTGACCCCCACAACCCCTACTGAACCCCAACCCCCTGCCTGAGCCCAGCTGCGCTGCCGGCCAGGATTCAGGGGCAGGTTGTCAGATGAGATTTGTCCTGCATTTTGGGGGCCCCTGTTGTTGGGGGCCCTGTGCCACCGCACGGGTTGTTTCATGGTAAATCTGGAGGATGGCATGGACTGCACTCTCAGCAAGTTTGCAGATGACACTAAACTGGGAAGAGTGGTAGATACGCTGGAGGGTAGGGATAGGATACAGAGAGACCTAGACAAATTAGAGGATTGGGCCAAAAGAAATCTGATTAGGTTCAACAAGGACAAGTGCAGAGTCCTGCACTTAGGACAGAAGAATCCCATTCACTGTTACAGACTAGGGACCGAATGGCTAGGAAGCAGTTCTTCAGAAAAGGACTAGGGGTTACAGTGGACGAGAAGCTGGATATGAGTCAACAGTGTGCCCTTGTTGCCAAGAAGGCTAATGGCATTTTGGGCTGTATAAGTAGGGGCATTGCCAGAAGATCGAGGGATGTGATCATTCCCCTCTATTCGACATTGGTGAGGCCTCATTTGGAATGCTGTGTCCAGTTTTGGGCCCCACACTACAAGAAGGATGTGGAAAAATTGGAAAGAGTCCAGCGGAGGCAGGGCCGTTGCTTCCATTTAGGCGACCTAGGCAGTCACCTAGGGCACCAGGATTTGGGGGGCAGCATTTTGCCGCCCTTGGCGGCAATTCGGTAGCAGGGGGATCCTTCCGCGCTCTGGGTCTTCAGCAGCAATTCTGCGGCGGGTCCTTCACTCGCTCTGGGACCTGCCGCCTAAGTGCCCCGAAGACCAGGAGCACGGAAGGACCCCCCCGCCACCGAATTGCCGACGATGACCGGGAGCGCAGAAGGACCCCCGCCTAGGGCGCCAAAAACTCTGGCGCCGCTCCTGAGCAGAGGGCAACAAAAATGATTAGGTGGCTGGAGCACATGACTTCTGAGGAGAGGCTGAGGGAACTGGGATTGTTTAGTCTGCAGAAGAGAAGAATGAGGGAGGATTTGATAGCTGCTTTCAACTACCTGAAAGGGGATTCCAAAGAGGATGGATCTAGACTGTTCTCAGTGGTACCTGATGACAGAACAAGGAGTAATGGTCTCAAGTTGCATTGTGGGAGGTTTAAGTTGGTTATTAGGAAAAACTTTTTCACTAGGAGGGTGGTGAAGCACTGGAATGGGTTACCTAAGGAGGTGGTGGAATCTCCTTCCTTAGAGGTTTTTAAGGTCAGGCTTGACAAGCCCTGGCTGGGATGATTTAGTTGGTGTTGGTCCTGCTTTGAGCAGGGGGTTGGACTAGATGACCTCCTGAGGTCCCTTCCAACCCTGAGATTCTATGATTCTATGATTAACCACAATCTGGGGAGGTGGGACCTGAGTATAATCCCCCCCCTCCTTGCTCCAGGGCCCCACCCCCTGAACCCCATAGGGGAGAATGCTGTGGGGAAGGAGGCCCTGGGAGAGGATGTGCTGGAGGCCTTGGTTATACCCATTGCTGGTGTCAGGGCACTGATTCAAAGCTGCACAACACAGAGGCACCCAGGATTACAAGACAGGTGGTGAGAAAACTCCTTACTGATCTGGGTTGAACCCCCAAGCATCACACCAGTGTAGTCAAACAAGATTTACACACACAGCTTGCTATCTGACTGGGGTTTGCACTTCAAGCACAGGTAAAATCCCTGGTGTGCCCACACCTCGAATACTGCTCTGGTTCAGAGTTTTAAAATGTTAAATATAAAGTAATGCAAAAATCATGTTAGAATTGGAAAATGTACAGAGAAGGGCAACAAAAATGATGAGGGGTCCAGAACAGTTTCCACATGAGGAGAGGTGGAAAAGCCTGGGACGGTGAAGCTTGGAAAAGAGACTAAGAGGGGAGATGATAGAGGTCTATAAAATCATGACTGGTGTGGAGAAAGTGAATAGGGAAGTGTTATTTATGTTTTCACATAACATACCAATGAATTTCAGCAACTTCACCCACTGAAATGACTAGGCAGCAAGTTTAAAACAAACAAAGTATTTCTTCACATAATGCACAATCAACCTGTGGAAAACATCTAGGGTGACCAGATGTCCCGATTTTATAGGGACAGTCCAGATATTTGGGGATTTCTCTTACATAGGTGCCTGTTACCCCCCACCCTCTGTCCTGATTTTTCACACTTGCTATCTGGTCACCCTAAAAACATCCCCTGGCAATGAGGTGAAGGCCAAAACTATAATAGGGTTCAAAAAAGAACTAGATAAGTTCATGGAGGATAGGTTCATCAATGGCTGTAGTAAGATGAGGCCCTGAAACATAAACTCTTGCATCAGAGGCCTGGTATGAAGCCTAAGGCCTGAACTAAAGTAATGATCAAGACTTTGCTACCATAAAGCAAAGTTAAGCAGTGAGCAAGAGGCAGGCCCTGCTCACAGGGCAAGAAGAGGGCTGATGTTGCAAAAATACACATCCCTAACAGGTACTGGGCACTAGTTATGGAAACATGTGCCAGGATGGTACCAGAACACTCCGGTACTAGCACATTCCCCACAGATAACAGGAACAGGCTGACCTATCCTAAAGACAGGGGCAGGAAGGTAATATGGTAGAGTTGTTGTGTGAGAAGCGGCACCCTCATACATAGAGGGGTTGCACCTCTATGCGTCAGGATTGATATGTAACTTGTTTGTACCTGTGTATAAGAATGCATCCCTGGGGTGGTGTCTTTGTCCAGCCTAGGGGGCAGTGGAGTGTTCCACCACTAACTGAGCTGTGTCATTGTCAGGGAGCACATATGTACTGTGGGAAAAAAAGAACTGGGGGCCTTCTTTTTAATAACCTGAGTAACACCGAAGGCCCAAATTCAGACCTTCTGACAGAGGCTTGGTACATGACTAAGCTGTACAATTCCCTGCCAAACTCGGTCAAGGGTCATGACCAGAGGACCGGGGGGGGGGGGGGGGGGGAAGGAGGGAAAGAATAAAAAGCCCCAGCAGCAGCACTAATGAAATATGTTCATGGCTGATGAAATATAATAACCGCTTGTGTGAAGCAATAGGTAACTTTAGCTAAATGCAAACTGACTAAATGCAGCTTCTCCTTTGGGTGATCTGTGACCCACTCCGTGATTCCAGCTAAATGCAAGGTAGCCAGTCATGGTTTTCTTCTGGATGCTCTGTAACCTCCCCGAATTTCTAGCTAAATGCAAAACTAGCCAATTAAATACCTTCTTTAAGCATCCTGTCAACCACTCCCCGGTACACTGACCGTAACATCCGGAAGGTACTATGCACCCTGCCGAGAATATACCCCGAATGAATGTCAAGCACTGCTCATATCGGAAGCCACCAAGAAGCGCCTCTCTACCCAAATAAACACCCAATTCTCGGAAAATAATTAGGAAGGTACCGGGAAAGGGGGACTGACCCCAACTCTTATTTCTTGCAAATGACATATAATTTGTACTGTGCTTGCGGTTTAACGAAATAAAGACACCCTGCATGCTGACCTAGGGGTGTTAGTCTTCGGACTGCACCCTAGTGCACTGGTATGTATGTCAATAAACTGGCCTCAGGCTTGAGTCTGTAAACTAAAATCAATGCGTGGGTGTCTTTGACCACGACAGTACTGTTGGTGTCACTAGGCATAGCTACCAGGTAACTTGGGAGAGTGGAAGGCCAAAAGTGCTGATGAAGCTCTTCTGCTCTGGGCCTACCTGAACCACAGAACTCCATCTTGTGAACTCTCACCTACTTCTGTGCTAACTACTTATATGCTGAAGCAGAAATGTAAGGGTCAGCTTTTCGAGCAGATGGCTGCTGTTTTGCTCACTCACAAACACAGTAGAGATAAGATGAGGGAAGACTGCTGCACAGGCCTTGCAAGGCCAAGAGATAAGCAGGCGAAGGGAATGTTTCTAACATGCACACTGTGTACCTGCTGTAACTGTTGTCTGGAAGGGAGGGGTAAGGGTGAAATAGACAAAGGCTTGCACAGAAATTGCTTGGAATATAAAAGGGAAAATTTGTTTGTATTTGTTGCACTTGATTTGAGACATGCTGGTCTCCTAGTGCCATTTCAGAGCTCTGAAATAAACTTGGCTTGCTTTCTCCCCTCGGTGTCTTTATTGGTGCCAAGCACACCGGGCAACGAACCTCGCTGTTTGCCTCCTCGGGCCTTTTGGGCTGGCAACAGTACTAGCAGAACTGTAGACATCTGATCCGGGGAGCTAGAGACTGTGTTTCGTTTGACAGTAAACCTGGCTGGGTGCCTTCATACCTTATCAAAGTCTGTAGTCATTGGGGGTTCTCTCAGGGTCTGCTGTGCCAGTGATCTGCAGAGCTGGGGCAGCACACAGAGGGAACACACGCACGCAGCCGACTGTTATCAACATTGAATAGAGCAGAGCACCACCCTGGTGATGTCTGACAACAATGGCTAATAGCCAGGATGGGCAGAGGTGCAACCCAATGCGCTGGTGTCCCTAGCCTCTGACTGCCAAAAGCTGGGACTGGATGACAGGGGATGGCTCACTGGATAATTGCCCTGTTCTGTTCATTCCCCCTAGGGCATCTGGCATTGGCCACTGTTGGCAGAGAGGATACTGGGCTAGATGGACCATTGGTCTGTTTGGGCTTTTTTTGTTTTGTAAAATAGTTGTAAGTGATGCCAAGTACAAATCAAAGAATGGTTACAGTTTGATTATTTTGTGTTTATTTCAGGTGTGGAAATAGAACAAAGGAAGTTTCAAATGAGTGACAGTGAAACAACGGCAAAGTTAGAGCTGGCTAGTCTGGAAAGGGAGGAAGAGGTGTTGAGCAAGCAGCACGAGGACACCAGAATAAGAACCTGAACAATGAGAGAGCAAGTGTGAATACCCAAAATGGGCAGTGGAGCGAAGAGCCAAAGAAGCACATCGGTGGGCCCTGGAATTGGAAGCGGCTGCCCACCAATGAGCGATGGAGCTGAAAGAGCAGGAAAGGTGTGGACAGATTCCCCCTGACCCACAGGTGCTCTCTCTCCCCAAGGGACACCCAGCTGGGATAAGCTGTGCTCTGCATACAGAGGAGTAGACCGTATTAGGGAATTCCTTACCACTTTTGAAAGGCTCTGTGAGGTCCATAAAGTTCCAGACAGAAGAACAACGCAACGTTGATTACTAAGCTCTCAGGTAAAGCATTGGATGTATTTAATGAGATGCCAATTGACCAGGCTTTGAAATATGATGAATTTAAAAAGGGTGCATTGCATACATCTGATGAAGTGGGTATTCACCCACAAAAGCTTATGCTCCAATATATCTGTTAGTATAGAAAATCATGAGTGATGTGGAGAAAATAGATAAGGAAAAGTTATTTACTTATTCCCATAATACAAGAACTAGGGGCCACCAAATGAAATTAATAGGCAGCAGGTTTAAAACAAATAAAAGGAAGTTCTTCTTCACACAGCGCACAGTCAACTTGTGGAACTCTTTGCCTAAGGAGGTTGTGAAGGCTAGGACTATAACAGCGTTTAAAAGAGAACTGGATAAATTCATGGAGGTTAAGTCCATTAATGGCTATTAGCCAGGATGGGTAAGGAATGGTGTCCCTAGCCTCTGTTTGTCAGAGGGTGGAGATGGAGGGGAGGAGAGAGATCACTTGATCATTACCTGTTAGGTTCACTCCCTCTGGGGCACCTGGCATTGGCCACTGTTGGTAGACAGGATACTGGGCTAGATGGACCTTTGGTCTGACCTGGTACGGCCGTTCTTATGTTCTATAAGGTGCCACAGGACTCTTTGTTGCTTTTTACAGATCTAGACTAACACAGCTACCCCTCTGATACTGTGTATAAATAGTGTGTTTTGATGAGAAAATGGGCCAAGGGGACAGGGGCAGAGAATTAGGACCAGTTCTTTGATCTCTTCACCCAGGAACAGTTCCTGAGCATGTTGTTCTGAAGAGATCAGGCAAGCCATTTGGGAAAAGTCTCTGGATTCTATCCAAAAAGCAGCTGATCTCCCTGATGATTATGTGCAAGCTAGAGCATCTGGCGAGTGCAAACTGCAAAGGGAGGGGCGGAAGTCCAGCGTAAAGGGGGGATCCTGGTTTACCTCTGGGAAAAAGAAGCATGGTTGGGAGCCCAGGCACTCACCTTGGGAATCTCACTCGCAGACCCGCTGTATGAGGGAATGCGTTACCTATGGGAGTGACTGAGCGCATGAGACAGGCTTGCACTAAGTGAAAAGAAACTAAGCCCATTGTCATATTTAAGGGGTTCAACCCAGACCAGCGAGAGGTTGTCACTGTCTGCCCTGTAACACTGGGTGTCTTAAATGTTCTGCTGCAAGCATGCAGTTCCCTGAGTGTCTGTGCTGTGCCCCCCTGTTCAGCTATCTGGCCCCAGCAGCCTGCCTACAACACAACAGCAGAACCGTAACTAGGTATTTTTGTGCCCGAGGCAAGAATATAAAATTGCGCCCTCCCCCAGGGCCGGCTTTTTGGCGGCAATTCGGCAGCGGGTCCCTCAGTCCCTCTTGGAGGGAAGGGCCTGCTGCCGAATTGCCGCCGAAGAATGAATGAAGGGGTGGCGGTAGAGCCTGTGATTTTGGGACGGTCTAACTCATGATTTTTGACTGCTTGGGCTGGTAATGTTGCTTCCAAGATGGTCTTTGGTTCCAGTCCAGTTCCAATCCAGAGAGGACTCACAGGTTAAGAGAGGAGGGAGGTGCTGGATATCAGCAGTGACCACTAAGGATCAGCATGTGTCCTGAGAATGCTGGGAGTTCAGGTCTGCAGGGCAGGATCAGGGGTGGCAGGTTTGTAGAAATTTGGTGGCTGGGACTGGGTGCTGGGGTGCTGGAGGGGCTCAGAGCTTGGGCGGAGGGTTGGGGTGCAGGGGGGTGAAAGCTGACTGGGGGTGTGGGCTCTGGGGTGGGGCAGGCTGGGGATGAGTTTGGGGTGCAGGCAGGCTGCTCCTGGACAGGGGCCAGAGAGGAGGACTCCCCCAAGCCCTTTCCCTGCCGGCAGCAGCAAACTCTGGGGGAGGAGCCCCCCTTTCCTGTCCCCCCAGCAGCACACTCACCCCACCACTGTCACTGCATGTGCTCCTAGGGACCCTCTCAGGTCCAGGAATCTCCCTCGACTCCCCCGTGGTGGGTGCTGGGGGGCGCTGCGTGCGCCTCCTTCCCTGCTGTTGCCCCTTACTGTAGCCTCACGGGGGGTGGGGGATGGGGCTGCCTCCTTGCCCAGCATGGGGCAGGAGCGGTGACTGCAGGTGGGGGGCCCCCCCCTGTGCTGCTGGAAGGTCCCATTGGAAAATGAAAGGGTCTGAGGGGGAAGGGCAGCCTCAGAGTCAGTCTGCCCTGGCAGTGGTGTTGGGGGCACTAGAACCCTGCAGCAACTGCTGCTGCAGGCAGCATGGAGCTGCTCTGCTCCGGGGCCGGGAACGGGGGAGTAAGTCGGGGCTGGGGGACACTCGGGGGAGGCACGGGGGGGGGCAGGGGGGGCTGGGGGGGGGTCACCTGGGTTATAAATATCTCTGTGCCAGCAGCTTTTTTTTCCCTTTCTCTCCACCACTTTCTGTGACCCCCCCCCCGGCTTTGTGTGCCCGAGGCAAGTGCCTCACTCGCCTCGTCCTTGTTACGGCACTGCACAACAACCCCACCCTGGGCTCCACCAGCCTTGGTTACTACTTGCAGGGTGACCCCAACACCTCCCAGTCCCAAATTTCCCCCAAACCATCTGCCCTGAAATGTCCAGCCCTCTCCTGGAACACTCCAGGGAGTAAGAAGGTCCACTGCTCCTTTAATGAGAGAAAAGCTCAGCTTTGTGCTTAACTGGCGTTAGCAATCACTTCGATTCAAGCACAGCTCATGGTTTGTTCAGATTACAAGTAAAGCAAGTTAATTAACAAAGAGACAGAGGGTCTCTATGAATTCAGGTACAAGGGATAAAGACAAAGTGGATACAAGCAAATAAAAGTAAAATACACTTTCCAGTGGCTAAGACTTAACGAGCTACAGCCTTGGTTCAGGGTGTATTTCTTTCCAGCCATGTGTCTCTCTCTCTCTCTCTCTCTCTCTCAGGACCTTCCACTGAAGTACAGGGGGCTGGTGTCCCTTGTCTTCCTAGGTCTTTGCCTAAGCAGGTTTCTCACCTATGTTCAATTCCCAGGAGAAGTCAACCCCCTTGGTTGAAGGGCCCATCATTCTCAGCTTGCAGGAGCTCTGGCCCCTTGTGTCTGTCCAGTGATGGATGCAATGTTGGCTTCTTCTGTCTCCTTAGATCTTGCTAAACTCATTGTTTTCTCCCCAGGCTCAGGATGACCTCATGCTGTTCTTCCTGTCCTGTGGTTTTCCCATCCTCCTGCTGGCTCATGTGTAAATTGGGCTTTTATTGCTTTTGGTCATATATTGCTTAATTTTCTTGGTGACGGGTAGCCAGCTGCCTTCCCTCCTGTCTGGGGAAAAAAAAAACATTTCTCCCTTTATCTGGTCACAGATTTTAAAGCATGATATCAGTGAGCATCCATAATTCCCCATAGAGTGTTAATACTGACATCTCACAATGATATCAATCATCAGTTTGTCATTAGCTTTCATAAAAGACCTTTGTTGATACGCTTTGGTAATATTGTGGATAATCAGTTGATTCATTTGAGGTCCGGACCCCCTGTCTTTACAGCTAAGATGCTATCTCCCCCACTCGCTAGGTTGACGGCTTTGTTTACCTTTTATGTAAAGGTGCCTTCGTTGACTCTGCCTGAGGGTGAGGCTGGTCAGACACACAAACATCCATTTCTTTGTCCAGGGCAGACTGGGCTTATGCATTGCTTGCCAAACATATTTTAAGAACATAATTCTGGCCTATATTTATGACTCTTTCTACAGATCCAGACATACATCACCCAAGGATATTAATGATCAGAGAGCTGTTTGTTTTTCCAATGATATCATACATGCCACCTTTTGGCTCTAGAGCGTGACAACTGTGTGTTAGGTGTAGCGAGTGTGTCAGGTGTGCCAAGAGTCGCTGACACAGAGTTTGAACCATAACCGGGTCTGTGTGTCACACCTATGTCTTGTCCGGCCCAGGTTAATACAGCTGTCATTAACACAGAGGTGTTTGAGGGATGCCTGATGAATTTTGTGAGGTCTCCACCAATGGAGTTTATGAAAGATGAATGGTAAAGAATGCCGAGGGTGGAGACAGTGGGGCCCAGATTTCTCTGGTCAGAGAAAGGATGGTGAGGGACTGTGACAAGCTGCAGGGAGGAAGGGTAGATCTCCTGGCACTGGGACAATAGAAAACTCCTGTGCCTTTGCTAAAGTGCATTTGGAGTCAGGGGGATCAGGGGGCCATGGACCCATCACTTGTTACCAGCCATAAGGGGGAGTGATGGGGGGAGGAAAGGGGGCATAGAGGAGCAAGTGAAGGCTGGGGGCTTGGGAAGATGGGGCAGTGCAAGGATGGGGTTTGGGGAGAAGGGGCAATGCGTGGCATGAGGGGGGGTGGGGCCACAGTTTGGGTGCTCATAGTCCCCCCACTTTGAGATAGTTTCCCCTGCTCTTGTTTGGAGTGAGAAGGTTTGGTGGGTACCTTAAAAGCAGAAGGGCTGGTGGGAAAGAATGGCTGAACGCTGATGAAAGCTGTTAATGCCGTAACCTGCTGCAAAAACGCAATGTTCTGCTCCCAGAAGGAAATGGTAAAGACCAAGAAACCACTGGGAGCAGCGGGGAGGGTGCAGCCAGCTCGAGCTCAGCAGGAGAAAGCAGTATGCTTTCAGGTGTGGGAGAGGTTGATACCAAGTGCCATGTAGCAGAGGAAAGCAGAATAGCCTCGGGGCTGGGCTGGGTGGGGGAGTTAACCCCTGTAACTGAAGACACTGTCCCAGCTAGCAGCTGCCAGCCTGGAGCAGAGAGCGGCCCCAAC
The DNA here is from genome assembly GCF_013100865.1 of Trachemys scripta elegans. NCBI lineage: Eukaryota > Metazoa > Chordata > Testudines > Emydidae > Trachemys > Trachemys scripta. Next base: position 135,070,441 of record NC_048301.1, on the reverse strand, counting down.
TCTAGAAAGCATCCAGGGCCACCCCTCGGGAACCCCAGGGAGAGGAAGCAGAGAAAGGGTTTCTGAAGAGTCAGGAAGGTTGTACGGGGAAGCTCCTGGGGAACAACAAAAGCCCTGGGAAACCTTACAAGCAGACTTGTGCCTCCCCAGTGCCTGTTGGGGGTGGTGGTGAATAGTTGCAGGCCTGCAACTGCCCTTTGGCTGGGCATGTGGGAGCACAGAGGCCCCATGAGGGGTTAAAGAAGGATGGATTTTTACTTGTCAGGGATGGAGAGTGATGTGAGAGACTATTGCAGATCTTGGGACAAATGCCAGTAGTAAGAGACCTGAAGGACCCCAGTGAGTTCCTCTGCACCCTTTGCTGCTGACACAAGACACATTTAAGCATTGGACACTGTGGGTTCTATGCCTACCCAAAGGGGAAAGAATATCTTGGTTATAGTGGATTTGCCATTGGGTATCCAGAGGCAGTAGCTCTAACACAGGGGGCCCTCCCCAGCAGGGGGTGCTGGGACACTAGGGAGGGGGAGGAGCCTGCACTGCCCAGCCCGCCCTCCCCAGCAGGGGACCCCCAGTTTCTCCAGGCAGGACTGGGTAGTGGCCCAGGGGTGTGGAAATGAGTTTCTAGGCCAGGCTGTGAAAGCTGGGAAGAGTGAGTGAGGAGAGGGGGCAGCAGGAGTGGTAGGGATGGGCACAACAGGGGGAGTGTAGGGGGAAGGCGAGCTGTGTGGAGAGGAGGGCAGTGGGCAGGCGAGAGAGCTGGGCAGACAGCAGAGTGGGAAGGGGACAGGGAGCTGTGGGTGGTGCAATGGTAAGGGAAGGGAAGCAAGGGGAAGGGCGGGCCAGGGGTGAGGAGGGGAAGGGAGGGGAGGGGGGAAGGGGAGTTTTGAGGAGTGGAGGGGAGGGAGAGCTGGGGGTAGGAGGTGTGATGAAGTGGGGGATTGTCATGTGTTTTCCTTGTTTTTCCAATGGTTTGCAGCAGAGGGGGTGGGACTCCCTTTCCCTGGGTGTTACTGGTTTAACGAGGTGATGGGAGAGGGAGTTGTTGTTACAGAGGACCAGCGAGGGAACTTGGGACCCAAGCCAATGGCCTGTAGAATGGATAGCCCAGCGACTGGTGACCTGGAGGCCCAGCTCAGGAGTCGCAGCCGGTTCTGGCCAGTTCTGGGAGGACAATGGGCTGCAAAGAGAAGACACTGCTCCCCCGTGGGACCTGTCCCTGGTGCAGAGAGACCCCCCCCCACACACTGTTCCCCCCCATGGCACCCCACCCCGGACCCAGAGAGACCTAACCAGCCGGTTCCAGCCAGAGGGGGCCAGAGGACAGAGGAGAGGAGAGGAGGTCCAGGCAACCCTGTTTACCTGGAAAGAAGACAATGGACAGAGGTGGGGCTTGGGGGAGGTGATATCAGATGCCCAGCTTGGAAGCAGGGGGGCTCAGGACTGGAGAGAGAGAGCAGGCAGGACCCACCTGGATGCAGTGGAGACTTGGATGTACTGTGCTGAGGGAGGCCAGGTCTGAGGGCCCTGAGAGTTTCCTATGCTGTGTTCAGATGCTCAATAAACCCTCCTGTTTTACGCTGGCTGAGTGTCGCTCCAGTCTAGAGGATGGGGTTGCATTATTCCCTTTGAGGAGTGGAGGCCCTGGGGGTCCAGAGCGAGTGGCCTCCTTGAGGGGGCCCACAGCGAGAAACAGGTGTGCTAAGGCTCTGAGAAGTGCGGCTCCAGGAGGTGGGACGGCGCAAGGACAGGGCTCCGGGCGAAGGGGCAATGCCTGGCATGAGGGAGGCGGGGCCACAGTTTGGGTGCTCATGGTGCCCCCATTTTGAGGTAGTTTCCGCTGCTCTCAGAGAAGGGCTGTCTCACTGAAGGGGGTTCCCCCCATGGACCGCACGGGGGGGGTGGGCTTGATCTGTGAGCCCGTGACAAGAAGGCAGTAGGGAGAGGAGGGGGAGCTGTGGGGAGGGACAGTTGTGGGGAGGGAGAGCTGAAGAGTTGTGGGGAGGGGATAAGGAGGGGAGAGGAGCTGGGGGGCAGTAGTGAGGGGAAGGGGAGCCATGGGAGGTAGTGGGGAGGGGATGAGGAGAGGAGAGGAGGGGGAGCCGTGGGGGGCAGTGGGGAGGGACAGGGAGCTGGGAGATGCCAGGGGGCATCGGTGGGAGGCAGCGATCCATACTGGTGGGGCTGATGCTGGAGCAGCTGAGCTGCCAGTTTCCTGCCTGTAATCCCAGCTAATTGGCTTTGCCCCCCCAGCCCTGGTGCTCCTGGAGGTGGAGGTGGGGAAATAAGAGGATTTCTCTGACTCCTTCTTAAGGCCCTGCCCTCCCGTCCCCTCGCTCTGTGCCTGTCCTGGAGCCGCCTGTCCCAGAGCCGGCTGCCGCGCCCCGGTGCCCGGCCCCATGCCCCACAAGCGGCCTGACGAGGTCGAGTCGGAGACATGCAAAGGGGGTCAGGACCCGAATAAGGGGGAGCAGGCGCCCCTTAAGGAGGAGGAAGAGCCCAAAGCCAGCAAGAGCCCTGGCTCCGAGTCACGCCGCAGCTCCCACTCCAGCCACGGGCGCAAGCACGGCAAGAAGCATCACGCCAACGGCCATGCCGATGCCAACAAGGCCTACTCGCCCTTCCTCAACACTGTCTTCGGCAGGGTGCGCTGGCCTGGGGTGGGGAGCGGGGGCAGAGCAGGATGGGGGCACCAGGGAGGCAGGGCATGAGGACACTGGGTGTGGGGCAGGGCATAGGGGTTCTGGGAGTGGGAGGCAGGGCATGGGGCTCCAGGGTGGGGCATGGAAGTGCTGGGTGTGGGGTGGGGATGGGGCACTGGGGGGGGGGCAGGGATGGGTACATGGGAATGGTAGCAGTGATGGGGCACAGCATGGGGGTTTGCAGAGGGCAGGGCATGGGGGGCAGAGTGGGATGAGGACATGGGGGTGGGATGGGGCAGGGCATGGAGGCACAGGGGATGGGAGCAGAGATACAGGTGCGGCGGTGGGGTATGGGTGTGTGGGGGCAGGAGGAGCGGATGGATTGCCGGGAGGACTGGGCACTAGGGGAGGAGGATGGATCAAGGGTACGAAGAGGGGGAAGGATAGGCAAAAAGGTGCTAGGGGAGTGCGGGAATGGAGAGGACAAGGCAGTGGTGAGAGAAGGGGTGGGCGTGAGGTGGGGGGGTGCTGTGTGGGGGTGGGCTGGGAGAGGAGGGGCAGCTGCAGCAGGGAGGCAGTGGGGGCATGGCTGGTTGGATGGTGTTGGTTGGGGGGGTACTTTGGGGTGGGTTGGGGCATGACTAGCTGGATTGTGTGGGTGGGGTGGGCAGGCCATGGCTGGGCGGGCACGATCATGGTGGGGGCATGCTAGGGTGGGATAGGGGCAGCTGGGCAGGGTGTCTGTGCAGCGGGTACAGCTCTCTGATGCCCAGAACGGTGCTGGGGGGCAGGCACCCTGCCCCCAGGCTCCTCCAGAGAGAGGAGGTGCTGGGCAGGCTCGAAGGGGCCCAAGGGGCGGGGGAGAATGGGGCACTGCAGTCCCCAGTGGTTCAGCGGTCCCCATTCCCAGATGTGAAATGGGGAAGCCTCATCGGTGCCCATCATTTCCTGGGGCCAAGAGCCTGGAGGGATGGAGCCCAGTCCTCCGGGTCCTTCTCTGCCCCCCCAGGCGGCTCAGTGGGCTGCAGCATGGCATGGCGCCCCTGGGGCTTAACAATGGCCCTGCTGCCTGCACCCTGTCACCCCGATTAGCTGGTATAAATAGCCCCTTCTCAGCTCCCTGCTGGGAGCCTGCCAATCCCATTATCCCTGGGCGTGGGGCGGCCAGTGCCGGGGCCAGTCAGAGATGGGGGAGCAGGTCAGCCCCTCCAGGGGAGTGGGAGTAGAGGCCCTCAGGGGATGGAGGGAGGAGCAGGGCCCTTCTGGGGGGAGTGGGGTAGGGGTTGAACGGGAACTGTTGGAGGACTGGAGTGTGGGTGGGGGACACTGGGAGCTGGCTGTTGAGCCAGGCTGGGGCTGGAGATCACAGCTTTGCTCACAATCTCCTTAATCCCAGTTTCAGCAGGTTAATTTTGGCTGGGATTTCTCACCCACTTCTGTGACTTCTAAATGAAGTTGACACCCTAACAGCACCTCTTGTGCCCTCCCTCCCCCGCTGTACCCTTCACATCACTCCTCCACATAATGAGGTGTGCGCTCAGAGAAATGAGACCCCTCCCCACATTTCTCCAATAAAATATCACTGCCCAGCCCAAAATCCTCTAGGGGGTGCAGGCTCCGATCCGGCCCTGGGGCGGGGGGACTGCCTGGCTCAGGGGGCAGCAAATGGAACACAGGGCCTTTCCCCTCTAGGGGGCACCGGCTCTGATCTGGCCCTGGGGCGGGGGCACAGGCAGGTTCAGGCGCTGGACAGTGGGGGGCCAGTTGGCTGAGGCAGGCTGGCATGGGGCGCTCCCTGTGCTGTGGGGCTGGAGCATGCGGCTCTGCCCACGCTGACCCGGCTGTTCAAGCCTGGCATCCTAGTGGGGAAGCTGATGGGGATTGAGTTACAAAGGGCAGTGGGTGGGGGCATTTGCACTGAGCTTCCAGCATCTCTGGGAGTCACAGAAACACCCTGGGCATGGAGCCCCTCTCCTCCACCCCTGCTTGCTTTGGGGGGCTTCTCTACCCTCTGCCCTCCTCCCCCACTTGCCTTGTTTAATCCCTGCTTGCCCTGGGATGGGGGCAGTTTTACCTATTTAGTGCTTTCCTGCTGTCGCCCGCCCTGGCTCCTAACCCCGCTTGCCCTGCTGTCATGGCTCCTAGAGGTGGGTTTTGTGGGGAGGGTTTCCCTGGCTCCATACTGGGGCGGCCTATCTAAGGGGGGCCACCCCATGTTCCTGGGGTCTAACTGACTGCTCTTGTTTCTGCCCCCAGGAGCGGGATCTGTCCCCAATAGAACTGGATGGTGAGTTGGCAGGAGCCCTGGTGGCTGCGGGGCTCTCGAGCACGAGTGGGGGGTTGCCTCTGGCAGGGGGGCACTGGGGCCTGGTCATGTCTGTTTGCCCTCTCAGAGGTGGGGCAATGGATTGTGTCCGTCTCTCAACCATGCCCAGCCCCCTGTGGGTTGAGGACCAGGGACACAAGGAAGGGCACAGTGCCTGCCGCCCGGGGGGGTGGGTGGGTCTGGATTTATTTTTAGATTCTCCAAGTTGTGACCCTGTCCTGGGTTAGAACGTATCTCTGCAAACTCAGGCTCACTCAGCCTGCAGCAGAAGATTCTGGGTAGCATAGCCCACCTGGCATTGTCCACTTTATGATTAGAACGACCACTAGGGGGCGCGCCGGCTGGAAGCACTGCTAGTGGTGGAACCCCTCACCGTGCATCCCTGGGGGTCCTGGTGGCAGGGTCATGGGCGCTGGGTGGCATCAGTGCAGTGGCCAAAGAAGGGGTCACCCCTCACACACTTATGGCCAATTTGGGTTGGTTCTGACCCAGCCCTCACCCTACTGCGGCTGGGTTCCCTGGAGCCCCCCTGGGGATGCCCGGGGTAGGCACCCCAGTGCTGAGGGCGGCTCTGACTCTTCCCCTCGGCAGAGCTGCTGGATGCCTTCAAGGAGTTTGACACGGACCAGGATGGCTTCGTGAGCTACAAGGATCTGGGCGCCTGCATGCGCACCATGGGCTACATGCCCACCGAGATGGAGCTCATTGAGATCTCCCAGCACATCAAGATGAGGAGTGAGTGGGGGGAATGGCTGTACCCCCAGGGGTCCCTCCCCGCATAGCATCCCACCCATCCATGAGACCCCTCCTCACTGCTCCCCCCGTGGGACCTGCCCCTGCTCCAGAGAGACCCCACTCCCCTCACACTGCTCCCCCCGTGGGACCTGCCTCTGCCCCTGCTCCAGAGAGACCCCACTCCCCTCACACTGCTCCTCCCCATGGCACCCCACCCTGGCCCCAGAGAGACCCCCGCCCCTCACCCTGCTCCCCCCCCCCCATGGCCCCCCACCCTGGCCCCAGAGAGACACCCCTCCCCTCACACGACTTCCCTCCGTGGGACCCCTCCCCATTGCAGGGGCTGGGCACTGATCTCCGTGTCTCTTCCACAGTGGGTGGGCGCGTGGACTTTGAGGACTTTGTGGAGATGATGGGTCCGAAGCTGCGTGAGGAGACGGCCCACATGGTGGGGGTGCGTGAGCTCAAGATTGCCTTCCGTGAGGTATGGGGGCATAGGAAGAAGGGGGAACATGGGCTCAGGGGGGAGGAGGAGCAGGGCGGGGATGTGGCTGGCACCCATCCAGCCTGGCCATCCCACATTCACTCCATTCTCTTCCCCCCCACCCCCCACCCAGTTGGACAGGAACGGGGATGGGGAGATCAGCAGCACAGAGCTGAAGGACGCCCTCCTGGCCCTGCTGGGGGAGCAGGTCCCGCTGCCGGAAGTGGAGGAGATCCTGCGCGATGTTGACCTCAATGGGGATGGCCATGTGGACTTTGATGGTGAGAGACGCTTTGCAGCCCCCACCCATTGACCCAGGGACTCCTCTCCCCCCACTAACTGCACTGGCCTTTGGGAACCTGCCTCCCATCCACTGGTGCCAGAGATCCCCCACCTCCTTCCACACTGAGCCATGGGGATATCTCCTCCGCCCCTCCAGCAAGGATGCATCCTTACAGAGACCTCCCGCTTCTCTCCCTACCAGTGTCTTCCTGTGACAACCCCCTTCCCCAGTCCTGTCTGTGCTCTCCCCCTTGTGTTTAGTTGTGTGCTGGGCCTTTAACCCAGAGCTATAGGGTCTAGGTTTCTGGGCTAAAGAGCCACCCCCCACCCCTTTCAGAACAGGGTGAGGCTCAGCCCCACTTTCTGCAGCCCTAGGGGGGCTGTTTTTTCACAGGGTTGGGGTGGGTGGTGCCTGGGGCAGAGCTGCCTGCTGTGGGATTGGATGGAGCAGGGGAGGGAGCCAGAGCTAGGACTGGGGAGGGGCACATGAAAGGAGGGGCAGTGATGGCTGGGGAGTGAAGGGGACAATCTCCCCCCAGCATCCTGCCTCCCGGGGGCATGATTCCTGCCCTTTGGCTGCTCCAAGCCCTTGCCCTGCTCTCCACAGACCCCCTCAGCCCCATGCCCCCTGATGCAGAAGCTCCACTTGCACAGTTTGGGATGGGCTGCAGCCTCCTGAAGCCTGGTAGGGGGAGCCATGGCTAGGGGTACAGTCCAGGGGGTGGAGGAGTGGGCTGCAGTGGGGGACAGCACAGGACAGTGCAGTCAGGCTGTGTTGTGCCGGATGTGCAGAGGGAGGCGCTGGTATTCGCTCACTCCAGATCCCACGTTGTGTCTCTCTCAGAGTTTGTGATGATGTTGTCCTCCCGCTAACAAGGCCTCGGGGAGGGAGGCCCTCACCCCCCATCGCCGTCGCCGTTCCAGCCCCCAGGGGGACCCAAGCAGCTCCAAGTGAATCCCTGCTTCTTGACAGCTGGTGACCCCCCTTCTTCGCCAGCAGGAAGTTCCCTCGCAACTCCCTTATGGGCCTTTCTAAGAAGACCCCTCCCTCTGGGTCTGCCTGCCCCTCTGCTGGCCCCTCTCTCTCACCGTGCGTTGCCAGGGGGCAGGGCCTGAATGCCCAGTTGGCAACCCCATTGGGGGCTGCTAAGGCTCTGACTAGGCCAGGCCCTTCTCCCCAGCTGGGATCCCAGATAGTCTCCCCTCACTCCCAATCGTACTGTCCCCCCAAGCCCGTCTTTGCTGCTGTCCTGTGCTGGTCTCCACCTCCAGCCCAGCCCATGAGCTGCTCTAGGTACCCACCTTCCTGCTCCTGCCCCAAGTCAGGGAAATCCCCCCTCCCCACCAGTGGCTAGTTTGGAGTGGGGGAGACCACCCAACCCTTCACTACTCCAGCTCCTCCCCATCCCCTTGTTCACTGAATGGCTCTGCTAAAATGCCCGGCGATGACAGAGCATTAACAGTGGTGCTGTTTCCATTTGCCCTCTGTCACGGATCCACAGGGTCGGCATTACACCCTGGCTTTTCCACAGTCCCTTGGAGCAGTGTTTCCCGACCGGTGTGCCGCGGAACACTGCTGTGCCAGCAGTCCCCAACAGGTGGGCTCTGGAATTTTTTGAAAAACTATATGTGAGAACAAAGAACCTTCCCTTGTATTCTAACGAGCGTTGCAGCTGGATGGCAGTATGTACGTTTGCTACCGGGACGAGGCCCCTTTCTAATACCATGCACACGTCACATTCCATTCCCCAAAGTGAGGCTAAGGGAGAAAAAGTAAACACAGACGGACGTGCCCTGATGAATGCAATGTGCTGCAATGAGCCTTTGATGACGATGCACATAAAATAAGACATACAATTCAAGCCTACGTTTTATATTTACATTTGACTTAAGGTAATAGCTGGAACGAGCCAGATCTGGAACGGCATTATAAGTAATTATATCGCATTTAAAAACAGCGAAGAAAGTGACACGCACTTGGGAAGACTATTTTAGGAATGAGCAGAAATGATTAACTATTAATTGCTTGTCATCTCAAAACATTATTCTCAAGGGCGTGTCTCTGTCTCCACTGAGCATGCTTATGTCCAGAGTTCTTATATTTAGCTTTAATGTTAGTTTCCACTGTCTGAAAATGTTAATTCTGGCACAAACAACAGATCGCGATCTAACGCTAGCTGCCATGTTTGTTTTGATTTTAACCCTACTAGCCTCGTTCTGGATTGGTTCCTGAATATTCATGAGTCAAAATTAAGAGTGGCCTATGATAGACGCAACGTTACACCATGGTCATGTGAACTTGACATTACGGGAGTCACATGATGGTATCAAGGTGTGCCACGGCAGAGAAAAACGTTGGGAACCACTGCTTTGGGGGACTCTGCTCAGTGGACCAAGCCCCCAAGGGGGTCCCACTCTTCCTCTAGGGCCGGCCACATAACCTCACTTGCCTCTGGACTCCAGTCTTCCTGCCTCACATGGTGAGCTCTGGCCAGCGAGGCCAACTGAGCCAGATGTCCTCTTAGGAATGTGTAACTCTCCAGGGCCTGATGCACCCCAGCCGGTGTTTGCAGTGACACAGGGCAGCTTTTCCAACCAAAGCAGGGTTGGTTAGGCCCCTGGCACATGGCTTTCCAAGTCCTGAGGGTAGCCCAGAGAAAGGAAAGTAAAGCACAATCCCTCTGGCCAAGCCCAAGCAAACCACCTGCTTCGCTGTAGCGGATTCCATCTCAGGCACTGTCTCTCTCTGGTGTCCTTAGTCGGGCCAATTCTTCCAGAAGCCTACTCTTGGTCCCCTCCCAATCCTTTGGCTCCAGGCAAGGTCATACAAGTCCTGCCTGCTGCCCAGTGCCCAGTCCTTAGGGCTTCCCCTTGTCCCTCAGGACCCTCTCTTGAGCTGGGTCAGTTTCAACCAGTTCCCCGATGACCCTATTCATTAGGGCCCAGACACCCCCTCTCCTGCCCTGCACTGCCCCCCAAGAGCAGATTTAACTCTCCACTCCCAAACTGGCTAGCAACACAGAGTACAGAGGGAAACCGAGGCATACAAGATTCATAAAAAATATTACAGAAGATTCCCACTTCGTCACAGCTTTTCTCCCTCGGGGGCCGAACAGAGCAGGGCTGCTTTATCCTCTGACCTGGGAGGTTCGAGACCACCATGGTTATTCGGAGACACCCCAGCATAGTGCCCATTTCCATGGTAGCAGTTCTACTTGGCACTTGTGAGATGCGTACAGCACAGTTTCTAACCAAGTGTACAGTTTTTACAGCACAGGGCAGAGAAGTTTCACGTCCTCCCTTCGGTCTCGTCTGTTTGATGACATGAGCAGGATGCACATAGGAAGTTTTCATGTGGCCCCCAGCCCTTTGGCCACTCCGGAACCTTTGGGTTTGAAACTGAGTCCTGCCACTACCTCCTCTCTGTCTCTCTCTACCATCCTCTCTGAAAGATGAGGGGAGGGAATCCACATTCCTCCATGGGTCAGCCATCCTGGCTGCAGCCCAGGGTGTCCTGACACCTAGGTTGTCTAGGAAGTGACCCCATGAGCATCTGGTGGGGTATCAGTGTAGGTTTGTCTCCCTGCAAGGTTGGTCTTAACCCAGCCATATCTCTGGGGCGCCGGTGTCCTAGGGGTGCTTAGGTATGGATTCTGGGGGTGCCCCACACTGGAGGCCCCCTCTGGAGCTGCGTCTCAAGGCCAGGGCTATGCATATGCCGGGAACACATTTCTGCTGGTGGGGTCAACCTGTTGCCCTCACCCTCAGGACAGAGTCCTGTCTTAGGGCCCCCTGCCCCGATGGGCTGTGATTCAGGCTCTTTTGGGTAGGAGAACCCATCAGTTCCATGGCCATGCCCTGATAAGTTGTTTCCATGTCCAGTAGCCGCCGTTCAGCTGCTTTACCCTTCCCTGGGGTTTCTCCCACCCTGAACAGGGCAAACGTGTCTGGCAATTGTCCTGCCCTGCCCATGTCCTCCCTCCCATGCTCAGCTAGGGCCTCAGCCGCCACTGGACCCAGCTCGGCCTCTACTTCCCCAGGCTGGCTCCCTTGGTCACAGCAGCAGGCCTCAGGGAAGTTGTGCTTGAGCCTGTGTGACTCACATCTGCTGTGCGGAGATGGCTGGGTCCATTCCTCTAACCCACATAGGTACATCTGTCTGCTTACAGACAGCCAGGTCTCCTGACTTTAACAACCTTTCCTCCTTCTCCCTGTTTGCACTATCACTAACACCTCCGGTCTGCTTGGTTCAAACCCTGGGCTGGTCCAGCAAGAGGGGCTGAATTTTGTCTTAAAGTGACACATTCATTCCCAAGAATCAAAGCTGATATCCTGGAGACCAGCCACCCCGATCCTTCCTGTGTCTGCCCAGGAATCTCAGCCATAGGTAGGGTCAATGGCTTCCCATTTGGAACCTTACCTCACGTTGTCCTGCCTTTCAGGATTTGATGGGGTTTCACCAGCAAGGGTTCTCTCTGCCCCACAGTCCCTCCAGCCCATGAATGTCTTCCCATTAACCTTCGGCTCCCACTCAGCCTTAGGCTTTCTGTCCGCTAACCATGTTTTAAGCTTGTGGGGATGTATCTTATAGAATTGTTCCCAAAATCCTCCAGTGTAGTGACACCTGATGGCTTCCATATGTGTCAGAACCTTGATCTTTTGCAAACACTCCAAACCTTTTCCTGTAAACCTCAGATGTCATTTCAGACTTAAGCAGTAGAATCTTTTCAAACTGTTCATGGTCCCCAATATCAACTCTGTCCGTTTGGCTGAACACCTGTATTGCTTTGGGACCGAGTGAGACAGACTGTACCCCGTGTCCACACCCGATTGTACAAGGTATGCCTTGGGAGGTATCAGTGAAAAAAATCATAATTTGCTGATCAGTAATATCATGGCAAAATATACATAGACGCGTTCTGTAGGAAGTTCTAAACATAAGGGGAGTAGACATGACTAGAAGTAGGTTTTCCAGAAATGTCTGGGGAGTGGCCAAACCAGTTCCTCAGAAAGGAAGGGCAAACGGATGCCTCAGCCTGGTGTCAACAAGCAGGGCCATTACCTGCTAAGTGGCCATTCTTTGGCAGGAAAAGGGGAAGGGGGAAAAAAAAAAAACCCAAACCAAAAAACCTACATCTTAGCAAAGAATCAGCCTGGGGTTCCACTCCACACAAGTTGCCTGTCGCCTGTTCCCAGCTGGAAATGCATCTCAAAGTGGGGACAGGTCTATAAAAAGGGGCAGATATCCCAAGGGACTCCTCCTCCTTCCTTTCACTCTGTCCATCGATTTGCTGCACCAGAAGGAACAAAGGAAGCAGCCATTACACAGAAGAAGGGGGCCTGGCCTCGGATGTTTGGCTGGTAAAACTGTTGAGAGCATGTGGTGAGAGAAATTTTGCTGTGAATTTAACATAGTTTGTTCAGTGAGACTTTAGTTGTGTTTTATCTTTACTTTTCTTGTAACCTTTTCTGACTTTTATGCCTCATTATGTATTCACTTCAAAGCTCGCTCTCTGTAGATAATAAACTTGTTTTATCTAATCCAGTGTGTTTAAACGGAAGTGTTTGAGAACCTCCATTTGGGACAGCAGGCGGGGTGCATAGCATTTCTATTAATAAAATGATGGACTTTATATGAATGTGTATTGGCCAGGAAAGGGCAGCACAGGGCACTCCAGGTTAGAGAGCAGCTACTCACAAGTCTGGATTGTACCCGGGTACCGAGTTAGGGGGTAAGACATTGGAGCTGGTCAGCAGGGTCATCGTGGTTCAAATCACAAGTCTTCTCAAAGGCAGTGATGTCAGCATCTATATCATTCCCTTAAACTGGGGCAACTGTTTGGTATCTAGGTTTCCTGAGGATTGGCATCCCCGAGGTCTTTCCCCACATCCATTTCTCCATCTCCAGTTCCTGCTTCTGTGTTCTTTCTCATGTTTTTGCTGCTTCTCCTGGTCAGCTCCCTCCCTTGCACGGTCCTCCAGTCTCTGCTGCTCTATATGAAGCTCCCAGCTCCAATTCTCACCACTTTAAGTCTATTGATGGGGAACCCAGTCATGAAAGTGCCCTGCTGGAAGGGGAATCAGGTCTTGAGGCTACCCTGCTGCTGCCATGGCTGCAGCCTTTCTTGATCTTGGGGGTGTGTTAGTGTCACCCTGCAATATAGTCAAGGCTGGTGAAAGCCAGAGCATCATCCATGTGTAGCTGGCTGGCTGCAGCCCACATACAGATCCCCTTGGAACTTCAGCTGGGTCTGGAATCTGTTCTTGGTCCAATCATCCTTCTCCAGCCATACAATCAGTTGCTCCTTGTTGAGCTTCCCAATGCTTAATCCTCTCGCCCCACACAGGTTTATGATGTCCTTCTTAGGGAGATGGTTATATGCCATTTTCTTGCCTTTTCCTTTGACTAACCTTGTTTTTTACTTCAGCAAGTCACGTATTGCAAAACACTACTGATGCATTCAATATCCCACTGCTGACACCAACTACCATGGACCCACAGGATTGGTGCTCCACTGCATCTTTTAATAAGTTTTTTGGAGGAACCCCTTCAGTGTGTTAGACCCTCAAGGAGTCTCACTCTTCCTCCAGGGTAGGCCCTGTAGCCTCACTGACTCCGTGATTGTGTGTCTGGGCTTCAGCCCTCCTGCTTCATGCCATGAGTACTGACCAGCAAGTCCAACTAAGCTAGACTCCTGGTAGAGACTTGTCCACTCTTCAGGGACTGATTCACCTGAAGCAATGGGGCTGGAAGGGATCTGGCCAGAGGGCTGAGGCATGGGAAGGGGCCACTCAGGTCTAACAGTGACTGTGACCAGGGGGTGCTGGAGCTGAAAAGGCTGCTCCAGCCACACTCGCTGGCTGGTGAGCAACCCCTCTACAGGGGTACCTGGAATCCCTGGTGGGGTGGAGATTGGGGGAACGTGATATTGGATAAAAGGGGAATGGAGGGGTGCACACAGCAGTCAGTGGCACTGCTATGGGTACTCGCATGGCCCCACAGTATGCCAACATTTTTATGGCTGACTTAGAACAACGCTTCCTCAGCTCTCGTCCCCTAATGCCCCTCCTCTACTTGCGCTATATTGATGACATCTTCATCATATGGACCCACGGAAAGGAGGCCCTTGAAGAATTCCACCTGGACTTCAACAATTTCCACCCCACCATCAACCTCAGCCTGGACCAGTCCACACAAGAGATCCACTTCCTGGGCACTACAGTACAAATAATTGATGGTCACATAAACACCACCCTATACCGGAAACCTACTGACCGCTATACGTACCTACATGCCTCCAGCTTCCATCCAAGACACATCACACGATCCATTGTCTACAGCCAAGCCCTAAGATACAACCGAATTTGCTCCAACCCCTCAGACAGAGACAAACACCTACAAGATCTTTATCAAGCATTCGTAAAACTACAATACCCACCTGGGGAAGTGAGGAAACAGATTGACAGAGCAAGACGGGTACCCAGAAATCACCTACTGCAGGACAGGCCCAACAAGGACAATAACAGAACACCACTGGCCATCACATACAGCCCCCAGCTAAAACCTCTCCAGCGCATTATCCACGATCTACAACCTATCCTGGAAAATGATCCCTCACTCTCACAGACCTTGGGAGGCAGGCCAGTCCTCGCTTACAGACAACCCCCCAACCTGAAGCAAATACTCACCAGCAACTACACACCACACCACAGAAACACCAACCCAGGAACCTATCCCTGTAGCAAACCTCGTTGCCTACTCTGTCCCCATATCTACTCTGGCAACAGCATCAGAGGACCAAACCACATCAGCCACATCATCAGGGGCTCATTCACCTGCACATCCTCTAATGTCATATATGCCATCATGTGCCAGCAATGCCCCTCTGCCATGTACATTGGCCAAACGGGACAGTCCCTCTGCAAAAGAATAAATGGACACAAATCGGACATCAGGAATGGTAACATACATAAGCCAGTAAGTGAACACTTCAATCTCCCTGGTCATTCTATTACAGATTTAAAAGTCACTATTATTGAACAAAAAAACTTCAGAAACAGACTTCAAAGAGAAACAGCAGAACTAAAATTCATTTGCAAATTCAACACCATTAATCTGGGCTTGAATAGGGACTGGGAGTGGCTGGCTCACTACAGAAGCAGCTTTTCCTCTCCTGGAATTGACACCTCCTCATCTATTATTGGGAGTGGACTACATCCACCCTGATTGAATTGGCCCTGTCAACACTGGTTCTCCACTTGTGAAGTAACTCCCTGCTCTCCATGTGTCAGTATATAATGCCTGCATCTGTAACTTTCACTCTATGCATCTGAAGAAGTGAGGTTTTTACTCACGAAAGCTTATGCCCAAATAAATCTGTTAGTCTTTAAGGTGCCACCAGACTCCTTGTTGTTTTTGTAGATACAGACTAACACGGCTACCCCCTGATACTTGAGCCCCTGGCATGTGTGTGTGTGTGTGTGTGTGTGTGGGGAGATGGGTGGCCCTGATACAGGGGAAGGGGCCAGTGGGGGGCAGAGGGAGTCCCTAGCGGGGGATAATGGAGATACACAGGGACTGGGTGGATGCAGAGAGTCCCTGCAATAGAGGGGGATGGCAGGTTGGCACCAGGGAGCTGTGGGGGGATGGAGGGATGCAAGGAGCCCATAGGGTGCAGTGCACTCAGCTGACACAAGCTACCACCTGTGCACCCTTTAATGTATTGACCCTTGCAGCTCCCCATGAGGCAGGGCAGTGCTGTGATCCCCATTGTACAGATGAGGCAACTGAGGCTCAGTGATTTGCCCAAGGTTATCCAGGGAGCACATGGGAAAGCTGGAACTTGAATCCAGGCCCCCCGCAAAGCCAGTGCCATAACCACCGGGCCAGCCTTCCATCTCAACTTCCCTCCATTGCTCCAGCACTTCCCCCTGGGATCTAACTCTTTTTGTGGATCATGGGGATCTCAGTGCTGGAGACAGAGCAGGCTCCAGGTCTGGGGCAAGTCCCCTAGCTTCCAGCTTCCTAGAGAGAATCAGCTTTTGGGTCCTGCAAAGCTGCTTCTCATGGGTTAGGTCCCATGGGCCAGTCCTGTGGTTGCCATGCTGCCTTCCAGCTGGCTGTTGCACTACAGGGTATCACCTGGCTGAGGCCCCCTAGGCCTTTCCAGGTGTCCCTGCTCTTCAGCGGGGATAGACCTGAGAGCCTTCTGTCCAGGCTGCTGAGCTAAAGGAGAATCCCCACCAGCAGTAGAGGGGCTATGGCATATAAATGAGCAGTTCTGATCCCAGCCAGCAGAGAGCAAGGTGAGTGCGTATTACAGTTGCCCATCCAGAGAAGTTATGAGTCTGTTCCAGGTCTCTAGCGCCAGCTGTAGTGGCTCTGTGGTTTTAGCTCTGGCGGACCCCACTTCAATTCCCAGCATGTCGGCTGTCACACCCACTGGGTTCCAGCAGCAGGGAGATCTCTGCGCTTGTAATCTAATTTCTTTCTCTGCCCCTGGCAAAACAGCTGGAGGGGGGGGTCTGAGAGCCCCACCCAGCTGGGCTGTTACAGCCAGGGGTGGGGCTGGGGGAGAAGGGCACCTGAGAGTGTATTCTCCCATTGCAACCCCTACCCTCATCTGGATTTGCTCCCTTGGTGTGTGCGTCAGCATCTCCCCAGTGGGATTGGGGTGGGGGATGGAGTGGATGGCATCAGTTCCCCCAGACTCACTGTATTTCTGCTCTAGGACCTCAAAGCTCATGTTAGCCCCACTTGCTTCCCTAAGGGACGCATCCCCTTTGCTACTTCTAGCACTGCCCTTTCCCCACTGGGCTGCCATTGCAGTGGCCTTGCGTAGTTCATAGATGGTATCTTCCTCCCCCAGTGTTTTCCACAGGAATTGAAATTAGGGTGTGTGTGTGTGTCAGGGCCAATGAGGGGTAAGACCATGAGGATGAAGGTGTGCTGTATGGCACCATAGTAAAAACTGAAAAATGTTTCATGATCATTTTATTAGATTTAACTCGTTCTAAAATCATCACACAAATTAAAGTTGGCTATTCATGCCTTCTATGAAGCACAACATCTACATCCTTCTTGGTTTCATGCTATAATTTTGCACAACTCTGTTAATCAACTTCTTGAATGCAATGCGTTCATCTCTGGTGGCTTCTCGAGTGTCGAGTATTTCCATTTCTTCAATTGATATGCTCATTAGTTCATTCACATGATCAGGCAGAAGGCAACTTCTTTCAGAACACAAAATTCTATTCAATGATGAAAAAGAATGCTCAACTATAGCTGTTGTTACAGGGAGTAGCAAGAGATGAATTCCTACTTCTTTCATCCCAGGAAGCATAGCATAAAGATTGGGTCAAGCCACTAGTGATGATGATAAAAAGAAGTTGAAGTCAAATCTTCATTCATTCGTCATATGATATTCCACTCTGTGTTCAAATTCTCTATTCTGTCCTGAGCACATGGCAGCCCCATTGCTGGTAGTGCCTCACTCAGCTGTCGGTGTTTTATAGGACAGGGATCTGTAAGAGTTATGTAAAGGTTGAGTAGAATCTAGAAGTCAACTTCTGGACTGAAGTCTTTGCTTCTTCCAGTACCTTTTCTATGATTAATGATTAATCATTAATCTCTGATTAATCCAAATTTAGCTTCTATTGCTGGACAAAGATCTACTACTGTTGTAGCAGATGCCTGGATGGCATTGTTTAATGACCCAAGTGGTTTTAACAGTAGACTTACAAGAGAGAAAGAGAATGGCAATAGTCTTCATAGAATCTCAGGGTTGGAAGGGACCTCAGGAGATCATCTAGTCCAGGGGTAGGCAACCTTTCAGAAGTGGTGTGCCGAGTCTTCATTTATTCTCTTTAATTTAAGGTTTCACGTGCCGGTAATACATGTTAATGTTTTTTAGAAGGTCTCTCTCTATAAGTCTATATTATATAACTACACTATTGTTGTATGTAAAGTAAACAAGGTTTTCAAAATGTTTAAGAAGCTTCCTTTAAAATTAAATTAAAATGCTGATCTTACGCCGCCAGCCTGCTCAGCCCACTTGCAGCCTGGGGTTCTGTTCACCTAGGCCTGCAGTGGGCTGAGCAGGGCGACTCGAGGTCAGGGCAGAAGGCTGGGTATTGGGGGCGACTCGAGGTCAGGGCAGAGGGCTGGGGGTTGTGGGGGAGTGCAGGATAGAAGGCTGAGTGTGTGTGGGGAGGTCAGGGCAGAAGGCTGGGGTGCTCGGCTCATGGGGGTGCTCCCAGCCTCCTGCCCTGAGCAGCTCATGGCAGGGGGCTGGGAGGGATATGCCCTGTTCCACCCCTTAACCCCAGGCCTCTCTACCTCTCTCTGCCTGCTCTATGGAGCTGTGTGCAGCCTGCCGCTCTTCCCCCTCCCCCCCCCCCCCCACAAGGGCCATCCTGGCAGGGAGAGGGAGGAGGAGGAGGGACAGAGGGGCCGGAATGCACCAAGCTGTGGGAAAAAGCAGGGGAGGAGGGAAACTTGGCTGTGACAGGACCAAGCTTCTGCCTACTGCCCCCACAGGGGAGAGCGGTGGGCGGGGGAGGCTGAGCAGTGGGCAGGGGAGGCTGAGCAGTGGTGGGACCCCCACACCACTCTCCCCTGCTGGAGCGGGAGGCAGAAGCTTGGTCCTGCCGCAGCCAAGCTTCCCTCCTCCCCTGCTTGTTCCCCCAGCGTGGCACTTTCCGGCCCCTCCGCCCCTCCTCCTCTCACCGGCAGACAGCATGCCATTCAGAATCGGCTCACGTGCCATATTTGACATGCGTGCCATAGGTTGCCGACTCCTGATCTAGTCCAACCCCCTGTTCAAAGCAGGGCCAATCCCCAGACAGATTTTTGCCCCAGATGGCCCCCTCAAAGATTGAACTCACAACCTTGGGTTTAGCAGGCCAATGCTCAAAGCACTGAGCTATCCCTCCCTTCTCTGAATGTAGTAGCAAAAACAATCCACCAGCCTCACTACTTAGCTCCGTCCCATCTTAGTAGATACTTTCCAAAGCCAGTAATAACGGCTGGAGTAATTTTAAGACAACAGCCAAGGATCGCTCATGAGAAAGCCAGAGGGTTTTCCC
Source organism: Trachemys scripta elegans (assembly GCF_013100865.1). Lineage (NCBI taxonomy): Eukaryota > Metazoa > Chordata > Testudines > Emydidae > Trachemys > Trachemys scripta. The sequence goes on along the minus strand of NC_048301.1, from coordinate 135,051,885 downwards.
AGGTTGGACTAATTTGAACGTCAGTCCCAGTATATCTTCTATATTTTCCAAGATAGTCAGTCTTTTTGGACTCTTGCTGAAAAAAATAATGAAGACATTAAATTTATAGCTTTTTTAATGTCTTTTGAAGAGTCTGCAGCTCGTACTAGCGCTAGTTGGAGTAGATGGCCTTTGCAGTTGTATAGGAGAGATCAGGGTTACACTTTTCTCTGAGCAAAACTTGTACTCCACCATGTCTTCCAGAGAAGTTTGCAGCTCCATCAAATGCACAAGCAGCCATCTGTTTGGGGCCTAATTGACAAGCATTTAACTTGTCTAAGATGTGGGTTGTCAGAGATGCAGGCGATGTGTCTTTTATAACTTGAACATCTAGAAATGCATGTACTGGCCTACCACTGATATCATGATAATGTACACAGTGACTTAATACTTGACACCCATTTGCATTGGTGCATTCATCAGCCATGTATGCACATTTTTTGAATGTAGTGAGAAAGTTCTTCACTTTTTCAACTGTTGAGTCTTTCACTGTTGCACCACATGATTCTAGCCAGTCAGTTGAGTTTCTTGCAGAAAGATAGTGAGCATTTGCTGGCCTTGTTCAGAACCAGTGTTCAACTTCAGGATGAACAAGCGACAATGCACTTAACATTGGCCCCCAGTTTGTAGTGTGTGGTATCTCTTGCTTAAATAGAAAGTATGATGCCACAGCCATGTTTGTTCACATGAACTATGTTGTGTCTCCAGCATTCTTAACAGCCTCATTAACACTCACTGGTGTTGTCCTTGGTCAATGGAAACTCAGAGTTCAGAGGTGCTTTCACATGAGTTCACCTGCCATGTTGGGGGCAAGAAGGGACCGTGCTCGTTCCTTCAGCTGCTCACTGTTCGCTCTGGCCACTGTTGTTCATTTAGGGTTACCACATTGCAGTCCTGGAAAAAGAGGACACTTCAAGGGCCCCCGTCCCCGCCCCAACCCCGCCCCTTCCCCAAAGTCCCTGCCCCAACACCTCCCCCTCCCCTGAACGCTCCACCCTCTGCTCCTCCCCCTCCCCTGCTTCCCACGAATCAAATGTTCGGAGAATGGAGTGGTCTCGAGTAGTCAAAGACCCTTCTTCCCCAACCCCTCCAGTCTATGTCTATCCTATTGCTGTCTAACCCGCCCCAGCTCCTCATCTGATTTCAACTGCTCCCCACTGGATTCCTTGTCCCAGTTTCCTGGTCCTGTCTCACTCTCCTCTCTCCCCGCCCCCATCCCTCAGATGGGATGTTCGTTCCAGATTGGCAAAATTATAAGGCTTCCCAACATTTCAACACTTCCCATTCTAAATTTTTGGTTGCTTAACTATAGGCTAGTTCTACCTACAACAAAGCATATTCAGAACTTCTGATTAAAGGGATAAGTGTAGCAACCTCCATCATAGCTAGTCAACAAAGATTGAACCCGAGCCATCCAGACTTGAACTCAAGTAGTAGAAGCTCATGCTTTTAAGATATAACTCCCTTAGCTGGTAACTATACAGTTATCCTCTAAAAATCCACCAGAGAAGGGCACAAAACACATGTTGAACAGTGAATTACAAAAGTGCCAAATATTATTATTATTAGACCTGCAATACTTTTCACAATGAACATCAGCAGGGGATAAACTGGGAGTTTAAGAATATTTGGAAAACAATTTTAGAATAACATTCAGTACTGTGGTTTAAAAGAAAAAAAACCTGTTAAAACTCATAACTTAGCAGCATTCAGTGTTTGGAAAAAAACAACTTCTAGGAGGGATAAAAGTTAAGAATGTTGAAACAGGAAAATGTTATGCTTAGTTAGCACGCCGCCTTGCGCAAGTGGTATGTAATACTTGCAAGATATCACTGTAATGTTTTACAATATATAGCAGCACAATGCTGATTCCATTGATATTGTTGAGCAATTCATGCTGATTTTATTTCAGCCCACATCTTAATAGTTTTGAATACAAGATCACAATTTTCAGCTCAGTTGGTCTGAACATGCAGAGCTTTAAAATTGCTATGCTCTAAACTGTATATTAACTATAATTTTATAAACCTGCATGTCAGAGAATTGTGTGCCACTACTACTAGACAGTGGCACAAGGCAATTCAGTGTGAATCACAGAAATGTAGAACTGGAAGGGACATCAACAGGTCATCTAGTCAAAACCCTGCACTGAGGTAGGACTGAGTAATAACAGCTAGACCATCCTTGACAGGTGTTTGTCTAACCTCTTAAACTCCAATGACTGCTATTCCATAACCTCTCTAGGTAATTTGTCCAGTGCTTAACTACCTTTACAGTTAGGAAGTTTTTCCTAATGTCTAACCTAAATCTCCCTTGCTATAATTTAAGCCCATTGCTTCTTTTTCATGCATGTCTTGAGTGGGACAGGGGTAGGTCCAGGCAGTGGGATTGGGGGGACGGAGGTCGAGGGAGTCGGTGGGTGTGTGGGGATGGACCAGGGGAAGCAGGGTGGAGGAACTGAGGGGGACAGGACTGGGATAGGGGGAGTAAGGTAGGGGCTGAGGGGAGCATGAATGGGACAGGGTAGAGAGAGCTGTGTGGGGTGGGGCAGGGGAGACAATGGGGCTGGGCTGGGGAGGGTCGGGGGGTTGGGGAGAGGGACAGTGTCTGGAGGGGATGAGACAGAGGGGAGCAGGACTGGAATGGGGGAAGTTGAGGGGGTGGGACAGCAGGGGGAGTGATTGGGGTGGGATGACAGGGGACGCTGAAGAAGAGATTTGGGGTAGGGCAAGGCTGAGGGCAGTGGGTTGGGGGGAGCAGGGGGACTGTGGAGGAGGCTGTTGGAACAGGGGCAGGGACTGAGGGCAGTGGGTTCGGGGTGGGAGGTACAGGAGGAACTGCGGGGGAGGCTGAGGGAACAGGGTCAGGGTGGGGACTGAGGGCAGTGGGTCAGGTGAGATGATCGGGGGAGGGGAGGCAGAGGGAACAAGTTCAGGGGGGCTTAGGGCAGTGGATTGAGGGTGGGGGGCACAGGAGGGACACTGTGGGGGAGGCTGAGGGAACAGGGTCAGGGTGGGGGCTGAGGGGAGCCCCCCCAGAGGGACCTGCCAGGGGGCCAGGTGAGCCCAGCAGTGCTTACCTGGAGCCGCTCCCAGGAAGCATCCAGCAGGCAGGTCCTTCCCAGTCCCTCTGACTCCTTCCTACAGTTGGGTTGGGTCGAGGGGAGGGGGGCAGGGGCGGGGGGGGGGTCTCTCTGCTACAGGCCCCGCCCCACTACAGCACGCAGGGGAGCGAGACCTCCTCGCTGCCTCTCTGTGTGCCGGGGCAGGGGCTGGGCTGCGCTCTGCAGGCTCCTGCCGGCTGGGCGGCAGGCCCCGTGGGCTGACACCGCCGCACCAGGAGCTCTCAGCTGTACGCTGCCCCAGGGAAGAAAGGTGAGTGGCGCCAGCTTGCCGTGGTTCCCCCAGCACGGCTGCCCTGTCAGCGCTTTTGGGTCTTTAAATTGCCGTCTGGGGGGAAATCCCGGACATTTTTAGCTTTTTACAAATTCCACCCGGACGGCTATTTAAAGACCCAAAAGTCAGACATGTCCGGGGAAACCCGGTGATATGGTAACCCTAGCACCATCACCTTTTGCTGGGAGTTGGTCTCTTGAGGTTCCACCCAGCTCAGTGATTTCAGCTGAGCTCTCAGTGGGGGAACCTCGCTGCTAGTGCAGACTGGGCCAGCTCTTCCACAGAAACACTGTCCCACAGCAGGTCTAAGCACTTAGACCTGATTATCAGTGATTTCAGCTGTAGTGATCACTTAACAAAACAAAAGACTATCTATGGAGCCTAATCAACTCTGTCTTTAAACAGTGGAGAAGAGGCAGGTCAAGTAGTACTTGTGACTCAGGCAGACCATCAAACAAAACCCCTGTCCCTACCCTCTCTCTTGATGCCCTCAATCAACACAGGTTTCAGAGAAACAGCCGTATTAGTCTGTATCCGCACAAAGAAGAACAGGAGTACTTGTGGCACCTTAAAGACTAACAAATTTATTAGAGCATAAGCTTTCGTGGACTACAGCCCACTTCTTCGGATGCATATAGAATGGAACATATATTGAGGAGATATATATACACACATACAGAGAGCATA